>NC_137925.1:36256569-36746569 GCF_963457725.1 Sprattus sprattus | reverse complement strand
GTAGAGAGCCAATCGTGATTGGCCTCCAGTTGCTCGGATCCTTCAGTGCCTCAGGGTTGGAGGATTTGGGTAGCAGGATCGTACGCCCTCTGTTCATACATTCTGGTATTTCCCCTAAAGTTAACCAGCTGTTCAAAAGCTTTGTCAACTCGATACATTCAGGGTCACATTTCAACAGACTTGATTTCTTTACTCCGTCAGGTCCGCTTGCGGAGTTATTGAAAACCTTTAATAGGTTTTTGAGGACTTCCTCATTCGAAAGGAGGGATTCAAAATGCTGATTGCATGCATTCGTATTCGATCTGAATCCCCCCAGGCCATGGAAGGTACCCTTGTTTCTGCCCCATCTTTGTTTGAATACTTTCATTAATTCCATCATAGGAATAGTACAGAATTCGTCTTCGACCCCATCCAGGATATCAGACACTAGCTTCGACGGATCTGTTATGAACAGCCTCCTTAGCTTCGCCTCTCTCGCCCTAACCAGGTCTCTGGTTTTCGTTTTGCCTGAAGCCATAGTTTTAGTTTTTGGAACTACTCTGGGAGTAATTTCATTTTCCACCCTTTCTAAAAATGTTTTCGTCGCAGCTTCTACTGCGTTCTTTGCTCTAGCCGACTTGCAGCTTGCCAGTTTCAGGGCAATTATGGAGGGATCTTTTTGATCACCTAATCGAGCCTTCACTCTCGCTTCCCACCTCAACTTTCTTCCCACTCCATGCACCCCTGGAGTGTCAGGTAACTTTGCAATGTTAAAAATCTGCGATGGTAACAGAAAAAGGGCTCACAAGTCCTAATATTTTGATCGGGGTAACCACCCGTTTCTTCTTACTATTTACATTTCTGTATCTCAGCAGAGAGCTTCGCTTACTCCTGACCTGCCTCGCTGTCTTATCCGTCATCAATTTAGCTATCATGACGTTTTGAATCTTGACATTTCCTACTGAGTTCTCCAACTCAATCAATCTCTTTGTGTCCTCTTGTGACCAAGAGTACCTTTTCCTCACACCTTGGCTGGTCCGACGGCCAGGTGTTTGAGAGAAACTACCAGTCTGAGTCTTAGGCAACCGAATCCTCGGACTGCCTATATACACAGGTTTTTTAGGAGTCAAAGTGTAGCCAACCCCTGACACAGGAGGCCCTATACACTCCAAGAGGTGAGTTTGAAACTCCCATCTGGTTAACCATGTGGTATTGCACCTACAGCACTGGATTGAAAAGTTACTCCCCAGGGGCCGGTATTTCAAAACGTGTAATCCAGATCAGAATGATCCGGATAACCAAATCCCCCTGTTCTCATCCACGGATCAACCTGATCTATCCCGGTATTTCAAAAATTTGCGAGATTGGATCATAGTGATCCTGATACCAGCAGATTGGGATGTCCAAATCCGTCCCGCCCCCTGGATCACAGACAGGAAATGGAGTGAAGATTTGAGCAGAAACAGGAGAAGCTAACAACTATTGTCTCTAAATTAAAGTATAATCTTGGTCAGTGTTGATGCGTCCTTAGACAAGATGAAGGGCAATCATTATATTGAGTTAACCAATTACGTAAATCATCACAAAGTTGAAAGAAGAGCTCGGCGATCTCTAATTAAGCAGAGTTCGCGCTAATGCGAGCTAATGCTGCTCCATCGACTCCTGTGTTAAGGAGCTAACAAGCTAGTAAATAGGCTAGCGTCTGTATGTCGCGGTCCACAGACCAGATTTGAATGCATCCACTCGCAAGGCATTGCGTGTAGATTTTAAATGTGTTGTACATATCTTTTTATGAAACAGTTGTCAACAAAAGGGACAGCCCTAAAACCTTAATATTAGTTTTTCTTTTCAGATGTCGGTGGGAAGAGAAGACATTAACACAGACCTGCTCCAATTGGCATAACCTTTTGAGTTTTGGCTATGAAAATTAAGTGTGTGTGCTGAATGCATGTTAATAAATAAATGTGACTGAATTTCAGTGGATTCTTTTATCAGTAGGTTTAACTTAACAAAAAACTGTTACTTAAATAAGTCATTCATATTCAAACTCTCGCTGTGTTTTCTGAAAAAGAAAGGAAAGTGCAACGAAAATAAACGTTGATCAAACATCAGTGAATTACTGTATCAAACAAATAACTTTTGGAGCAGTTACACCTAAACTGTTCAAACCTTTACATGTAATCTCCCTCAAATCCACCTCTGAGTTGGGATCAGGGTGATCCTGATTTTAAGGATCAAACTGATCCAGATTTCCCACTTAAATTTTGAAATACTCAACAGCAGTGTTTAATCCAGATCAAAGGCAGGATTGGATTCCAAAATCTGAATCTGAATCTTCAGGATCAGATTTGCTTTGAAATACCCGTTTTTAGGATCTGATCAGGATTTAATCCAATCCAGGAGGATTAATCCTGTTGGATAATTTTGAAATACCGGCCCCAGCAGGTGAGAATGACTTTGGTGCCGTCTAGCCGAAGCAAGTGATGTGAGAGTCACACCACATTTATCACATTTATGCCTTGGAGAAGGCATAACTATTTTCATCGTGTCCTTAGTGTCTGACTTCACTAAGGATACACGTTTTGGTCGATCAGTGTCTGACTCACTGTCATCCGCCTCTCTAGGCCTCTTAGGCCCATGAAACAGTCGCCTTGGTATCATGATCCTCACAGATCAAAGAAGGGCGATTCCTACCCACGAGGGAGTGTTGTGCATGCAGAGAGGTGTGGACCAACTCTGGGCAGATAGGGTACCGGGAGGACTCGGAGAGTGCGTTTCAAGGCAGGCCGGGGGGTTGGGGCGGTGAGTAGCCGGAGCCAACACCGCCTTTCCCGCCGCGGCCACCTGCTTCGGACGGCTCGGGCAGACGGGGCGTCTGAATCTCGCTTAGAGGGGTTCGGCACGGTGACAGAGAGCTCCGTAGAGCCCTCGGCGTCCCCGGCCTAGAGGCGGACCCGCGGTGGCGGGGAGGTGGGACCTGTCGCAGTGACAGGGTGCCTCCCCTGGCGGGTCACGGTTTCCAATCGGTCAGAAGGTAGTGGAGAGGTGATAGAGGAGAGTGTGCAGAGCAGTCCGCTTCAAACCGCTTGAAAATCGGACTCTCAGAGGCTGAGTTACCTCTTGTGGAACTTTTTTTATTTTTCATTCTGAGCCTAAGTCCACTTTTTTAGGGTGCTCTCGATTTCGCGCCGTCACCCGGTGGCAAAACCTCTTTCTGTGATCCTCCAGGCCTTAGGGGGATTTTCAGAAGGTGTCCGACAAAGATGCAGGGTCGTTAGACTGACCGTTTTCGGTCGGGAGGGTATTTTGTGGAGCCCCGTCCACTACCCCCAACTTTTTCGTACCCATGGTTAACCAAAACCCTACCCATTAGTGATGCGCGAGAGGGCGTTATTTTAACACCCACCCCAACACATTTTCCAAACCGCCCCGCCCGACCCCTGGGGAATTCTGAAGCGGCCCGCCCGACCCGCCCAATTTGACCCGCAAAAAAATTAAAATAATAATAACAACAAATAAAATAAAAAGCCTGGGGCTGAGGGTTATGCCTAATTTAACACGTAACTAAATGAGAAGGATTTGCGCTAAATTCGCATTATTGTGAAACTTCAACGGCAGGTCTACATCAAACAACAACAAAGACGCAATTATTTATTGAAGAACTGTTAACAAATGCGTGGAAGACATAGCCTATGTCTATCTATGATGTTCCCACAAACAGACACATAGCGCAGGCAATAATAACAGATTTGATTTACCTGTTTTATGCCCATCATATTTGTACAGCGCCTAACATTGAAGACACATGACGTAGTCTGCAATGGTGTCATCGGACAGCACGACTTGTCCAAATGTTTCCCACACCTTGCTCTTTTGGTAGGCTTTCAGTACAACCTTTGCATCGCCTTTTTTAATCTTCTCTCTTATTAAATCAGCCATTATTGGAGTCCTCCTAGAAGTTTTGGCGGTGCAAACAAAAACTACGGATGGCGTGTTGGGATAAACTAACCGCAGCTGTATCTTAAACTATACCATTCTAAAAGGTAATCATAATTTTACAAAATATAAAGTATAGAATAAAATGTGCGGTGGACACCCAGGTTATGTAGCCTAACTCAGACGACTAGCAGGAGTGGGAGCTTTGAATGCAATAACTTTGTGACAGTGGGATGTAATTGATAAGTTCTGTAGGCTAACGCAAAATTGCGATTTCACCTATGTGATTTTCACCTATTTCACCTATTCACCAAAAGTTCCGGGTTGCGGGTTTTGACTATTTTGACCCGCCCCAACCGAACCCGCGATACTTAGAGAAAACTGCTACCCAACCCACCCGGCCAGCGGGTGCCCGCGGGTAATTGGATTACCCGCGCATCACTACTACCCATGGTTAACCAAAATGGACTTAGAAAAAATCCAGAGTTTTCCGACTTCCAGAGGGGTACGAGCTAGCTCAAGGGTGTCCGCGAATACTTCACCTTCAGCGGACATGCCATGAGCAGCTACACCCATGGTTACATCCTCCACAGGCACCAGTATGTGACAGAATGTGTCCAAGGACAAAGCACCATCAACGGACTGGCCCCGAGCTTCTAGCACCTTGTTTTCATCCTCCACAGGCACCAGGATGTGAACATAATGTGTCCGAGGACAGCACCATCAACGGACTCGATACCAGCTTCTAGTCCCTTGTTTTCGACTTCCAGAGGTACTGGGATGTCTAAAAGATGTGTCCGCCAAAGATGCACCATCAACGGACACTCTACCACCTTCAAGTCCCTTGTTTTCGACTTCCAGAGGCACCATAACGTCAAAAACGTGTGTCCGCCAAAGATGCACCATCAACGGACACTCTACCACCTTCAAGTCCCTTGTTTTCGACTTCCAGAGGCACCATAACGTCAAAAACGTGTGTCCGAGAAAGATGCACCATCAACAGACACTCTACCACCTTCAAGTGCCTTGTTTTCGAACTTCCAGAGGCACCATAATGTCAAAAATGTGTGCCCGAGAAAGATGCACCATCAATGTACTCTCTAGCAGCTTCTGGGCCCTTGTTACAATCATCCAGAAGGCTTCTGAAATGTCGCTCTCTAGTCCCGAGATGGAACCCGGTGGCAGACCCTCTTTTTGGCAACATCCAGGCCTAAGGGGAATCCTCGGAGGGTATCCGAGAATAGTGCACTGTCGTCGGACTCACCGTTTTGGCTGGGGAGGGTGGGTCATGGATCCCCGTACCCTACCCCCAACTTTTTTTTATCCGAGAATAGTGCACTGTCGTCGGACTGACCGTTTGGTTTTGGAGGGTGGTTCTGCCACCACCCCCAACTTTTTTCATAAGAGAGTCATTGTTACTATTTCCCTAAGAGAGTCATTGTTACTATTTTCCTAAGAGAGTCATTGTTACTATTTTCCTAAGAGAGTCATTGTTACTATTTCCCTAAGAGAGTCATTGTTACTATTTTTGAACATTTTTGCTGGTTTTTTGTCCCTCATAAGAGAGTCATTGTTACTCATTTTGCTGGTTTTTAACCATAAGAGAGTGGTACTTGAACATAAGAGAGTCACTATTGAAGAAAAAAAAGTCCACCATAACAGTGGCACACACAGCCCCCATGAGGCACACACAGCACCCCAGTGCGGCCCAAGAAGCCTGCAGTCTATTAAAGCTTACTGAGTGTCACACAGACACACAGAGAGCACCAAACACTGCACTGTGTGTGCCATTCAGTTACTGACAAGCCCAGAGGCACAGACACCTACCCAGGTAGGCCTGAATAGCCTGCTGTCTATTTAAGGTCACCACAGGTCATAGAGACACACAGAGAGCACCAAACACTGCACAGTGTGTGCCATTCAGTTACAGCAAGGCCCAGGAGCACAGACACCTGCCCAGGTAGGCCACAACACTGCAAAAAATTACTTTTAAAAAATAAGAAAAAATAACCAATAATGAGCTAAATGTTCTTTTTACAAGCAAAATTATCTGCCAGTGCAGCAAGATAATCACACTTGTTAAGATTTCTTGAAACAAGAAAAAGAAATCCAGAAAATAAGACTGCTCAAAATCTCTCGGGCCTAGACTACTTGTTTTGAGCAGTCTTGTTAAGATTTTTTAACTCATTTTAAGATATTTATTTATTTTTTCCAGTAAATAAGGACTTGGATACCAACCAGGTTAAGGCAAATTTGCTCAAAATAAGTCGAGAGAGGATGAAAACCAGATGAAGATTCTTGTTTTAAGTATATTGAGAATATCATCATAAGTAGATAATTCTTATATAAGGAAGACTTCTTAAGATAAATGATCCTGTTCCTAGCAGCCACTAAATCTAAAAGTCTTTCACTAGTCTCAACCAACTGACAAAAGCACCTCAGAATTCCGAGCCCCTCCCCTTGCAAAACTTAAACATTGTAGTTGTCTTTGCTTAACAAGATCAGTGCACTGAATCTCTGTAGCTAAATATTACAATTCACTTATCTGCATTAGTACTGAGATAGTTTTTCACTAAAACACATATTCATTAGTAATGACAACTCAAAAGTTTAATTTCAACAGGGAAATATATTTTTTATTTGCTCAAACCAGAAATTATGGTATACTAAAATAAAAATATTGCCACAAACTTTGCATCTTTAAAAACAAAAAAGACCTGAAACTTGGTTATCTTGCCAAGGATATCTATGTGTTATCTAGCCAATAAAGGCATCCCAGTCGGCTTTGGACCGTTTAAAGGCTGGGGTTGCATCCTTCTCATGCAGCAAGTCTCCAAGGACTTCTGTCTGAAGAATTGACAGGACCGATGCGATGCATTTCGGATACCTCATGTGCAAGGTGTAGTAGTAAGCCATCACGTACAGCATGGCTTCATCCAGGGAGCTTCGTTGGAACTGGACTGCAGTTGTACCCACACTGCAAAAAATGCTTTTCTGACCTAGTGTTATTACTCTTATATTAAGATGAAAAATCTAGTTGGTCTTGTTTCTAGCTAAATTGTACTTACCTAGTGCTTTCTTGGTAAGGTTATTTTTACCTATTTCAAGCAAATATTACTTGGGCTGTCTTGATAAGCACATTTGCACTTAATTTGAGTTCTTTTAAACTAGATTTGAGTGCTAGATCTTAAAATAATTCACTTTAAGTGTGGGAGTTTTATTTTAAGTTGAAAACGTTTAATTTCAAGCATAAATTCGCTTGTTTTTTTCTTAACGGATTAAAGGTCATAATTCAAGTAATTTTCAAATAGATATGAGTTTTAACAACCACTTAATTGCACCATGTAGTTCAAGTGATCTAAATCACTTAAAAAACACAGTCAAACAGGCGCGTCGCACCCGTGGGGGATGTGTTTTAACACCCACACTTTTCCCGGTGAGAGGGTTCAACACCCACACTTTTTCTGCAGTTTTTCCACAGTTTTGCACACTCTCAAGTGTCACACATTGAGCGTGAGAGTCACTTATTTTGGTCTTTAATCACGCACTCCCGCCACACATCGTATTTCTCACGCTGAAAAACAAACTCAGGAATCAAGCACGTCTCCCCGAATCTGGTGCCACTTATCAGCCAATCCAAAAAAACAAATGGGCTAAACAATAGCCAATCAGAAAAAGCGTATCTGTTGTATCTGGGTAAGATTTTAACCAGCAACCAATGAAAATAAAGCATCCTGGCATTGCGCGCGACTGATCTTCTGAAAATGTCGTTCACCTGAGGAAACCACTGGAGCTCTGAGCATCTGTCTTCTACAAGGAGTAAGTCGTCTCCTGTTTTAATGTTACAACAAATTCACAATGGTTTGATACAAGCAATGACAACTTGACTGCAGTTGGATAATTTTCCAAGATAATTAGCATCAGTTTGTAATGAGTGTTTGTAGCCAACACAGTTTTAGGCGACAGCCTGCCTTTTCAGTAGCCTATAGCTTTGACTCCGAACTTCGTTAATAGGCTATAATAAATTCGATTAGGCCTATTCAAAATATATATAGCCTATAATTCGAACGAATATTAGGCAGACCTTAATATTCAATTATTATTATTTTGAAAATGTGTTTGCTTGAGCAATACATTTAGATTCCGAGGCTTCTTCACGCCTGGTGAAGTTGTGAATCGCGAACTCATTAGGCATACTAGCATGTTATAAATATCCTGGCCATGGATGCATTAATCATAGCATCTGTCTTTCAATGATGTCAGTATCACTCATTTAAATGGGATGCTTTTTATATCTTGTATGTTATACATGTTGTACACCTCTGTCATTGTATCCGTCGTTTCTATTGTTAACAAGAATGGGAGCATTCAGAGAATGTAAACCTCCGCCTTGTGAACTTGACCTTTGACCTTGACATCTGAAAATCTAATCAATTATTGCCATTATATTAACCAAATTCCCCACAAAGTTTGATGGAAATCGGTCCATGCGTTTCTGCGTAATCCTGCTGACAAACAAACAGACAAACAAACAAACATACAGGGGCGAAAACACAACCTCCTTGGCGGAGGTAATAAACAAATCACATCCATCCCCCTCACTTTTGAAAAGCTTGCTACGCCCCTGCAGTCAAATATACTTTAGATACATGTGGATTACCACTGAGCACAAGTCACAGCACAGAAGTGTCATAAATAAACCACAAGTTTTCCTCAAACTTGGTGGCACGATCGGATTCACTCAAACACATCTCAAAACGTCTCTGAGGCTGCATGCCAGTGATGTGAACTGAAGCAAGTACAACAGCTGAAGAAAACATCGTGCCTTACTACTTCAAAAGCTAAAGGTAAGCTTACATAATTTAACTTCTGCCTACTTTGGTAATTCGTCAGCGATATTGAAAACCAAAATGTATCGTAAATGACCAAGACCTCTGGTTGAAGTTATAAACTTTTTAGCAAACAAAGCTAGCACAGTTGGCGTTAGCTAAGACGGCTAACCTAGCACATTAAATTCAATTGAAGCACATTTCGACTGAGCTAACGTATGTTTTTAACTAGTGCCAGGTAATACAATGTCAGAAAGTGTCCCTTTTAGTCTTGTCTGTGAAAAGTAAGCAAGTTTAGAGGACTCATTTAGTGTGAATGTTGGTGATATAATAGCTAGTAGCGGCAGTTAGCTCTTAGCTGGCCAGCTACTCTATATTAAGGATCCCCCACACTGACAGAAGCTTTGACTTGAAGTTCAAGATTTTTTTTAGTAAGAACCCTTTTCTTTAAATTAAAGATTGAGCAATTGGACAAGACAACACAGTAACTTCTGGAAGGTAAGTCTATAATAGTAGATATGATAGAAGATGGTTGTATAGATAAAGCCAAAGATTGTGGCTAGACTGGCTAACCAGGTTTTCCTGGTCATTATCGCCACATAGCCGATATGCTTCCACTCTTTTCCTTGAATCCTCAGTGCTCTTAAGTATCCATAGTTTCAGAGACATCATAAATATTGCTGATTCACTCTAACCCCTTTGTTTGCAGCTGCACAGATCATTGCCTTGTTGGAGGTTCTCCTAAAAATGTTCCCTTCCTCAGCCGTCCCTCCAAGAAAACTCAAGTGAGGCACTACACAATGTCCTTGAGGTGGGTTTTAGTGTCAGTACACGTACTGTACACGTGTATAATGGTTTCATTTGTGAATTTCATGTGTTTGGTTTAACTTCATTCTGCCCCCCTCCCCCAATTTGTTGCTTTCAGCCATCTGAGGACCCCAATGTCTTCTTGCGTAAAAGGCCGCTTAGCAGTCCTGTCTTCATCATCGACTCCAACAATGTGCTTCCGACAGTAAGCAATACCCCACTGACGACCTTGCCAAGGGACATGCTTCCGGAATCCCTCATGATACTGATGGGATGTTGCTATGTGTGCCAGTTCACCTATTCCAAGTGAATTGCTACGCTATTGTCCATAATACAAACAGATGTACTGAAAGATTCTATTGACGAGAGTGAAAAGATGACAACATATAAAAAGGTGCTTGCTGACCGGCAACAATTCATCCAAACCTAGTCTGTCTCTCCCTCTCCTCTTTGTCAACCTCTCTCTGTATATCACTCTTCTCTATGCCCCACCCCCCCTCTATCTCTTTCTCTATATGTCTGGAGGTCAGGACAGCACACAGTAACACAATGTCCAATGTATTTCCAGCTAAATTTGTTAATGATTTGTTGACTGTTGGATGATTTCCGACTGTTTGATGTGTTGCTGAATTGTTATCGTTTATGTTAGATGTCAATGTACCTTATGTCTGACAGTTAACTAAAATCATTATGTGTAATATGTAATTAAGTACATTTAAGCATTCTGATGCTTAATATTGTTCATTATTGTCAAATGCCTGTTATTGGTTTTCTTCATTAACAGGGTAATAAAACAGTGATAAATAATATGTTGTGAAATGTTTCCATGATTTTAAGAGCTATTGGGCTGATTTGAAGTAACTTAAAGCTTTAGAAGTACTCCAGGTTTGAGTGATGACAGACTTCTTTGGAAGTTACTATATGACTTGAAATCAGTGTTGTCAGTCTAAATTTTACTCTTATTTTAAGATTTTGTGGTCTTATGTAGAAGCCTGAATTGTTTCTTATTTCAAGTACTAATGCCTCAGAAGATCACTAGATTTGAGTGACATTAGGCTTATTTTGAGGTAACTGCATGGTTTGAAATAAGTAGAATTAGTCTTATTTCAGGACATTCTGTGCTTGAATTGTCTCTTATTTCAAGTACTAATGCCTCAGAAGTTCACTAGATTTGAGTGAAATCAGGCTTATTTTGAGGTAACTACATGTCTTGAAATTAGTGGTATTAGTCCTATTTCAGGACATTCTGTGCTTTTGGAGTAATGGTCTTATTTTAAGAAATCTTAATGCC
The DNA here is from genome assembly GCF_963457725.1 of Sprattus sprattus. Classification (NCBI taxonomy): domain Eukaryota; kingdom Metazoa; phylum Chordata; class Actinopteri; order Clupeiformes; family Clupeidae; genus Sprattus; species Sprattus sprattus. Next base: position 36,735,727 of record NC_137925.1, on the reverse strand, counting down.
AAATTTGCTCAACGCACTGGCAGCCAAATTTGCTTGTTTTAAGCAAAATCCTGCTTAAATATGTAATTATTTGTCTTAAATCTAGAGGGGCATTTTTTGCAGTGCACACACAGAAAGCATTCGGTTTCTTGTTGGGAGACCAAAATGAGGGGTGTGGACAGTGGTCTTCTGGCCAGGTATGTGTCCGTGTCCTCTGTGGGCTAAACATAAAGACAAAATGTCAGTGAATAAGTAACACCCCCCGTCCCCCCACATCCACACCAATAGCAGCCATGTTTAACCCATTGCCCATGCCACAGCTGAAAATAACAATGCAGCCTTTGGCACATTAATCACAGTGTGCAGTGCAATGTATGATGTTGATAGATACTGTAAGGAGTAAAGCAAAATGTGCAAATGGTGGGTGAATGGCCAAAACAAAACTACTACGGCAAATATAAACACGATATGTATAAAGTACCATGTACCGTCAAAACATGGATGAGCGCTTCGGTGGCACTGGTCATCTTCTTTGGCAGGGCCATATTTGAGGGGAACATAGTTGGCAGGGCTTTGATAAAATCCATTGCTTGCTCCTCTTCAAAAAGAAATTAGAGAAAATCAGAGTGATTCATTTGTTTCTCAGTATAAAACAGCAGCAGCACAAAATGGTAACATGATACATATTCTATTAATACATAGAATGTATGTAATTAACATCATCTCATGATATATTTTATGTATATATTTTTTATCTTTTGGTAAATGATTTGCTTATGTTGTTACTATAATCTAATTTAATTTATTCAATTGTGAATCAGTATTCTGAGACCAAGTTCATGGTAATTCTACACTTTAAACAGTACATTGAATTGAATATATATTCTGAACTGCAGGCCTTACCGGCAGAAAGTTTCATTGGCGGTTTCATGACCTTCCTGAACACCCCATAAAAAGTTGCTTTAGTTTTAAATTCAAGCAACCGCACTCGCATCTCTGCCACGTAGTTTAGGTTGCTGTTGTCCAAAATCCGTCGAAGTTCCTCTAGGACCTTATTTTTTTTTTTTTTTAAATAACACATTCACGCGCGCACATACACACATACACACACACAAAAACAGACCTTAAAGTATTAACTTATATTTTAAATATGACGATGCGACTAGTTTGATACAATATCACAGTATGGGTCAATGTTTCTGCATCCCTCCTTTCATCTCTCACTGTTAAACTTTATACAGTATGTAGAATTGTGAGGGCACTTACATGGTCGATATCTTTGAAGCATGGGTATGCGTCGAGAATTTTTGCCGGCCAGTCACATTCCTTAAGCGCATCTGAAACAATAAATGCCCTTCTTCCCTCAAACTCGAGGTCAAGGATCTGTTTCATGGCATCCTTATTCTGTCTGGGTTTTTGACACAACTGTTGAAGAGTCTTGTAGTGTCGTGCCTGAAGTATCCTGCCATCCTGCTGGCCTTCATCTGACAGGTGAAGTTAAAAAGACAATAGTCACCAAGAAACCTTTCTTTAATTGCCTGGTAGCTAGTGGACTTTGCCTTGCAATTCGGTCTGGCCTTTTGGTAGAAATAATAACTGTATCTTTGTGCAATTTAACCAAAGAGGGCTAATAATTATCATACATGAACAGCAACATCCCATCAAAACATTGTATATACACCATAATATATTTACCAACATCCGCCTGCTTCATTGGTGTGCAGCTTATGGGTTGGTGAACCCCTTCCCTTTCTGGGGAGCTGCTGATGTGGCTGCTGGAACTTGGCGACATAATAACGGTGGAAGAGCTGGAGTCAAAATCATCTCCATCGCTGTCTTCAAAATGAAGGCGTCTCTTTTTCCCGCTTTTTGGTTTAGGCCCTTGGGGTTTCTTTGGGGTCCTGATGTTCTGCAATCTTTTGTGTAATCGCTTGAAGAGTTCAAACTAAAAACATAAATTGGAAAGCCATGAGCATAAGAATCAAAGAGGAATTAATAAAACAAACCCAAGACAGCAACAACTGTCCTAATATTGCTGTAAAAATGCATACCCATGGACGAGCAATGTCGAGCTTGTCGGCCAACATTGGATAGTACGACACAAGCCGACGTGCCATGGTCTGCAGGTCTTCTTTGGTTGGGTATCTGATGAAGTCTTGTATGTCTGAGGCTCTGACTATCGACAGCATGTTTGTGATGGTATTTCTTACAAGTTTACAGGACAGCTCTTTGGAGAGCTCACATTCTCCTCCTCTCCCAACTTTTTTCAATTCGAAATAGTGCTTTCTACAATGCTCCAATTCACTATCTGTGTAAATTATGTATTGGATGCTTGGTAGTGTAAATGTTTTGGCTGGACCGGTTTCCTCTTCCATGGAACTGGATGGGCCAGACAAAGCCGGTGCGGCCTGCTCCTGTATCCACGAAAATAGTAAAATTACCTTACTGATAACCAAACTGGAAAACCTCATATATACACACAGTAAGAGTTTGTCTTACCACAGGGTGGACCACCTCCCAAATAGATTTTCTTCTGAGAAAATGTTCGGGCCCTGGGAAAAGGTCCCGCAGATCTTCCTTCGACAGTGACTTAAGAGCCTCTTCATTTACATTGGCCGCTATACAAAAAACAGGAATGAGCAAGAACCAATTTGAGCAGAATTGAGATCAATATATCAGTGATAAACTGCATAGATGCTGGGCGCAGATGCTATGTGAGATGCAGAGTGAACATATTTGAAATAAACCAAGAAAATAAACCAAAAAATGATATGGTGACAATACCCTAAAAACTCTATTTAAAGGTAATAGAGTGGTCACTAAGAGTCCAGCAGTCATCTCAGGGTCATCACGCTTACCTGTTAAAATGCTGACAGCCACATCATCCAACTTCTCAATGGTATTCATGGTTCTGTTGAATATATTAATATTTGATTTAAAAAAATATATCATAAGTTTAATTGCAATTGATATATCAATCAAAAATGTTTAAGTTAAAGTAGGTCATACATGCAAGCTCTTATACCTAAACAAGGAGGTGTTAAGGATACAGCTGAAATAGGATTCCCTATTTGAATAGGGTTACATGGTGGAAAGTAACGAATTACATTACTCGCGTTACTGTAATTGAGTAGCTTTTTTGTGTACTTGTACTTTTTTAACTACTTTTTAAAATGTGTAATTTTACTTTTACTTAAGTACATTTTCTTTGGAGTAATGTACTTCGGTACATTTTAGAGCACAAGCGTTACTGAGTAAAAAAAATCTCACTGAAACAAAAAAAAACGTGTTCTGGTAATGAATTATGGGATGTAAAAAACTGAACGTTGTGCCCCTGCGCGCCGGCAGCTCTAGAATTCTAGCCTAGAACCTAGTTCTTTTATAAAGAGTGTTGGCGGCCGCGTACAGTCTGTCTCTCTCACTCAAACGATGATGGCTGACTTGGAGGCAGACGATGGAGATTCACCTTCTACTTCAGAGGAGACCAACTTGAGCCGTTCTTCCTCTAACCCAGTGCACCCCTGGCCCTATCTTGAAAACATGTTCAGCTTCGTGGAGAAACGTGGAGAAAGCTATATCATGCAATGCAAACTATGTGTGCCGAAGAAGTCCAACATATCAGCTTACAAGAATTCGACGTCGAATCTCCGAAAGCACGTTGAGGTAAGTCATGTTTCTCGTGCCTTTCCAGGTTTAAACTGACAACAAGCTAGCCATATCCCGAAAACTGTGTATGGTACTGCTAATACTGCAATACAATATTGAAGTAGCAACCTGTTGGCACTGTGATGGCAGTTAGCTAGAACTATGCCCAATAACGTTAGCCTGCTAACCTGTCGTTATCCGTCCTACCAAATGCATCCATCAGGCCAGAAAGCATTACATTAATGCATATATGTACTAAACATTTTGATGCACAAAGCACATTGATGCTGGGCCATTATATGCTACTTATATAGGTATTGTAGGCTATTATGTCTTTTGTAAGTAGCTTTGGATATAATAAACATCTGGTAAATGTACCGGTAATGTGATATTATTTAATTTGAAATAAATTAGCTTTTTAATTAAGAGTACATTTCCAGACTAAAATTGTATTCATTTGCTCTGATTTCATACAGGTTGAGTCCTGCAGAAATCACTTTTCTCAGAGAGTATCGCGAGGTGATGAAACCTTTGGTAAAGGCGTTGAACATCTTGCAGTCAGACACCAACACGCACATGGGGTGGCTCCTTCTAGTGATCTTACAGCTGTCCACGAAGCTCAACAATATGGAAAGCTCCTCAAAGATTTGCCTGAACAAGCACTTTTTGCTGAATGTAGCACTATGTAGTTTATGTAGCACTTTTTTAAATAAAAAGATGTGTTTTGGAAATGATTTTACCGTGAGTAGTCATTTTGCCATTTGGGGCTGCTCCCTTGCATGGGTGAGGCATAAATGCAATTTTGTTGTGTGCAGTGTCACAATGACAATGGGAATTTGCCAGGTGGGCTTTTGCACATCACAGTAGAGGCAGAAAACACTTATTGTAAACAAGTAACTTTTTACTTTTACTCAAAGTACATTTTAAATGATTTACTTTTTACTTTTACTTGAGTAGATTTTTTGACCGGTAAATGTACTCGTACTTGAGTACAATTTCAACAGAGTAACAGTACTTGTACTTGAGTAAAATATTTTAGTACTCTTTCCACCTCTGGAATAGTTACACGAGGAAGTATGGTGACATAACAACGCATGGCATCTATGTGGATCAAAATGGTAACTATAATGTATGGCGGAGGAACACTTTGCAACACTTGAACCTCGGCGCAGTAAGTTATACCATCACTTCTGAAAACTCCCCCCCCCCCCCCCCTCCTCTGCTAAGAGGGGCTCTTTAGTATTACTGCGCCGAAGTCAGCTGTGAACAGTTCTTCCACCATACATTATAGTTATAATTTTTATCCGCTTAGAAAATCGGCACGTTATATTTTGTGTCGTCATACTAACTCGTGTAACTACTCATGTAACCGTCTCTAAAAAGGGAAAACGGTTAAGTGTTCCTTTACATGTTGCCCTAATACCGTCACACTCACATCTTGTATGCACACAGGTTTTCCAGTTAGAATGAAAGGCTTGCAAGACTGTGAAAGTATACTTGCATGTCCTTCACCATATAACTATTTTTCAATACAAGCAACCTTCGTAATATATTCCTAAAACGCATTTTACTTTATCTACTTGTATGCTTTCTGGGGGCAAGGGTATTACCAAGAAAATACTGCACAAGCTAGCACTAGCAGCTAGTTAGCATAAACTAGCATTGGCTAAGGTAAAACTGAGTAAGCCATGTTCATCTTTAAACATACTTGGACTAACAAAAACGGTGGTTCATTCTAACCTTTAAAACAAATGGAAATGATCGTCTTAACCTTTAAGAACTTAGGAAATAATGTCTTGTCACATGTTTTGTACCTTACCTGAATATATTGTTCTGCTCCATATAGTCTTCCAATGTTCTTCTCTGCCACTTCACCATCAAAAGAACGAACAAGGCTTTTCGAACAGTAATATTGCCAGTGGGGGAATCCAAGTAGGTCTGAATAGAGAGTGTAGGGCTGGGCGATATGGGAAAAAGTTATATTTCGATTTTTTCCCCCAAAAAAAATTCGATTTCGATTTATATCACGATATGAACAAAATCACCATTTTTGTATATTTTTTTTTATTTTCTGGTAAAAAAGAAAATGTAATGCACAAAAACATTCTGGTGCATTTTACCATGTTTTTCTCTGAGATGTAAATCATGTTATCAGCATATCAAATTCACAATTGATATAGGTTTAGTGGCCTGATAATTATGTTGGCTACATTCAAACTGACCACTTCATTAACCTGTTACTGCAGTGGAATATTTCGCCTTAATTTGGAACGATTTGTACTTACACATAATAACACTCAATATCTGAAGTTGTACACATGATACAAAGATCATTCATATCTTAAATTGAAGAAGACAAATGGGCCAAGACATGCAATTTCAAAGCATCATATACAGAACAAAATGTCAAAAATGTAAAAAAACGCCTTTCATTTTTATGTTTGACAGTGTGTGGATGGTTTCAAGGGAAGAAAATTCTGTCATGTTCTATATTTCCTGATTCAACATGTTCCTGAGAAACAAAGTACAAATTTTGGAGCAGATATCTAAAAATGTCCAGGTGTTGCACAGCAATATCCAAATGGTGCATTCAGGCGTCTCCAAGTGTCCAAAACCTCTCCAAGCTCTCCAAATGCATAAAAAAAATTCTCATTGTATATCATGGTTTTTTTTCGTTGTACAGACATATATAACTCCATTTTAGACTAATATTATAATTTCTTTTGAAATTGGATTGTGTCACTGTTGGAGGCTGTGCAGCTGGTAGTAGTGGTGGTGGCGACGGGGGTGGTGGTGGGGGTGAGGGTGATGCTGATGCTGGAGCTGGAGCTGGGGCTGGGTCACTGCAAGATAAAAACGTTGGACAATATAAATATTTTGACTGGGTCATGCCTTACAATTGTATTTTGCTTCATGTTATTTACTAAGCTAATGCACAAATATGTAAAATGTAAACATATGTAAAAAAAACACCATAGTCAAGCTGAAGTGTGATAATAACATAGGCATTATGCATTTAGCATGCATTTAGCAGATGTAAATAAAACATTTCAAAAACAGTTTTGAGGCAAGAAGCAGGTTGTGCTATGTTAGTATGTTGTAGACTACATTGCAGCTACGTAAATACAGCAGCAGCATGCTAACCAATATCCATTACTAGCAAACTACATCCCACAATGATAAAAAAAAATAAAGCACTAAAGAGAATAAGGCATATGCATAGCTTACTGGTATGCACTGAAAAGTAGTTTGTTTAAATGACTTACGCATCGAGGATGGCATCGATTCCATTCACTCTTCCACTGAGTCCATGCTAGCATGCTAGTCCATGCTGAGTCCATACTAGCATGCTAGTCCATGCTGAGTCCACTGGCTTCCCCGAAAATCATCAAAAATCATCCCATGTATTTCACTCATCTGCAATCCTCGTCTTGCCATGATGGATGAGTACAAGGGAGACAAATTGCAGCCAAAAATATGCACAAACAAGCCCTCAGGATCGTGTGGACCAAACCACTTGCTGTGCGCATTTGAAGGTAAACAAAATGGCCCATTTACGCACCGGGAGCGCAGCTGAGACTCTTGAGTTGCGCTTTCAAAAATCTAAACTCCAGGACTGAGCAATCAGGGCAAATGACCTACCTACTTTTTTGTTAGAATCTCTATTATTCGGTAAAACAGGTGTCAATCACTACTGAGAAGTCTTACAAGAAGTGTAAAGTGATATGATAGGACATGCCTGAGCAGCTGCATGATTGAGAGCTGATGCCATTGGTGGTAATGCCTGTCACTCATGACAAACATGTGTTTAACAGCCAATAAAATCCAATGATTCTGAAAGAGGGGGTCTTAAGCTTTGTAACTATATATAACATCACGTGATAACTTCGTGTAGTGTTGTCAGGAAGAGAGCGAGGAGATCGTCATCAGAAACATACAAGAAAGTGAACGTTTTTTCTCAATGTCGTGAGCAAGTGAATAAACAACTTTATGGACATAACCATGCAGTTCAAGTCTGTTTTTTTAGATGTTTTGAAGGTAAATGAATGTTCTATAACGTTATTTAAGGTACGGATAATGCAGAAACACATTTAAATGGCTTAGTTATGGGAGGAGGCTGCTCCATATGTAAAAAATGAGGATGTGTCATGGTGTGTTTAAAATTGTATTTATTTGTAACGGATGCATGTAGACAACTGAAAATCAGTTTACATATAGTTGGATTACCACAAAAAAATATTAAATGGGAGTTTGAATCATATTTTCAGAAATAGAATTTTCAGGATTTGTTTTGGCGATTTATCCAGTACGGGCCCGCCCGCGGGTCCATTAGGGGGCGTTAAAGCAGTAACAAGTTAAAGTATGACTGTTCAGGTCAGAAATGGCCAAATGTGTATTGAAACCCATAGTCTTTAAGGATGGAAGCTGCCAGAAGTAAACGGTTAACGTAGGAGAAATAGTTTTCATACATGGCAAAGCTTGACAGCATGCCCAGCACACCAATGTTAATTTTATTAATTGTGGCATTGACATCATCTTTCGTGTGTGAGTCAAAGAGAGGTATACAAGTGAGTGACACATTAAAACAAACAAAAAAATCTTCTTTGGTGAGTGTGTGTTTAGTCGCTGCTGTCGTTAGAAAAACTACCATTAGCTAGCTAACGTTAACGACAGATTAGCTCACGGTTGTTATGGCAATAACAATACGATTATAGCCAGATAATGTCCATTAGGTGGTCCTTAATTGTCCACTACAGGTAAAACTTGGGCAACTCTGACTTACTTTCCTCTTCTTCGAAAAAAAAATCCGTATGTCCATTTCTGTGGTCTGCTTCTAGCGCGACGCTCCGATCAAATCAGAGAATGAATGAACATGAATGACAGTTGAATCTGCGTGCGTGATGAGGCTGCGTAGTACACCAGGAAAACGCGGAGTGGATTTATATTGCTGTTAGTATTCCCCACTGATGAAATGGAACGGATTTAATTGTGAAGCAATGGAAAGAATAATGGACTAGTAGACCAGCAGTCACGCACGCACTATTTTGACTGCAAAAGTGGGGGGGTCAAAACGACTTGTTTTGAAAAGTGAAGGGGTCTTGTCCCCCCCCCAATTACATTGTCGCGACGCCCATGGGTTATGTGCGGCGCTGTATTCGCGGGTCTGTGAAAACATTGATTTTTTTTTTTTGAAGGCGCCGGCTACATTTACATTTACATTTAGTCATTTAGCAGACGCTTTTGTCCAAAGCGACGTACAAGGGAGAACAATCAAGCTAAGAGCATTAAAAAACCTGGTGTAACCATAAATATTGCTTATAAAACGACATAGAAAGAATGAAAAAAAGAAGTGCGGGCCTGTTGCTGCTTAAGTGCAGGTTGAGCCAAGGTGCCAGTTTAGGAAGAGAGGTGCTCTTTGAAGAGTTGGGTCTTCAAGAGTTTCTTAAAGGTAGGGAGGGACGCTCCTGCTCTGGTAGTGCTAGGCAGGTCGTTCCACCAACGTGGAACTACAACTGAGAATAGTCTGGATTGCCTTGCTTGCACTGGGGGCAGTGCCAGACGACGCTCACTGGATGAGCGCAGCGTCCTGGGTGTGACATTTGCCCTTACAAGAGCATTTAGGTAGGTGGGAGCAGACCCAGTAAGCACTTTGTAGGCAAGCATAAGTGACTTGAATTTGATGCGAGCAGCTACTGGCAGCCAGTGGAGCTCAGTGAGTAGCGGGGTGACATGTGCCCTCTTTGGTTGGTTGAACACCAGGCGCGCCGCTGCGTTCTGGATCATCTGTAGTGGTTTTACCACGCATGCCGGCAGGCCCGTTAGGAGGGCGTTGCAGTAGTCGAGGCGGGAACCCACCAAGGTTTGCACCAGGAGCTGGGTGGCATACTGGGTTAGGTACGGCCTGATTTTGCGGATGTTGTAAAGCGCAAAGCGGCATGACCTCGCGACAGAGGCAATGTGGGCTGTGAAGGTTAGTTGGTCGTCAATAATGACCCCGAGGTTTCTTGCTGTTTTGGATGGAGCCAGAGATAAAGAGTCAGTCTTGATGTTGATGTTGTGGTGGATGAACTGTTTGGCTGGGAAGACCATCAGTTCTGTTTTGGCCAGGTTCAGCTGAAGGTGGTGGTTTTTCATCCATGTGGATATATCAGCAAGACAGTCTGAGATCCGTGCCGAAACAGTGTTGTCCTCAGGAGGGAAGGACAGAACCAGTTGAGTATCATCGGCATAACAGTGGTAGGAAAAACCATGCGAGCGGATGATGGGGCCCAGCGAGGTGGTGTAGATGGCAAAGAGAAGTGGTCCCATTACAGACCCCTGGGGCACCCCAGTGGTGAGGTGGTGGGGTACAGATAGATGACCTTGCCATGACACCTTGAATGAGCGCCCAGAGAGGTACGATTCAAACCAGGAGTGCGCCTTGCCTGAGATGCCCATACTTGATAGTATGGACAGAAGAATGCGGTGGTTGACTGTATCAAACGCAGCTGATAGGTCAAGCAGGACAAGAACTGAGGATTGAGCTGCTGCTCTAGCTGTTTTTAAAGCCTCTGTCACAGATAGCAGGGCTGTTTCGGTGGAGTGACCGCTTTTGAATCCAGACTGGTTTGGATCGAGGAGATTGTTTGTTGACAGGAACTCTGTGACCTGTTTGGAGGCTGCCCTCTCAAGTGTTTTAGATAGGAGAGTGAGAAGTGAGACCGGTCGGTAGTTTTCCACCTGAGTGGGATCGAGAGACGGCTTTTTGAGCAGCGGCGTCACCCGAGCCACCTTGAATGAAGAAGGAAATGTTGCAGAATTAAAAGAGGCATTAATCACCTGTGTTATTGCCGGTAGGACGGCAGGGGAAATGGCTTGAAGGATGTTGGATGGGATAGGGTCCAGCGGGCATGTAGTTGGACGGCTACCTGCTAGGATTTTGGAGACCTCACTCTCAGTGAGGGGGGTGAAGGAGGGAAAAGATGAGTTATTGATGGTCGCGCCCTTAGGGGGGGAAGACAGTTGGTCGAATTGTTTCCCAATGGCTGCCACTTTCTCTGTGAAGAAGGAAGCAAAGTTATCGGCTGTGAGGTTAGTAGCTGGGGGAGGAGGAGGAGGGTAGAGCAGAGTTTTGAAGGTGGAAAATAGTTTCCGAGCATCAGTTGCACTGTTGATTTTGTCATTGAAAAAAGTTTTCTTAGCAGCAGTGATGCTGGTTGAGAAGGAGGCCAGCAGTGTCTGGTAGCTTGCAAGATCGTCCTGTGCTGCAGATTTGTGCCACTTTCTCTCAGCCGCTCTGAGATTGGAGCGCTGCGTTCGGAGGGTATCACTCAGCCATGAATGAGACTGGGTAGCTCGCGCAGGTCTGGTAGAAAGTGGACACAAACTGTCCAAGCATGAGCTTAGAGTGGAGCAGAGAGATTCTGTGGCGTCATTGACACCTAGTGAGGAGAAGGTGGATAAAGGTGGAAGAGTAGAGGAAACCAGGGAGGAAAAGTGAGTGGGGGAGAGTTTGCGGAGGTTGCGCCGGAACGAGACCATAGGAGGAGGGACAGAGGGTTGCTCAATGAGTCGAACATCAAAGCGAATGAAGAAGTGGTCTGAGAGATGGAGAGGGGTTACAGTTAGGTTTTCCGTGGTGCAGTTCCGAGCAAGGATGAGGTCGAGCTCTTTCCCTGCTTTGTGAGTTGGGGGAGTGGGTACCTGTTGTAGGTCGAACGAGTGGACCAGGGTCCGGAAGTCAGCCGAGTTGGGGTTGTCTAGGTGGATGTTCATGTCGCCAAGGATGAGTATTGGACACTCATGGTCAGGGATGGCTGACAGCAGGGTGTCCAGCTCATGGACGAAATCGCCCAGTTGTCCTGGTGGCCGGTAGATAACAATCACATATGTTTTAACAGGAGCAGTTACCATAATAGCATGATATTCAAACGAGGCATACCTGTTTGAAGACAGCAGTGGAGTAAATTTCCAGTTTTCCGAGATCAACAGCCCCGTCCCACCTCCACGACCAGATGGCCGAGATGTATGGGAGAAGGCATAGTTAGTGGAGAGTGCTGCCGGGACAGCAGTGTCTTCAGGTTTGATCCAAGTCTCAGTGAGAGCTAAGAGCCCTAGTGAGAGGTGATTGGCATAACCTGAAATGAAGTTGGCTTTGTTGCCTGCAGACTGGCAGTTCCACAGGCCAACAGAGAAGGAGGTTACAGCAGATGAGGTTTGTTGAAATGAGCGGAGGTTACCCAGGTTGCGCTGCCTTCTGGTGCGCTGGGATCTCTTGTGACAGCGAGTGACAACAGAGATACTGCTGTGACACATGACTAGAAAGACAAATTTTTGTATTGGTTTGAAAGGTTTACCTTGTTCGTGTCCTTGCTTCGGTGGACTTGCACAGGTAGACTTGTATGTCTTTACCCGAAAATGTCTTGCACAGGTAGACTTGTATGTCTTTACCCGAAAATGTCTTGCACAGGTAGACTTGTATGTCTTTACCCGAAAATGTCTTGCACAGGTAGACTTGTATGTCTTTACCCGAAAATGTCTTGCACAGGTAGACTTGTATGTCTTTACCCGAAAATGTCTTCACACGAAAAGGGCTCAACACGAGGGCTGACACTTACGCTGACGCTTCAGTATCAGTCCTATTGAAATAGCAGATTCACTGATTGCGTCCGGCTGAAGACCCGCCCAGCAGTTGCAGAGACAAAGGAGCCTAATTACCTTCAGGTGTGTCCTAGCAATTCAGAAAGTGACTGAGTGAAACTAGATTGATTGCCCTCAGGAAGTTGCCTGATTGCCTATCCAATGAGTATGCAAGCAGTATTCACAGTAGTATTAGTTTTAAAATAGTAAAAACCAAGCCAGTACATACAGATACACACAGCAGCAGTCAAGAGGCACTCAGCTTGCACTCAGCTTGTTCTCAGCTTGTTCTAATCTACTAAGCTAATCGAACGTCTCATTTAAAACCGTAGAAAAAAATTACATCGCGATTAAAATCGAAATCGAAAAATCGCCCAGCCCTAAGAGAGTGCATCAAATAATTGAAATAAGCCTTACAACTTACGGGGGGCGGATATTGGTGTGTCCTCAGTGGATTATGAAAAATATTAACTTAAATGACCGTAGTTAAGAGTTTGTTTCATTTAAATACCTTGCAGGGAGATCCATTTGTATCCCCCCCCTTCCCCCTTTTTGGTATGGGACAGTCTGACGCGCGAAACAGCACCTGCTGAAACGTCACACACAACCCATTAGTAAGGATTTGACATCGCGAAAAAATGGCTGGATGGCGCTGTGTCATTTGCTCTGTATTCATTGCATATACTCTGAAAGTACTTTTAAGCCATATTAACACGACACATGGACGTAAGGTGAATTTTCGTGCAATTTGTGGAATTGATGGCTGCAAAGAAGAGTATAGAGTAGCCTATACAATTTGTTCTACTATCATATCAAACGCAGGCACGCAACGTACTTGGCCAATGGCCCTCCGCCCAGGGAAAGTATGGCATTAAGGCCAGGCTGTTGTGGTGGTGAGAGGTTCGACATACCGATTTTTTCAAACTGTATGACAGCCACCAGCCATGACATCGAGGCTTCCAGTGAAGCCACCATAATGCAAGATACAAATTGCTTTGAGCCTGAGGTGACCTTAATGCAAGATGACCTTTGCCATAATGAGAATCCAGGAATGTCCCACCAAGACCAAAGCCACATCCATACTCCATCACGCATCAAAGAAAAGGTAAATACTGTTTAACAAAGCATGGCAAAATACCCAGCCTATTTACTTGTGATTTTTTAAGATTGTATGAGCGAGTTGTCCACCATCTAAAAATGGAAAGGGAGACCGTAGCCTAACTGAGATTCATTGAAACTGAATTAACTAGAATTTATATGTTTGAACTGCAGTATCTGTATCATGTCTGTATTTATCATAAATGTATAACTTATTTTTATATACAACCACAGTTATTAATCAGCTGATTTTTTTTTTTTTTTTTTTTACTCTTACAGGAATTGTCCAGACGTGCTGCTGCCTTCACTGTTGATGTTCGTGAAAGATGCTGTCTTTCTCGGGTAGGTTTTTTGCATTTAACAGACACGCTTGTTATTTTACAGTTTTGTTGTCTTGAGTTATTGCTTTAATTTTATGGTTGGCCCTCTCTTTCCTTTACAGAGGAATGTCAACAACATTGTGGCAGAGGTACAACAATTTCAACAGACTATTGTCGAAACACTGAGGGAAAGAGTAAGAGATGTCTTTGACAGGCATGACTCTTCAGGCAATTTTGAGCACCTCCGGAATGAGGCAATGGCATCATTTGACACCTTTCCTGATCCTTTTTCCACTTTGACCACATCATATATGCAGGACCAAACCATTAATGGAACTTTTCAGTCCAGTGGAACCAGAGGAGATTGTCATTTCACAAAGACTGTGTAGAGTCAAGAGAGGCTCCTCCACAGTTCTAGAACTGAAAAACAAGGTTTTTTTCTATGTTCCCCTCATCAGGAGTCTAGAACAGCTGTTGTCCAACTCGAGAATTCACACTATGGTCAGTGCTCCACCTGAGCATTGCAAAGATGTATTTCTTTATGATATTGTGGATGGTAGCCTTTTCAACACCCATCCGCTATTTTCAATGAGGCCCTCTGCTTTACAGTTGATCTTATACTCTGATGAAATCGAGCTATGTAATCCTCTTGGACCACATGCCTCTGGGAACAACAAGTTACTTATGTTTTATTACACTATAGGTAACATAGACCCCAAGTTCAGGTCAAAGATTGGTTCTATACGCCTCCTTGCAATAGCCAAGGCCAAGGATATTTCAGGGGCTAAGGTTGATGTGATTTTAAAACGTATTGAAAAAGATTTGAAGGAGCTTTACGAGGGAGTGGAAATTAAAGTGGGAAGTGATGTTAGTATGCTGTATGGTGCAGTGATCTCCATATGTGGAGATACACTTGCCCAACACGACCTGGCTGGGTTCAAATCTGGAGTTGGTTTTGCATTTAGCAAATGTAGACATTGCGAATGTCATTTCGATAGCATGCAGACTAATTTCAATGAGAAACATTTTACCATCAGGTCGTTAAAAAGGCACATTAGACAGTGTAAAGAAATTGAAAGGGCCAGCACAGATTATCTTAAAAATGCCCTTATGACCATTTATGGCATCAACAGGAGAAGTGGACTTATAGATTTTCCAGGATATGACCTAATTCAACAGACCCCTCAAGACATAATGCATGTCATGCTTGAGGGTGTTGTGCCCCTGGAAATGAAATATGTTTTGAAGTATCTAATTTTATCAGGAGTAATTGATCTGGATTGTATAAATTCAGGTATACAAGGTTTTCCATATTCACCCGCTGAAATACCAGACAAACCATGCCCAATCAGTGTCAATACATTAGCTTCTAATGACAACAAACTTAAACAGTCTTCTGGACAGATGCTGATACTTATGAAGATATTGCCTTATATTCTCAATGCTGTCAAGGACAATGTATATGTGCAGTTCATCAGGGATTTAATTGAGATATCTCATATCCTTTTTGCTCCTATTCTATTTAGGGAAACTTTAAACAAACTTGAAGAAATGATAGAGAATCACCTTAAACAATTCAGGCAGCTTTTCCCTGACAACAATATAACACCAAAGCAGCATTATATGGTCCATTTCTCTTCACAAATTGCGGCTCTGGGCCCCCTTACAAGGCACATGTGTATGAGATTCGAGTCTAAACACAGGTTTTTCAAAAAATGGGTTTCAAAATTAAACTACAAGAATATTTGTAAATCTCTTGTAGACCACAGTAAAGTTATAGAAAGTACTCAAAATGAAACAAATTATATTTTTACTCATGAGAAAGAATTGGGTTCTATATCAGAAGTATCAAATTTAGAATATGTTCGTTCAAAGATAAGAGATTTCTTAAATATTGACAATTTCAACCATATCATCACTACAAATTGGATTTCACTCTATGGTAATAAATACATAAGTAAGAAGACTTTCATAGTCACAAGATCATATGATGGGCTGCCAGTTTTTGAACTGATAAATACAATTTTTGTTGTTGATTCATCTATTTTTTGTTGTGAGTATCAAGCCTTTGATACATTGGAATTTAACAGAGATTTACTCTCATATGAAATTGCTGTGCCAAATGCTGCACTGGCAACAGAGTTAATCGATTTAGAGAAATTACCTGATTACACTGCGTACCACACTGTACTAATCAATGACAAGATGTATGTTTTGAGAAAATATGAACTCGCTGATGTGTTATTGTGTAAAAATGCTTGAGATGAAAAAATAAATGGATGTGTGATTTGAAAAGCATTCAAAGCACAAATCAGCACAAAATGGCAGAAATCGTGACTCCTTATATTTGTGATTATGTTTACATTTTGGCTAAGGGTCCAACTAAGTTATACACATGATCTTGTGCATTTGCTTTGGCAAGAAAATAAATGTTTTGCATTCATTCCAGGCCATGACTCCATTATTATATACGTATATACTATAGATGCTAAAACATTCATTTTTTTATGTAATGAATTGGCTGGTTGTTGATGGTATTGAGAATACCCTAAGTGCAAGCAGGAGGACAGACACGGAGAAGAGGTTCAATCAGGATGCAGGTTTATGTGCACAGGAGAGAGGCAATCCATAGAGTTGGCAAGGCTCTCATTCTCTGTTTGCCCTTTATTAAACATTTTATCTTAGTAAGTTGGCCTCCATTCCTAAATCAAGTTTTAGTGAGTCTAGAAACAAGTAAAATGTGCTTAAGGTATAGCTGTTGATATGGCTACAGACCTTTCTTACAGTAATTTAAGATAAATCTGCTTCAAACTAGTTCTATTACCTAAGTAAGGTAACTCAAGATGATTTTTCTTGAAACAAGTACAATATCTCCATCCTTAATGAGTAAATAAACCCAAAAATGAGTGTGACAAGATAAATATACTGAATATAATGCAATTAAACTAGAACAGATTTTCATTTTTTGCAGTGAATAGCCTGATGTCTATAATAGGTCACCACAGGTCAGACAGACACACAGAGAGCTCCAAACACTGCACAGTGTGTTGCATTCAGTTACAGCAAGGCCCAGGAGCACAGACACCTGCCCAGGTAGGCCTGAATAGCCTGCTGTCTATTTAAGGTCACCAGAGGTTAGACAGACACACAGAGAGCACCAAACAGTGCACTGTGTGTTGCATTCAGTTACTGACAGGCCCAGGAGCACAGACACCTCCTCAAGTAGGTCACAATAGCCTGCTGTCTATTTAAGGTCACCAGAGGTTAGACAGACACACAGAGAGCACCAAACACTGCACAGTGTGTTGCATTGAGTTACTGACAGGCCCAGGAGCACAGACACCTCCTCAAGTAGGCCTGAATAGCATGCTGTCTATAATAGGTCACCACAGGTCAGACAGACACACAGAGAGCACCAAACACTGCACAGTGTGTTGCATTCAGTTACAGCAAGGCCCAGGAGCACAGACACCTCCTCAAGTAGGTCACATCCAAGTTTATTGCACATGCTCACATTGGAGGCATACCCATCCATCGTCACGCATACCACCCGAATGCCCTGTGCATGAAGCTCCTCTAAAGCCTGGCTAAGAAGTACCCCTTGTGGTGCTGGAGAAAGAGAATTGGTGAGGAAGTACCCGATGGGAGCCTTCCAATGTCCTTGCAGGCCAACAACCATGAACACCAGAGCCTCCGAGGCGACATCGGTCTCATTGTTCCCATCCCCCATGTCCACAAAACCAGACATTGATTCAGAGTGCGGATTGTACTGCACATGCTTTTCGATTGCCATGGCATCTAACATGAGCGACACACAACCATACTTAGCAGGGTCTCCCTGGCATCTTCTCTCCAGCATGTCAAGAATCATTTTGTTCATGCCAGGCTTGGCATCCACCGAGCGCAGCCACCTGTACAAATAATAAATATTAATAATAGTATGGCAATGTCAATTTTATTTACATAATGTGAATTGATATGGTCAACAAAATGGAACTACTTCATAACCGTGCAAACAACCCATAATATATGCACCTACTGAAGAACCTTCCCAATGGAAAACTCATGCAGTATTTCCAAAAATTCAATCAGACAACATTAAGCCTACCTACCTCTGTAATGTCTGTGGATGTGGGAGGGGGAAATGTTGCGTCTCTCGAGATATTTATAAGCTTTTGGGCCATGAAGATGGAGTGTGAGTGCAAACTCTCTGATCTCCTGTGTATACTTGTAGCCGGTGGGACCACTGAGTGTAGGGAACTTTTATTTTGATTCACCTCTGTCACCTTTCTCACGGGTTAACGTCACTAGTAGGCGCCTCAGTTGGATACCAATTAGTTTAGTGGGGACAGGCAAAGACATATACACCTGGGGTCCTTATGCCGGTAGCCGTCCATGCTTGTTTGGTGAACTGGAGCCGTGTTCTGGAGTATTGTCTTAATCGACACGGTACATTGGAAATTACTTTCCCTTCCCTGTTTCTTATTGTCAGTGTTTAGTGGACTAAGCAACGTTTTGCCTTGGGTTAGGTAGCGGTGTCTTGAGCGGCTGACATGACCTCGTTGAACGCCTTCCTATTTCAAGTACTTTAACCCTGTTTACATGGTTCATAACCGTCAGTGTATCAGGTATGTTGCCCAACTCGTCAGCTGTTTTACGTGTTTGTGTGTGTTACATTTAACTGACGGTAACTTTTCACCATGCGTATGTGTGTTTGTATCCACCCGTAGTGCGGTGTTTTTTTATGGTAACGGCAACCTATAGCAACAGGTGTAGGACGTTCTCGGGTGCAGCAAAGGTATGTTTCATCCATGCCTACAATGTGTACGGGGAAGGCTAGCTGTATAGTTAACATACCACTGAATCTGAAGTCTGGTTTAATGAGTATGTTTCTAGTGTAAGCCTAAACATGTCCTCTGTTTGCTCTGTCTATAGCAGCTATTGCAGCACGCAGTGATGAAGCATTGTTAGCTGCTGTTCTCTTTGGGGTCGATTATAGTTTCGGGTGCTGCTATTGGAATATTGGTTCATTTGTTTTCCCCCTCTAGCCTGGGGGGCTAGTAGTGTGTATGTGGTTAGGATTATTGTGAGCCACAGGTTAGAGGGTTTTCTTTTCGTTTTGTTATTCTGTTATCTGTTTCCCCCGTGTCAGTCCCCGTCAACCATAGCCTGGGTATATTTAGGGCCTTAGCCTAGATTACAGGTTGGCCAGGTTTCCTCTCAGAGTATTGTTATCACCTTTTCATATTATGTGTAGTGTAATACAGTGAAGTGTGAAACCCCTCTTAATGTGCCTAAGTGGTACGCTTGCAGTGGTGTGGCCAATGAGCTTGTAGTGTGTGCTCTCCTCCTCTCATGTGTGAAATTGGAGGCAGGCCCCTGTTAGTCTGTGTTGCAGTGGCTCTGGATTTTACTCAATGGCTTGGTTATCTCCAAAGAATTCTATTTAATGTATTGTCTTGTATTTATTTATTGATGACCAACGCGACACCTTATTTTAACGACAACCAAGAATAAAATTGATCTTTTGTATTTCCTCAAAAAGAACCGGCGTGGGTCCATTATTGTGACGGAGTTCCCCTTGCTCTTCCAGTATACCTCAAGGGGTGGCGTAGTCTGGTGATAAGCCTACCTAAGGGCCACATACTCATGGCCCTGCTTGGGTATGAAGTCAAGGATCTTAACGTCTGAAATGTTATGAGCAAAGAGGAATTAGTCCCAGTCAAATATTAACCTCGGAGTTTAATAAAGAGAGTATCAATAACATGTACTTGAATTTCAAAGTGCTTATTTTCTCTTACCTGAGTAGAACGAAAGCTTCTCACTCAGCTCTTCATTAATGAGATTCTTTTACCTCAAATCTCCTAAAAGACCTTTCATTGTTGTCTTTGCCCTCTTGTCTCTTGAGAATGCATTCTTCCTCTCTCGCTCCAGACTTTCCACTCTTGCCAAGGCTTCATTGAGTCTGGTCTTAAGAGTGGTAGGAGAAGCAGGCAAGGCATAGCTATGATCCTAGTAGAAAGAGGGATGAACATGGTTTGAGTAATGTTTTACTTTACTTACAAACATCACTTTGACACCACTAGTTTATGGCCCACACAAAGATTGTATCCTATGTGGCCCACAACCACTTTCTTTCTGATAGTCATCAGCTATCAAAGCCAGTTATTTTTTTTGTGTGTTAAATGAGTGCCATCAAAACAAGTGAGATTTAAATAAGTCCAGAATCATTATTATATGATGTTTAAAGTAGAAATACTCACATCAGTAGGCTGAGGTTGTAGGTCTGAGCTTGCCATTTCTGGGGTATCCTCACAGGCCACAGACAGGCTTCCTTCGGCTCTTCTGGAGGTAGATGTAGCTCTGCCCTTTACCAACTAAATCGAAGAAACATTATGCACAATACATAATACAATATGTAAAATGATAGGTTTGTTTGACAGTAGAATATTTACATGTATGAATCATTATCAGGCTATTAGCATTCACCTACTTTTTGGAGGTGAACCGGGAAGTTAAAAAGGGATGGAATAACTCCACCACGTAGTCAGACAATCTGACCAGTGCGATCAAAATCTGCCTGCAGATGATCGAGTGATCAGTTGCAGTGAATCCCTCCCTCCTCAAAGCCACTTCCCACTTCTTCCTTAAAATGTTGTCTTTCGGAAATCTTCAAAAGTGTCAGATGTAATCTTGATTAGTGCTGGTTCATCATGTTAACATACATTTGGGTCATTAAGTTTGCTGCTCTCAGTTGTAATGTGCAATGTTTGGCTACCAATCTGATTGAAATATCTTTTGTTGCATCTTCAAAACGTAAGCCCCCGCCCATAACGGTATTTAAATGAGCTTTGTATAATAAAATGACAAATGTACAGTGTTATTACATCGCGAGTAGCCCTATCGCTAATACAGTACTGAAGAGACCAGCCCCCCCCAAAAAAACCTAACATTTCCCCCTGTTACCTTTTTACAATCTTTAAAATTATTTCAGCCTAATGTTGTTGTTGATGTTTGTTTTAATTTAATTAATTTCATTGTCAAGCAGTACTGTCATGGTCATACTCTTGTTGTGTGTTAGCTTAGTGCTAGCTGATACGAGTTCAATTCTCAACTCTGGCAGTATGATATTATACCATTCACAAAATACAACCTATAGTATGGTAATGTTAAATCTTACTTGTGAAAAGTAATGCCCCGATTTCTGTTAGAGACTGTTTGCTCGTTTGAGCAGGAGTACGCTGAACACCAACCCAGCATCTTGTCTCTTCAGTAGAAAACGTTACAGTATCGATACTAGTTAGATACAGTTACAGTAGACACTCACCACTCCGCGCAGGCCAGTCAAAGTGGTTGCGCAATAGATTTTTCAGATGCGCACATTTTCAGACCGCACAAACGCTTTTTTTTCAGGGGTTAAAAATCTGAGCATCAAAGACACTGTAGGCTGGGTAATAAACATTTTAAATGCTGACATGTCTGACAACTAAGCCAGGTGTACGTAAGAATGTTTACATACAAAGTATTGTTTAGTCTACTCTTGGCCGTCACTGCTTCAGAAGTTGTAGGCATGGCGAAGAGAAAGGCAGAGCAGGTGCCCCAGAAAAAGGTCTGCCTAACTATTAAGCAGGTAATCCCTAACTTTTAAGCATGAGTGGCTAGATGAGATAGTCCAAACTAGGGCTGAACGATCTATCGTTTTCGACCGAAAATCGCGATCTCAAGCATTACGATTTTGGGATCGTCAAAGCTGCGGTTTTTCTTGGTGCATAATAATAGCCTAAGCCTAATAATTTCGTCAATAATTCCCATGCATGCTCAATGCCGGTGTAGAAAGGCTCTGTGTCAGCTACCAATCACAAAGCTGCAGGCTGCGCGTGACCAGGTGACGTTTGCTCCACTCCAATCAGTGTAGCTCGACATTCAACTTCAAGCATGGCTGAAGCAGGAGAAGACGCAGAGCCGACGAAATTATTGTCAAAGAAAAACAGCACGTCGGTCATTTTGGCAGTATTTTGGATTTGAGGCCACTGATGAACACTAGAAACAGGTGATTTGCCAAACATGTTGTGGAAAAGTGGATACAATCAATGTCAATGTGTGTGTGTTTGTGTGTGTTTCCAAATTTACAAGTGTTAAGAGCGCCGATAAGTTTGTTGTCAAGCTGTCGTTAGCTGGCCAACTGTTAGGTTAGGGCAATGCAACCATTTATCCTAGGGGTAAAACCCTTTCATGGGTAAACTTTGAAACCTCCCAATAAGCTACTGCTTGCTTCTGTTTAACTGCGGAATGCCAAGGAACAGAGAGATACAAATGCGGTTCCCCCTATTTTTGAAGCCCTTACTAATGGGCCAATGACGTTTTTGTAGCAGATATCAGGATGGTGCAACCACTGATGCCACTATACTATTACGGATTAAAAGTTGTTTTTTGTTTTTAGTGGAATATCTAAGAAGCATATTGCTGCAAATGAATACCAATTACAAATGAATTCATGGGCAATAACTTAATGTGGTAGTACCACCTGACGTCTGCTGTTAAAAAACGTCATTGATCATATGACAACATATGATATGTTATGAATACTGAAAATTCTGTTTGGCTGTAGCAATGTTCAAGTATATGAAACTTATTAGCATCTAGCTAGCTAGCCACTATGTGCTCCAGTGGGTTTTCGGTTAAAGTTTTCGCGGCAAGCTAACAGTAATAGTTTAGAGTTCAGTTAAGCTGTTGTGCTGATTACTTTAATTCATCATTTGTGTATTTTTTCTATCCAAACCATATATATCAGCCAGTTCAATGAATCACGAAAACGTTATATGTAACTTATTTAGCAGCTAGCTAGCTACAATGTGTTTTCAATGGGCTTTCGTTTAAAGTAATAGCGGCAAGCTAACTAATAGTTGAGAGCTTAATTTAAGACCTACAATATTCTGTTTGACCTCACAGCGTTCGTGTAGCAAATAAACAACAAACTGAGTCGATTAGACATTTAAAAGTGGTGTAGATAATCTTTAATCACATAAAATATGTCCCGGTAACTGAGTCCCGAGGTCCGCCATCTTGTTTCGATATTTTTGATTACTCCCGCCCCTATGAGCTACGTTGACTTCCAAATCACACACACGCCAAACTGATTGGCTCTCAGCAGGCAGCAAGTCGCCTTCATTTGCATAGAGTTAAAAAATCTCCAACTTTCAGCAGGCAGCAGAGCCGACTTTTTCCTCAGCAGGCGACAGCAGGCGACAAGTCGCTTCCATTCTATCCCAATGAGAGCGACACGATGTCGCGTCCTGTGGACACCCACCGTTAGCTACAACGACTTTGCCTGACTATTAATGACCTGTTAATTGAGTGTCACGCTTAACGCTGCTGTTAAACATTAAAAGCAACTGAATTACACTTGTGTTAGGTGAAAAGTGTAGCGGTAAATAACATACACGACAATAACGTGAGTGATTGATAAAGGACATATGTTACACTTCACAAACACACATAATCGATGTCTTTTTTTGTGGGAAAGTTATTCAATTGGTAAGCTTAAATAACTGTTCCTTACGTGAGCTAACTGGCTATTGTAAGTGTTAATTATATCTGTTAATTATATCTGTCCTATAGGACAGCGTGTGTCATATGAATCCATTAGTAAACTGAGCAAGCATGTCGATTTTTGATTCATTATTTCATTCAGTATTTTTACTGTTTAACTGAATGGCCGATGTGTGATAGTCTGATAGCAGGCATGGCTACGCTAGCTACTTTGTTTGGTAAGCTTAAGCTAGTACTCTTACAAATACACACACACACACAATCGATGTATAACATTGTTTATTGTTTAGCTTTAATTACAGTAATGTATGCAAGCTGACTAACTAGCTATATACTACCAGGCACCTGCTGAGTCTGTCACCTCTATATACGTTTGATACAGCCTGCTAAACGGTTGAGCACTGCCTGACGTTACCTGAGGGAAAATATAACTGCAAGATTGCGCGACTAAACTTTATCGATGATATTTAACACGACTCATTCACGCAAATGCTTTGACATTGAGGCTAATATTTCCCCATGCTTTTGTAATTGATTTTCCACAGGGGGTGCATCGGTGTTTTTCCCCCCGTTATTTCACTTACTAGAGCTAACTATCTAGCTATATGCTGAACAGTGTTTTGGTAAGTTAAAGCTAGCATGCACACACACACAGCCCACAACGGAGTTAGCTTATTAAGTCATTTGGTTGGCCCTTAAAAGGGCCATTTTTGTGGCTCAGAGGACTAAAGGACTACATTTAAATGTTCAATGATGTTAGCCATGAGCAAGGCGTTACCCGAGGTGTTCAAATGAACCCCGTCTTTACGGTAAATAGCCATTAAGTGGCTGATGTTTTTGTGAGCCATACAGCTCATGCCTGATTTTGGTAAAAACAAATTAACCAATTTATTGACGTTAATCCTGGCCTTGTTGAGCAGACATGGGGCGTCACAAGCTCCTCTCATCCACACTCTGCGTTCGCAGATGTGGAGATAACGATCTGGGTTACGGGGAACATTGCCATAACTAATGCTAAATCCTGAATCATTTTACGGATCAGCGTAGTCCCCTTGTGTATCCCAAATCGTTCCCTCCGAAGTGGATAATAAGAAAATGGGGTGCACTCCTTCTCCGTCTCTCTTACTCCAGCAAGGGTATGAGCTTGTCCCACCTCATACCTCTACGACTAAACCAATTAACCTCGCCGGGAAGTGAGGGGTCCGGGTCCTTAACAGCCTGGCTATGTCTCTTAAGCCAGTGTGACCAAGAGTCACCTACCATCCAAATTGTGAGTATATCCGTCATGATGTATGCGTAAATGACTGAAAAAGGCTTGAGACCTTGAATTTAAGGTCTGTTGTGATCAACATGAGAGAAGTGTAGGATTGGATTAAAAAGTGTGCGTAAAATGGTTATTGGTGCTCCAGTAGTGTTCCAAAGTCTGTCATTGGCGCATTGCGCATGGCGCATAGGCCGTCACAAATTTGCTATAGCAAGCTGTTGCAATCGTTTTTTTCTTCACTGTCATTGTAATTGAGTCGCCACTCACGTATTTTGAAAGACTATAAGACAAAGCACACACATTAAAAGCTACTGCCTTGGCCCTGTGCTATTCCTCTGCGGAATATGCATTTCCTGTTTGGGAGAGGTCAACACATGCCAAGAAACTTGACTCAGCATTAAACAACAACACCTGCCGTCTGATCACTGGCTGCTTGAAACCCACCAACACAAGCAACCTGCACCTCCTTGCTGGCATTGCCCCTTCTGATATTAGACAGAAAGTTACCAGCCGAGTCGAGAAAACAAAATCTGCAATCAAAACTGGCATGGGAATACCCCCCACTGAAAAACTACCCCCTGGTTCAGAAGCATCATGGACCCAATGGAAAACACTAAACCGCCTCAGAACAAGAACAGGACGATCCAAAGATGCTCTGGTCAGATGGGGCTACAAGACTGGCCCAACCACCTGTGAATGTGGAGACGCAGACCACACAATGGAGCACTGCCTTGTCTGCACTCTACTACCCAAACCCTGCAGCCCAAAAGACTTGGCAGTTTTCAACAACAATGCATGTGTAATGAAATGGGAAACTGTCATATAAACGCTTCAGTGAAACGAAAAGAAGAATTAAAACCAAAACCTTGCGCCACCTGACCAGTTTCTTCCCCACGGTAGTGGGGCTGACAAACAAGCCCCCTGCACCATACTGACTCTGGGACCCCCGCACACAATGCACTTTACTTTGCACTTAAGTTTGCATCCTTATTCATTCAACACATCAAAGCAAGTGCACATAATTTATTGCAATTTTGTTAACACTTTCTCTTGCACAGTATGCTCATACTGTTTTGATGATTTGTATGTTTGACTATGACCCTTATTTTTATTCTATTTATGAACATTGTGTCTGTTCCATGCTCTGAAATCACCAAGTCATGTCCTGTATATGAGAGTGAACTTGGCAATACAAATCATTCTGATTCTGAATAGAGGAATATGCTGAAGAATAATGTAAGAGATCCATGTCGTACAATAAAGTCTTTATTGTTCCCTTTATGGGTTTTCCTGTAAATGAAGGTGCACAAGAAATCAGAATTTCAGTTTAGTCACAATTCATGTCAAAGGTCACAATTACATTAGCCAAACCTAACCTTTACAATGTTACTTACATTCAGCTGCCGTTTCAGCAATTGAATTTCCAATTGCAGTTTCTCTGCAACCAGTATATTAATTTGCATTTTGGACCGCAAGAAGCGCCTATACAATGTACGTACATTGTCATCATCAGGCTGAAAAAAAAGACAAGATAACCATTTATAACTTTGTTCATTGTGGTGGTCAGATGCCAAATAAATTCCGACCTCACCTCACAATGTGAGGGTATTAAATGAGAACTCACCTCCCCATCCCCAACAGAGCAAGAGGGGCCAGGCTCCGGCCGATCAGGCTGTAGTCCAGCAGCAAGATTAGCCTAAAGGAATGCATTGATGTATTCAGTGCAAGGAGTGAGTTGAATAGGATTATTAGTTAACTAAACTTGCATTTACCAAATCGCTCGAGAAGGCCGACAGAGTTTCTTCATCATCCTGTTAGTGAATTACGAATTATTAGGAACTGTGGAAAATTGCCTTTGGTTTAAAAAACACACAATGAACATGTATAGAATTATTACACAATGATGCAACAATATCAACTTACATCGGTGGCCTCCTCTCCCCTGCCCAACACATTGCTAGGTGGCTGCAGGAGGGTGATGGAACATCCGGCCACTGCAAAATGTGACGATGGTTAACCAAATGACTAATTATGAAGGAAACTCATAGAATGAAGTGCACCTACCGTGGACATAAGGGCTCTCTTCTCCTGCCACCACCTCTCCAGAGGAGCTGGTCCCAGCTATGCCCTCCATTCGCCTTATTCCCCTGCGACGTCATTTTGAAACGAAAACGAGGCTTAGCTGGGTAACCCAACCAACTGGGTAACCCAACCTGAGGTCATTGTCGCTGCCTAATGTGAGTCCCTGCCTGATGTGAGTCCGCATGCGTCACTTTGCAACACTATTGTAGTACAACGAGCCAGGTAATGCTGGTGGTGTAGGCTACAGCATGAAGTGGAATGACAAGCGCATTTGTTTACATTGTTTACACATTTGATGTTAAGCTTCATGTTTATTGAATTATTAGTTAAACATTGCATTCATTACTAGTAACAGTAATACAACATAGCCCCATATGTTGACATTGAGCCTTATGCTGATAACCGTTTATAATACAATTAAATATAACATTAAATGTACCGTTATTATGCGTTAAAACCAGCCCCATATGTTGACGTTGAGCCTTAGCTGTTCACCGTTTATGACACAATTAAATATACCAGTAAATATACCCACATTATGCGTGAAGACTAACCCCATATGTCGACGTTTAGCCTTATGCTGTAAACTGTTGACAACATTATAAAACACTACGTTAAATAAACCTACATTATGCGTTAAGAGAAGCCAGATACGTTGATATTAAACCATGTATGAGCATGCGCGTCTTGGATAGTGAGCCTTCTGCCGTAAACCGTTCATGTTTGCGCATGCGGACTCACATCAGGCAGGGACTCACATTTGGCAGCGAGTCATTCTCTACAATACGAAGAGTGATGATGGACTGAAAATGGAGCACATATCTTCTGCCCTTGCCGTTATTATCGCTGCATTAATAGATGATTTTTTTGCAACTCACCGTCAGCATCATGTTGATTTACTTGGCTAGCTAGCAAATGGCAGCTAAGTTATACTGTCAGAATTGCTAGCAAGAATAAGTCAAAAATGTGTAAAATGGCAGGTGATCTTTTTTCTCTAACCAGGATGATCTTGTAAATAACAATGCTTTTGCAGTTAGAAAGAGAGGGCATTTCCCACCATGAGAAAGAATAAGATACCCTACATGGTCAAGTTAGATGCAACAGATGGAAGGAATTGCTACATGCTAATGGGAAGTTCGCGGCTGAGTCTGTTACATTTCTCTAACCGGGATGATCTTGTGAATAACAATGCTTTTGCAGTCAGAAAGAGAGAGAGAGAGAGAGAGAGTGACAGGGCAAGTGTGAGAGCGAGGACAATTTCCTCCATGACAAAGAATGAGATCCCATCACTGGGCAAAATAGGCTGGAATCCGGAGATCTTGTGTTAGGAAATTTCCAATGACAAAGCACATCTCCGGAGTAGATTTTGGTCATATCCGGACTAATTAAAAATCCGGGAAAATATTGATGATTTCTGGCTCCGGATATGTGAATGCAAGTTTCCGGAGATCTGGTGACTAGATATTTCAACTTATGAACCCCATGCGCCAGAGTCCTCCATTGGATCAACGCATTCAGAGTGCTTGCTACGGGGTTTCAAGACTCACTCTTCAAGGAATTGACCGTTGGCAACATTTCGCTGAAGGTAAGATGCTATGGTGTCAGTCTGAGTAGTGTAAATTAAGATGACTATTATATCTGCTGGCTTCTTTGGTCTAAATTCAACATGTTGAGACTGTACAACTAAAGCAAGCGTGGTTTAATGTGCAGTTGGTCAAATAGTTTTAGGCTAGCTTAATAAGATAGCGAGCTAAGGTAGCTAGCAAGTCATTAACTAGGGGTTTAACGCGATATAGTTTTCGCTGTTTCGTTAGGGCTGTTTTAGCCACCCATATATACATATATGTCGTTCACTAATTTGCTTGCCGGTCTTGTAAAGTTACTGTAATAAATATTTTGCTAGCTTGCTAAGGGCGCTCAGTCAGAACCGTTAACAATCAGAAAAAAACAACCGGGAAATGTTGTTAGTGCTTACACACGTCAGTTTAATATTCGGAACAACCGTCATATACTTTGTGTGGTGTATATTATAATATCATACATATAATAATGATTGAGTAGAATATAATATTTTGTGTTGAAATGTCGCTGTTTCCAAAAGCTGGTTCTCTTGACCGGTCTTCCCATTTAATGTAGTGTCATGATACATGACATGATAGCCTGTTAGAGGGGAGGGAATGTATTTTGCTAGCTTGCTAAGGGCGCTCAGTCATTCTACAGACATCCTCGGATTTGTATCATTATAGTCATACAAATAATGAATACGATAATATTTGTATTATAACTTTAATTAAATTGATTGAATATGTACGGTAACTGTTACAGTTGTTCCGAATATTAAACCGACGAATATGTTAGCACAACCAACATTTCCCAGGTTTTTTTTTTGCCTGATTGTTAAGGGGAAAAACCGAAATGTTGGCAGCCCTAACATATTCGTCAGTTTAATATTCGGAATAACAGTAACCGTACATATTCAATCAATTTAATGAAAACTATGATACCAATATTATCGTGTTCATTATTTGTATTACTTTAATTATACAAATCCGAGGATGCCTGTAGAATTGATGTGAACAATCACCAACGATTTCTCCAAAAATGTATAATGTATGATTTTTTTTTTGTTGATTTTTCACACTTTGTGACTCTTTCGCTCTTTCTTTTTTTTTCTTGCAGATTTTAAATGCTGTGGCAGTGCAAGGTCTGTGGATACGCAACAAGGAATCGAGGTTTGCTTATTAAACACTATATACTAAATCATGATTCCTTTGTAAGAAACCATGCACTTCCAGACATAGCTACTCCAAATTCTGTTCCATTGCTCTGTTTAAATCCTTGTACAGTATTCTGTTCGGTTCATGCATGACTCAGGTACAAAAAGACAGTTGTTGTGAAGGGGTGGGATTATTTGGACATAAATTGAATAGATTGAGCATCAACGTACACTTTTCCCCTCATCATGTAATTGCATTGCGCTTAAAATTAATTGATCTTCAATGCACTTATACATAGGTCTGTTTCATTCATACAAACTTTTCTAACTTATTGCCTGTGCACATTACTGTATTTTATTGTTGTTCAGTTTCAAGCCGTCTCACAATGAGGAGGTGACTCATGCGGTCATTCAGACCCTTGTGGATTCGGGGGAGAACTGGGGAAAGGAGAGCCTAATAAGAAGTAAGATACTGTTACTGTTAAACATCTATAACTTTGCAATTATTTGGTTTTCTGTGCTTTGTAGTCAAGTTTTTTATTGTCAGATGCACAGTACAACAGAGTCGGACTGGGCACTGAAATTCTTAGGACAGGACACCGCACCACAACTAACATAACATAACTTAGTTTTGCTGATGTTGAGAGAGAGGTTATTGTATTCTTCTGTTTTATTCATTGGTTTGTTTCAAACAGGAGCCTGCAACAGGTACTTTGAAAACTTAAAAAGTCAGCGGAAAATGGACCTGGTGGGGAGGACAGAGGAAGTGAGGAGAAAAAAACTTCTCCGAAGCAGGCGAGAGCGGGTACGTGGCATGAAGTGAAATTAAAAAATATCACCCCATCTGAAAAGGAGTCAATTTTCATCCACACTAGGCTTTCATGTAAACTGAGTCTACTCTAGTTACTATTTGGTCTTGACGTTGCTTGACACTATGTCTCTTTCTTTTGCAGCTTTTCCAGAAACGCCTGCTGGCGGCGCGGGATCTGCTGGCACCAGAAGAACACCTGTTCTTCAAGGAGGCAGACGCCAGCTTCATGTCTGATGAGGAGAGTGATGAAGAGGACAAGCTTAAAATCAACGTCCTGCCTTCCAGGTGGAGGTGCGCTCGGCTGAGCCGCCTCACCCTGCGCGGCCAGCAGGCGCTCGAAAGCAATGGCCGGAGGGGCGTCAAGCCGGGTCATACCAGGCGGCGAGTGACAGAGAGGGGCCACTTCTCTACAAGGAGCCCTCCAGCCCAAAAAGAGGCCTATGTTGAGAATTAAAATAAAAAAAAATTAATAATATTGTTTTTGTTGTCATAGTGTGTAACTTAGTACCAATCAGTCATAGAGGTTATAGATGGGTCATGAATATCCTAACCGTAGTCACTAGAGCAACTTTGTTTATAGGTTAAGAAGGAGGATTTACTGTTTGCATGGTAGACTTTGGCCAAATGGTGCTTCATTACAACTTCAACATGGATAATTGAAGATTAAGATTTAAAAGATATAATGTTTTATATGATAAAAGGGTTGATACATGCCGATTTATTATTTAAATACTGCAATATTAAACATAATATACTACTTAAAACAGGCATGAGATAAATGCCAACAGACATTCGGGTCCTGAAGCTTTTTGGATCGCGCCGTGCGCGCGGCCCGGGCCATGCTGTTGGTATACGGAGTTAAACACCCACGGAAACGATGACTGTCAGGAGCGTTTCCGTGCAGAATATTAGATACACGGGCGATTTCTGGTGAGTATCCGGGGTCCGGATTGGTCGCGTGTGACACAGTCCCATTCCGGAGTCAAAACATGCTCCGGATATGAGAATTGAGACTAATGTTTCCAGCGTGTTTCTGTCCGGATTTTTCCGGAAAGTCTAAATATCAGGTAGTCTCACGTTATTAAGATCTCCGGAAATAAGGCGTTTTAGCCCAGTGCATACATGGTCAAGGTAGCTAAGTTAGATGCAACAGATGGGAGGAATTGCTACATCGCTAACAAGATATTAGCGTCTTAAACTAGCCTGGCGAAACCAGTTGAAATTCTCTTACTTTGACACTATGACAAACTAGTGAGTCAAAGACTTTCCGAACACAGTCAAACATCAAGCACGTGTAACACAAAACGGCTAATAAGCTACTTCGCCAGACAGTAGTAACCGGGAGTCTTAAAGGCACCCAATGCAACTTTCGAGGCTTAAAAATAAACATTCAATTTCTAGTCTTTTTTTACACGTAGTAAGTTTCAATAACTCCATAACATTAGGCCTACATATCGACATTCAAGGAGCAAAGATGAGACGTCGTTGAGTGGTGAGAACTGATAGTAAATCGACAGTATTTTGGCACATACATTCCATGTTTGCTGCATTTCATAATAGTCAAGTAAATAAACATGATGCTGACGGTGAGTTGCAAAAAAATTATCTATTAATACCGCGGTTAAAGGGGGCAAGGACAGAAGAATCGTGGTCCATTCTCCAACCATCATTACTCTTCGTATAGTAGATAATGGCATCTGGTCGGGTTTACCCAGCCAAGCCTCGTTTTCGTTTTCAATATGGCCGCGAGGGGAATAAGGCGAATTCTGGGTAGGATTAAGGAAATTCCAGAGTGTAGTGTTTTTGTAATTGGGTTGTACTCAGGTGCATCCAAACCAGCAAATGTGCATTAGTATTTTACGAGAATTCATTGCAGATATGAAAGCCATTTCTCAGAGTGGTATCGTGTACAATGGTTCATATCTCAGGGTAGCATTACCAGATGCTTTTATTTGTGATGCACCAGCTCGTGCTTTTACTAAATGCACCAAAGGCCATACAGGCTATTATGGGTGTGAGTGGTGTACTGATGAAGGGGCCTTTGAAATGCCCTAGCATGCAGTCTGTGAAGTTTTTTATTGCAATGTCCACATATATGGTTTCTATCCTACAGTATTTACCTAGCAACTTTGCAAGGAAACCACGATCGTTGTTTGAATTCAGCACATGGAAAGCTACAGAGCTTCGCCAATTTTTACTTTACACTGGCCCTGTTGTTCTTCTCAATAATATACCCAGTAGAACAGGGATGGGCAACTGGCGGCACGCCTCTTCATTTATTGCGGCCCGCCGAAACATTTTCAAAAAAAAAAAAAATGCTTCCTACTGTTGACGGACTTTTACTTTGACATCATTAAAAAAAATGCATGTCTCGTGATTTCGGGAACAGCTATGACAGTAATCTAGCACCATGCTTTCCTAAAGGCACAAAGCTATGCAAGCACAACGTAAATACTTTGAATCGTCAGTCAGAGAAACAGATTCAGCTTTTTCGGAAATTACTCTGAAACGGTCACGTTGGCATCGTATCAGGGGGCAGGGAATATAGTGATATAAAAGTCATATTGTGACGGAGAGTTTGTGAAGTCTTGTGTACGTGATGTAGTTGCTATCCTCAACCCTGAAAATGACGGATCATAGCGGTCTGTCAGGCACGACAATTGAACAGAGGATATCTGACATTAACAACTTAATTGCGACACAGTTATGTACAGATCTTGAGAAGTGCCCACCCAAAAGTTTCCTTGGCCCAACCCATAAACATTCTAAAAAGCGTTTTATTTTGAGATTGTCAAATTCACACTTAACTGCGAATCGAGTAGCACAGGAATCCAGCCTGTTTGAGACTGCAGTGGCAAGCGCACAACTCTGTTTGGTCGTGAGTGAACAGACGGTGATAACGTCTAGTAAACGGACTTGGACCGACTGTCCAACCCAAGCTGGTGAAAGCTGCCTTAATCAGCTTCTGGATATAAATGTGATGAACATGAAGTTTAAAATAGTAAAAGAAACTAAATCATCTCGAGGCAATTACAGGCATGAAAACGGGTCTGGGGTGAAAAAGGTGAGGAGGATATTACCCCTCGAGGGGGGTCCGGGGGCGTGCTCCCCGTAAGTAAAATTTTAATATTCCATATTTTAAAGCGTCAATCTGATGCAGTTTGAGATGCTTTTTTCCAACCTGGGGAGAGCTGGAGAAACTTAGCTTCAGCCATGAGTCAAAAATGATTTTGGCCTCCTTACTTAGTATTATGCAAGCCATTTCATGCCAGCCTGCCACTGGGTCTATCATTTACAGTAGCCTATATGAGGCACGATGTGGTAAGGGCACCACAAATGGCTTAATGCATAGCCCCCACGAGAGATGCCTTAACTTAACTTGTCTACTCTTCCATCCATGATTGACAGCCAGTACAATGTTATGTAATTCAGATTTCAATACATTGTATTGGCAAGGCCCTTCGCGTTAATCAGCGGAGAAAAAAACAATACAATCATATATTCTTTAGAAGTACTAAATGATGCAAAATGTAAGGATCTCCTTTCATTTATGGAATTCTTGTCAAGAAAATATGATTCTATTGTTTGTTTCGCCGCTGATTTATTATGTTGAATAACTGGATATATATATTTAAATATATGTTAAGCTCCTATTAAAGTTTCCATCTATCTACTTCCAGTGGCACTTGCTCTTGACTGCTTTGCCTCATAGCTTGGCGACTTGGCCTTTTTGAGCAGAGCTCACGTTTCTTGTCACCAAAGTACTTGTCATGTCAGTGCTCAGGGTTGCTCTGTATTGGGTCTTGTTTATGGTAACGAGACTGAAAATCGTCATCTGACGTCATGATTTGTTTTATACCTGCAAGGCTTGTAGGTTGACTGGCTGCAATAGTAGGAATTATTTGCCACGTTAACAGTCTGTAGTCAAACACCTTTGCAATGGTCACTTTGCCCCAACAGAGCGATTCAAAGTTAGAACAGGGAGTCTCCGTGGCGTTTGAGTTAATGTAGCTAAATTAGCTTACTCAGTTATTCAGTACATCAGTTATTCACACCGTAGCCATCTCGTAACCAGGCTAATCACATCATATGCTTGCTAACTTTTTTATACAAATGTATCTGGAGGTTTTACCCCTTGAAATTAATCATCTGGTTAAGTTACCGAACACATGTTTTAACGTTTTATATGCTTACATTACGGTTACATCGTCGGATATTTGTTTCTCTGGGTCTTTCACAAATTAGTAATTACGCCTTTACACGTTTTGGAAACTGTATCTAAGACTTACGGTGCAAACCCATGCCACCGTTGTTAACGACGCGATCTCTAAACCCAATGCATTTCAACGGGAGCCAATCCATTGTGACGTAAATTAGCGATCTGAGCGACGCGTCCGTTGAAAATTCGAACATGTTGAAACTTATGCAAATGAGGAGCGATATTTCAACGGCAGCAGCCAATCAGATTGCCTTTATCCTTTGGCGCACTATTTGACCTGGCTGTCATTTTAGGAGCTTTAAAAATGGAGGAGACATTAATAATTGCTGTGTCCAACCACCCGGTCCTTTACGATTCATCTCTGTTCGTTTACAGAGATGTTTTAAAAAAAAACGATGCATGGAAGAAGGTTTCGGAAGTAGTTGGTAGTTCTGGTGGGTTTATTTTAATGTTATGAAATGTCATGCTTAAACGAAAAGGCAATTCTGAAGTTAACGTTACTGGTTAGCACTCTTGCTATTTTCTGTTATTCAAAAATGCATTGTATGTATGGATATATGTGCTGAAGATACATTAAATGTTTTATATGTACGCATACCGTGTTCCGTGGTTGTCTGATCATAATAATAATTGTATATCATCTTTCATACAAAAACAATGCTGCTCAAAGTGCTTATTGACCTAGCCACTGCCACCTAGCCACTGCAAAAGTTACCTGCGCAGCGTATTGAGCGCAAATTGCATCATGTTGCACAATTGCCGGCTTCTTTTTATAATATCTAGATATCGATAATATTTCCAATATTCACATTCATCTATATATGTCATATATGAATAAGTACGCATTTCCAATGTTTAATTTATGCAGAGGATCTCTGTAAAAAGAGATGGAAGAACCTGCGTGACGTTTACAAACGCGAAAAAAACAGGGAGAAGGACCGCTGCAGGAGTGGTGCAGGGTATACAGCGGGCAAACCATGGAGATATATGGCCCTCATGGATTTCCTGGGGCCATTTGTTGAGTTCAGGGAGACTTCTGGGAACATGACCCTCTCCCAGGTGGCTCATCTACCAGCCTCTCAGAGCCAGCCTGACCCCACTGCTGCCAGCCAGGAGCACAGTGAACCAGCCAGCCAGCTAAGTGCGACCACCACCCCATCCACCCCCACCCCATCCACCCCCACAACATCCACACCCACACCCACACCATCCACACCGCAGGGCAGACCTGGGAGAAAGAGGGCGAGGGTGGATCCTTTTGAGGAGCGGATGCTCGCCTCAATGGAGAGGTTCCACCCCCCTCCACCTGCACCTCCACCTGCACCTGTTGATGATGAGGATTTACTCTATTTTAAATGCCTCATCCCAGCACTGAAAAGGTTGCCCCCCTGTAAGAGGGGGGAACTTAAATGCAAGTTCTTTAGTATGGTGGTGGAGGCTGAGCGGGAGGAGGAATTGCAGCATGCCTGGGCTATGTCTGACACCTATTAATAAATATTTTTTTCTAAAATACAATGTCTCCCCCTTGGTTTCCTAATGCAGTACCTCTTTAGCTTACTAA
This sequence comes from Sprattus sprattus, assembly GCF_963457725.1. Taxonomy (NCBI): domain Eukaryota; kingdom Metazoa; phylum Chordata; class Actinopteri; order Clupeiformes; family Clupeidae; genus Sprattus; species Sprattus sprattus. Next base: position 36,699,864 of record NC_137925.1, on the reverse strand, counting down.
AAATAATAAACACATTACTTGTTCATATTTGCTTTTAACAAATGGGTGGCTCTTATAAGAGCAGTTATAAGTTATAAGTTACAAGTTACTCTTATAAGAGTAGTTGGTTTAAATAAGCCACTAACAACACATAACTTGCACATGTTTGCTTTTAACAATGGGTGGCTCTTAAAAGAGCTGTTGGTTTAATAAGCCTCTGACATCACATAACTTAACTGTACATGTTACTTGTACATACTTGTACATATTTGCTTCTAAATGATCAACATGGGTGGCTCTTAAAAGAGCCGTTGTTTAGGTAAGCCGCTACCACTGCCTACACCACATTGCGCTGCCAGGACACTTCACCCTCTGCATTAAAATATTTGCAGAAATTCTCCCTGGTGCGGATGGCTTCTCGGGCAGCATTGTTGCCGGTGGTGGTCATCGGAGCATTCAGCAGTGCAGAGGTGGACTCCCCCTCTGCGGTAGGATTTGGGCGTGTTTGGTTGGTGGTGGTCGACATTTTTAGGAAGTTGTGAAGGACACAGGTGGCCTTCACACAAATTTCAGCCTTTTTAGGGCCAACACCAATCACTCGTCTGTACAGTCTCCATTGGCTGGAGAGAATGCCGAACGCACACTCAACTGTCAACCTGGCACGGCTGAGGCGGTAATTAAACAGCCTCCTCTCCCTGGTCATGCCTCTCCCTGGAAAAGGGCGCATGAGGTGCTTCTGCAAGGGAAACGCCTCATCTCCAACAAACACATGAGCCATTGGTCCAAGGCCCTCAGCTGCAGGGATGGGGCGGTCCTCGGGGAGGTCCAATGTTCCATCCCTGAGAGCCTGACCAAGAGGAGAGTTGGCCAGGGTCCCACCATCACTGCGACGCCCGCAGCTGCCAACGTCAATCACCCTGAATCGATACTGGGCATCGACCACTGCAAGGAGCACGATGGAATATGTGCCCTTGTAGTTGTGGAAGAGGGATCCGGTGTTAGAGGGGGCCTGGATGACTACATGCTTGCCATCGATGGAGCCCAAGCAGTTCGGGAAGTTCCACCGCTGTGAGAACCCCTCAGCGATGTCCCTCCAGTCCTGCTTGGTTGGCAACGGCATGTAGTCTGCCACCAGGCTGTCCCAAATGGCACGGCAGACCTCCTCTACAATCCTCCCCACAGTGGTCGAACCCACACGGTAACTAAGGCTGATGACTCTAAATGAGTCACCTGTTGCCAGGTACCTGCAAGAGACAGTGTAATCAGTCTAAATCTCATGGCTCATTTAGAGCTGACAATTTAGGATTAAACATTTAACATGAAATAAAAAATTGAATTAAATTAAAAACTTGAAAACTTGAAAAAAAAAAAAAAAACATTTACATGAAAAATGGGGTATAGTAAAAATGCTTACCGGAGGCAGATGGCGAGTTGTTCGGCTGGCCCAATTGGCTCACGAGACGTGGTCCTTTTAAAAATTAATGGGCCCACTCTTGTGAGCAGTGTTTCAAACTGCTCTACATTCAGCCTAAAATATTGCTGAAATAAAGCACCATCCAGTCGTAGCTCCATCACCAAACGGTGATAGTCCCCGTAGGTCTTGCGGGACTGGTTAATGGGGTGCACCCAAAATCGGTGTCGCCGCTTTCGCTGCATCCTCCTCCTTCGAATAAATAGAGCGCAAGTCGCGAGTTGCAAGAATCCATCCATGGTGAATACACAACAATGATTAAAAGTTCCATATTTATACTTTTTTGTTGGACCTGAAAGAGAACTATAGTAGCGGGAGCGAAACGGGAGCGGGAGATAATAAGATTGGATGATAAAAATATTGTATTCATAAATCGAACGATCATTAAGCGGGAGACAACGAGATTGGTAGAAAAAAATATTGTATTCAGAACAAGAACAGACAACAAGCGGGAGATAATTACATTGGTCAAAAAAAACAGATGAGAATTCCATTCCTTCAACTTTCTTTAAGTCACTGTAACCGGAAGCACTTTTCATGCGGACGCTCACACACACCATATTTGGAACCGTCACCCGCCATGTTTTGCACACGTCAGAGACCGTTCAGAGACAGTACACGCCCATTCAAAGCTATGGAATTCGAACGCGTCGCGTCGCATCGCTGGCATGGGTTTGCACCGTTACGTTCCACCTTCTTGCGCGAGCTCTGACTGTAGACAGAATTGTCATTGGTCAAACTTTCCCAGTGTTGACAGATAGAATTCATTATCCTCCAAATACGATCATTTTGATACTATATATTTTTGAGTTTTCGTCTTAGAGACATAAAAAGAACAACCACGGAAACATTGAACCCTTTTCTAATATTATTGCTGAGGTCTTCTAGAATAGAATCATATATTCCATTTGTGCATCAATGTTTTTAGTTAAGCAAAATGTACAAAAACATCAAGGCATGTCAGACAACTTAGAAAAGTCTAAAAGGCCTTGGACCTTAGAGTGTTAAGGGGAATTCCCATACATTTCACATAATTAATTACCATATTTTAGGGTCAAGTCCTGTTAAAATCTGAAATAAGAATAATCTGAGTGTTACCAGCACCGGTGGATGACAGCATCACTGGACAATAAAGATTCATTCAAACATTCATTACACTCATTACCAAAATTAAACACAGTAGCCAGCTATTCAAGCAGTTTTTTTTTTTATTGTATCCACATCTTGAATAATCAAAGATGCGTACTTATTGGAACATTGTTCAAAAATGTTACTTTTCAAAAGGTGGTGTAATAATTATCGGTGTTCACTGTATAACACTGTAGGCAGCTTTTCAAGTAGGACTTAAACAGCAATAAACTCTCCAAATTCTGAACCTGGATCAAACTTTGAGGATGAAAAAGTAGAATAAACAACCAACGTCTCAAGGTAAAAAAATAAATAAAAATAGTTACTGTGGACCTCACAAAAATACAAGACCAAACAAACACTCGCTACATTATACAATGCCCTCATATACATAAACGAGCCCACCACACCACTTTTGAAAAATATACAGTCGAAATGTACAGTATTTCAATTAGAACACAAGTTCTTTAAAATGTGCATAGAGTAAGTTTAATACAACAACTGTGGAGTTTACAAAAGAAAAGTAAGGTTAATGATATAACTTAAAATCTGTGTCAGTTGTCAGACAACAAAAAGTGGCATGCAACCCCAAGAAAACAAAAAGGTATACCCTTGTTAAACAGCTTCAAGCCCGTATGGACAAGACCATGTCAGTTATATTTTACTCTTAACCTTACTTTTCTTTTGTAACTCAACAGATGTATTAAACCTACTCTATGCACATTGTGGAAATAGCATGTGTATGACTTCACCCCTTGTGAAGTGATATTTTGAACATTATCTGTAAAACACTGCAGGCATCTATTCAAGAAGGACTTAAATAAAAAAAAAGAACAGGAAAGATAAATAAAATAAATAAATTCCAATAACAGCCCCCATTCTTATGCACATCACAAATAAGAAATAAGTCTTGGGGAGCCGTCTCGGCACAAGTGCAGGGCGTGAGTCATTGCGGCTGAGTGTGTGTCAACGCTTGAGTTCCTTCAGAGGTGTGTGTGTGTGTGTGTGTGTGTGTGTGTGTGTGTGTGTGTGTGTGTGTGTGTGTGTGTGTGCGTGCGTGCGAGAGAGATGCACCTGAAGGCAGATGCCACTTTATCCAGCAACCTCTTAAGCTCCACCAGCAGGTCCTCCCGAATGATCCCTTGTCTCGGCCCTATCCAGGGTTCCTACAGGTTTCTTCAAGTCAAATTCAAGTCTTTTTAAGACCATTTAAATAAAAACGTAATACCTATTTCACGGCCTATTTCACAGACCTACCGGCAAAGACAACAAATGTGTAAATGTGGACTGTACTTACGCTACAAAACAACATTTCTTTACACAAACTTCCTAACAAAGAACACAAATCCTGTATAAAAAGTCTTTATTCACATAAATATAACACAATGACTATTCAACAATGACTCACCTTTAGACAAACAGTATATACCATTCTCACTCCACAACCTGAAAGCATCCTGCTTTTAGGGGGAGGAGCTAAACCTATATAAGGCTGAGCACACAGTGGCAGAGCCATTTGCTCTGCAACCACCTAACAGTGAACATCAAGCAAAATCACCCTACTCTAACTAGATAGCCTGAAGAAGACACAATTTGTGTCAAAACGTTGCACACTCTAGTTAGAACTTTTCAATAAGGATCCATCAATTGAAAGATATTTTTCTCTTTTCACCTTTTTTCTTTTTTTTCAAAAAATGAGCAAACAGAACTGGACGGAGGTCCACTACAGGAGAGGACGGCTGTCCCCTCGCAGGGCACCCCGTCCACGAATTGATCTCCATCCATCTAGTTACAATAATAGATTTTCAGACGATATGGCAAGGCAAAGAGACAGAGCCTACCGTCACGAGTACCTAAACAGAAACATGACTGATTACAATCATGGCGATGTGGCCTACTACCCACATAGTGCGGACCAGTGATGCGCAGGCTGACCCGAAGTCAGCTGGCGCCTGCGGGCGTCCGCGGTCACCCGCAGTTGCGGGCCACCGAAAAATATTTGTAATGATATTTGGGTTGCAATCGGTCGGGTCGTTTGTCGTTTGAGATAAACATAAAAAAAATAACTTGTAATTCAAACAGTAGACATAATTTTAAAATGAAATACATACACTTTACTGGCTGAATAACTTCCGCGGAGATGATGTACGTGGTCAGAAGTACAGTAGGTATGGAGGCGGCAAGAGAGAAGGTCAAGTTGGGAGAGTGGAAGCTCCGCAAATATACCAACAGAAAAAGCAAGGTTTGGGACTCATTCGCCGAGATCATCAAAGATGATGAGCAAAGTGCAGGGTTTGTCATGTCTACAAGCAATGCCATCTTACAATTTAAACACCTTAAAATAAATGCAGGTATGTGAATAAGGTCAGCTGTGCGTTACCAATGGCGCTAGGATGTTCAGTAAGACCACTGGCTACTTTTTTTAAAAAGCGGGTCGGGTCAACATTTTTTCATAAATATTTATTGCGGTCGAGTTAACGAGCGGGCTAGGGAAACAAGCGGTCGGTTGCGGGTTGTTTTTTCGTCGACCCGCGCATCACTGGTGCGGACCGCCATGATATTAATTTTCAGTCCACAAATAGGACACAGAACCAGCGATTTTCGAGCGATGTGGCCACTCCCAGAGAGAGGGGAATTTTACAATACAGCTCATCTTCAAAATGGGCGAAATGGGCAAACAAGGCATAATAACCCCACCAGTGCCAACATGAAACAAAGGTCACTTACCTATGCGGACATCGTCCGTCGACCCACACGAGAACAGCCATGGGGACGAGAGAGACTCGCCCCACCGCCGCCCCAGAGGGGATAGGCAAATTTGGCTCCACAACCAATTAATCAGAGTCTAAAAATGGCGGCCAGCCCCGAATTAAGGGCCATGGACAAAGCAGTCCTGAAATTAATTCGATTTACTCACCACATGCACAATATCACCACAGAAGATACACACCCATTAACTTTCAGAAGACTGGAAGATTATCTATCATACATAATCAAACCGGCCCAGCCTAGTGACAGAACACAGGAGCTCCTTAGGGGCAATTCAAAAAATTGGATTGGATTGAACGGTCTATGGAGGAGCTTGCCCCCTTACTGGATGAAGACTGGCGAGTAGCATTCTAACTTGCAGAAAGATGGGCTAGACGCCATTTCGGACGTAGGCTTACCACAGAAACAATAAAACAAACAGAGGCACTGATTGTGGCCGAACACGAACTCTTGACTCAGAATAATGATACGCCAGCCGTGGACCCAGAAATTCAAACGTCCCCAGAAATACCATTAACAATTAGGACTATTAATCGACACGATCACCCCGTCCCTGCTTCGCCGGGACTATCCCCAATCCTCCAACCTGGTAATTTACCGGGACCATTGGAGGCGAGGACAAAGAGAGACCGACCTCGGTCGCGTAGTACAGGGTTTCCCAACCCATGGGCCGAGGAGCAAAGTTAACGCGTACATCTATGATATTATTGTGGCCGATATTAATGTGATACAAATATTTGAATGCAGTTAACGCAACTTTGTTTACTTCCGGTGTGCGTTGACTCCGATACGAAACCGGCGCGTGCCTGCAGTCAGTTAGGCAGGAGCGACCGAGACGGTAGTGAAAGATGGATAGAGCTAAGGGACTGTTTGGCGGAAAGTTTAAGAGGCAAAATGACGGAACAATCGACAAATCTAAAGTTGTATGTAACATTTGTCTAGCTGAATTTAGCTGTCACAGAAGCAACTCGTCCTTAATGCAAAGCACCCGACTGAAAGCAACCCCAGGTTAGATGGTTGCCAACCCACACTCCACGAAGTTTCTAGGAAAATAACTAGACCAGTCCGTGAAAAGGTTACCACTGCTGTATCAGTTTGGGTTGGTGGTGACTGTCGGCTCAAGACGGTGGGCTGACTGAGGTGTTCCGAATTGCTTCAGGGGATAATTGTTACAATTTACCGTCGAGTGGCAGCATTGTGTTTCGCATATATTCCTTGCTTGACGGCGAGAGAGCACGAAAAAAATACCATTAAACAACAAAATGTTGACAAAATCCACAACCGTCCCGTGAGGTGCGACTGCCGCTGCTGCAGGCTGACGTGCTGCTCTCGGAACTGTAGTGTGGTGATGAACGTGTTTTCTCATTGGCTGGCTGTCCGATATGAACCACTGGTAGGCGCTGCTGTTGACATTCATGCGTATTAGGCGTCGGTCTCTCATGCTGTCCGAGGTGTTCCACAACTGTCTCGTGTTGGAGATAATCGCGCCACATATTAAAACATCCGTTCAGTTGAATTTCTTCAGCCATATCAATAAATGGATGAAGCATTTAGTCACTCTAAGGGGAATCTGAGGGAGCACCTTTTATATAGTCCCTGCACCTTACCTGCCAACTTCATACAATGTAGCATTTCGTGCAGTCTGCCCGTCTCGCCCTGTCTCGTTTTTTTTGCAACATTTCATGCATGGGTCAATCATGTTGTGTCAAATTTTGCTATAACCCAACTTTATCAAATGCATCTTGAGACGTAAATGGGTTGGCCTTAGAATTAAAAAAAAAAAAAGTAAAATAAATACTAGGCTACTCAGCCAACCTTGTTAACATGACAGATTCATAACTCCTGTCTGTAGGCCACTGTATCAAAATACAATCAACTATATTATAGGCTAGTGTCGTATTATATTCTATATTCTATAATGTAGGCCCCTATTAACAGTAGTGCTGAGACAAACATCAATATTTCGACCTCAGACAGACTTGTTTTAATTGTTGTTACGTAGGTGCCAAATATCTTTCCCCCTTTGACCATGATTCAGCTTTAAAGGCGAATCTGTTAAATTTGGGTTCATAGAGGATGCTGGCAAGTGAGATTTGGCTCTTGGAGAAGACGAGCAAATCGGTCAAATAGCAGCGAAATAGCAACGGAGTTTTGATTAAGACGATTGCTGACGACTTTAACAATATCTAAATATTTCAGCCGTATGCTTGTGGCATTTATGGTGACCTTTAGGGCAGTCTTTCTGGAGACAAGGGAAACACTCATCATACAGGGAGTGTGCCAGTTTGTCAGCAGGAGATGTAATTAGGCCTATGTACTACAATGTTTCAGTCCTGGACGTGCTGTCTGGAAAAGTAGCACATTTTGATTTGTACATATAGGCTACATTAAAAAACGTGGTCTTGGAAGGTCATGTACCGGGATGCACGCTTTGATTGATCAAAATTCTTCTCAGCCATACCTTTTTACCTAAACAACGGGTTTGAGAACACCTCGAAAAAGACTCCGGTGCTGAAGCACTAGACAGCCCAGCATCAGGGACGTCGTTAGGCCTATCCATATGAAATGTTATTCAGCCCCTGGTCGACAACAAATCGTTCAGTGATGTAATCTGTGTAAACAAAAACAACAGGAAAGTTGGTTGGTCAGTTTTTACATCCTCCCAGAAGATGTTTGCCATTGCCAGAATTGGCTCAGTAATCAACGTAAACTTGGGTAAATAAGATATAGCCATATTGTGCCTTGCAGTGCCCTCTACATGTACTGGCACCCATGTTTAAGTAAGTCTTTTTAGTCTACTTTAACTTTAAGTTGCTGCTGATGGTGGTTGCACTGGTGTTGGTGGTGCTGCTGATGGTGGTTGCACTGGTGTGAGGAGAGGACAGCTCTGTAAACCATCGGAGTTCACTTACTGAATCGCCAGAGGACTTTCCCAGACCAGCCTGTGGAGAGGAGAGGAGGACAGAATGACATTATGTTAGGAAGCACTGCAACCATAGGGCACAAATAATAGTCCACATACAGCTCTGAAAACCCACAAACAAAATGCCTGTACACTTACGTGGTATTGCACTACAAGAAAGGATACTAACCTGTTTTGCTGTTAACAAAGCAGGCCATCTGCTCTTCACATCCTTAACCAAAGGCTTGTCCTTGATCATTTCCTTTCGCCTCAAAGAAAATGTGCTGTCCATAAGGGCATCAACTTCTTTCCAGTCCACAGTCCTTTTCTTCATCTCACACTCTAAACTCTTCATCTTCACTCTCACACTCTTACAGCCAGCAATGTGCAGCTTCTGCCTGAAGTTTCCCATTTTAAACTTCAGGCTTAACTTCCAAGCAAACCATCCACATGTAGATCAAGGCTGTACACACACACAACCAAACATTCAGGGTTAAAGATAAAACAAACACTGAAATGTTCCATGGTATGTCAACATATGATTTTCACAAACTACTATACAATGAAATACTAGTGCTGTACCTCAGCGGAGCAGAAAAGCCTTTGGAGAGATGAGATGCCCTCCTCGAATGGTGTACAGTGAGAGTGGAGGGTAGTCATTTAGATCCTTAGAATACAAAAAGGTATACCCTTGTTAAACAGCTTCAAGCACGTATTGACAAGACCATGTCAGTTATATTTTACTCTTAACCTTACTTTTCTTTTGTAACTCAACAGATGTATTAAACCTACTCTATGCACATTTTGGAAATAGCATGTGTATGACTACACCCCTTGTGAAGTGATATTTTGAACATTATCTGTAACACACAGCAGGCATCTAAGAAGGACTTAAAAAAAAAAGAAGAGTAAAGATAAATAAATAAAATAAATTCCAATAACAGCCCCCATTCTTATGCACATCACAAATAAGAAATACGTCTTGGGGAACAGTCCCAGGGAGCCTTCTCGGCACAAGTGCATGGCGTGGGTCGTTGCGGCTGAGTGTGTGTTAACGCTTTAGTTCCTTCAGAGGTGCGTGCGTGTGTGTGTGTGTGCGTGCGTGCGTGCGAGAGAGAGAGATGCACCTGAAAGCAGATGCAGGGCAGTATGTAGGCCTACGTGTGGCACCTCTAAAGGAGTGGCACCAGGTTGGGTGGGTGGGTGCGCGTGCGCACCTATGAAGCCATCACATTGCTAGAGTGGGTATCCAGAGTGTTAAAAAAGTAGAATAAAACCCCAATGTCTCAGGGTAAAAATACCGAAATAGTTACTGTGGATGTCACCAAAATCAAGGAGCATACAAAGACTCGCTACATTATATACACTCATGAGCACACCACACCCCCTTTGAAAAATAAAATTTTGAGTAATATTTCAACTAGCACACGTTCTTCTCAAAATGTGCATAGAGTAAGTTTAATACAACATCTGTTGAGTTTACAAAAGGAAAGTAAGGTTGATAATATATCTTTTAAATCTATGTCAGTTGTCTGACAATAATTTGTGTCTTTGTATTCTTGGGGTCGCATGCCGCTTTTTGTCGTCTATACAGGCTTGAAGCTGTTTAACAAGACTGTGGTATCTGGTCCACACGACTTCCCCTTCGATGACATCCTTTAATGACTGAGGAAACTTGCCAACTAACTTTTTGGCGATTTCTGTAGAAACTTGCTTTGTAGGAGACGGACACGCCGTCATCATCTCTGTTGCACCAATTCTGATAATTTCTCTTAAACTCGGGATGAGTTTAAAATCTGTCAGTTGTCAGACAACAAAAAGCGGCATGCAACCCCAAGAATACAAAAACGTAAACCCTAGTCTATACGGGCTTGAAGCTGGTTAACAAGACTGTGGTATCCGGTCCCTACGACTTTCCCTTCGATGACAACCAAAAAGTTAGGTGGCAAGTATCCTCAGTCATTAAAGGATATTTCTGTAGAAGCTGAGACGGACACGCCGTCATCTCTGTTGCAACGATTCTGATAATTTCTCTTGTTAAACTCGGGACAGGTCTTTGAAATTCCTACTGAAAAGATTTCCTGAGGCTTTAATGCAATGTCTGGAGAGAGGCAAAGCGGTTAACCCAATCGCCATGAAGCAGGTTTCTGGAACACTGTCATTTATGTTTTACTATTAACCTTACTTTTCTTTTGTAAGCCCAATTTATGTATTAAAAGCTAACTCAAGAGGGATACCGTTACTCCGGCACGTTTACCGGTGCTTACAGCCCTGATAATAGGCCGTAAGGTGAACACGGTTTTCGTTTCAGCCCGTTCCACTCACTGGCATCTACACAATCTTTAGCTTATAAAAAAGAACGAGTCGTGGTTAGTTACCAAAAAAAAGTTCGTCGCTGATTTTCCAGTCGATTGTCTATATGGCTTTGTTTTATGCAGAACTAGAGACTTCAGAGTGTAATAAGATTTTTGTCGGGAGCCGTGCCACGGTTCGACACGTGATCATGCTACACCAATGAGAAGGCTGCATTTGTCAACAGAATGGAAAAATGGCGGCTCCCGTGTGGTTAGAAACATCGTTAAAGATAGAGGAAAACATCCGAACATCCTCAAAAGTGGGCTAAATTAATTCTAATTAGTGCTGTATAGATAGCCGCGTCCAAGAATAACAATGAGGCAAATATACGATAATGTTATTTTTATGTTAAGTTATTTACATCAAGTTTGACATACGTGGGAATACCCATTACTGAAGATCTTACATGGACTGTGAACACCCACCGAAGAAATCAAGGCAAAGACTGTACTTCCTACATCAGCTGAGGAAGTTCAGCACCATCAGCTGTGTGTCCTGACAGCATCACTTGGTATGGGAACTGTACAGCCTGTGACTGCAGCACCGAATCATCAGAGCATCTCTCCATATTCTGCAGGAGACCTGCAAGAGAAGACCTACCTACCAGCGCCCAAGGTATTGTAAAGGATTCCTAACATCCTGACCATGGACTTTTCAAAACACTGAGGTCAGGCAAACGTCTCTGCTGCTACAAGACCAGAACAGAGAGACTGAGGAGGAGCTTCTTTCCTCAAGCATTCCTTATCCTAAACACACACAATGACTATAAAACATCAATTACACCTTTTTTCACACACTGCTCTTTAAACTCCCTCTTGCTATTTATGAAAAATATTTCTTGATCTTTCTTTCTCCACACTCGCACAGAAAAAAACAGTAGTATTTTTATGTATGTGACAAATAAACCTCCATGTATCAATAAAAGATGACCATCTGTTTGTTCATTCATTCATTCATTCATTCTTCCACAAATGAAAACAACACTAATGAACCATAAAAACACTCTTCATGAAACATGAAATATGATAAATAAAACTGTACAAAACTGAATAAGAAATAACAGATTAGGGACACTCAGTCCTCACTGTTAGTGTCAGTGTCAGGACAGTTATCTTCCAGTTCCTACAGCAACGACATAGGTCAACTACATGCAACACAATCCTGCAGAAAAACATCTGTCTGTCTCACAGGCACCTTTGCAGCCACAGTGTATCACATGCAAAACACTGTCAGGGGCTGGATTTCTAGTCATCCAGGTGACGTGAAGTTTCCATCCTCTATTTGCCAACCATATCCAGCAGGTGATGGAGCACTTATATTATGTTTGAGACAGGACCTCATTATTGCAGCCTGGTAGTTTGCCCTTTTGCAGTGCTGATGGAGGGCATCAGTGGTAGGGGGAATGGATAATTCTGGCAAGGCTGATGATGTCATACAGAAAGCCTTGAACCTAGCTTTATTTACATTATCAGCAGCCGACTGATCATATAAGTGGCATACATACTGGCAAAGAAATGCAAATGTTGACTGCTCCAAGTTTAAGTTAGTACCTAAACTTTTAAAAGCCTTTAGGTACTCATCTTTCTTACATGCAACAGAAAATGTCTTTCTTTTTCCTTTGCCAGAAAAGGCACTTGTGGAGTCACACCCATAGAATGTTTGAATTCCGATCAAGGCTGAACACACACTGGTTCCAAGAGCTGATGACACCTTGGTAATGTCAATGATACATGTCCTGTTGCCAGTCCCTGTGAAAACATATAAAGTGCATGGCAAATCTGTCTGCACACTTACAGCAATGACTGCCACATCTGTAGATGCCAGACAGTGTAGCGGGTTAAAACGGAAACAGGGTTCACCTTACAGCCTATATGAGGATGTGCATGTGTGTGAGTGTGCACACACTGGACACCTTCACAAGGCTTCTCTCCAGTCTTCTCTTCCACACACACACACACACAAACAGAGTTGAAGACCTTGTAAATGTTTTCTCACATAGTATGTTTTTGCATATGAAAATGCCAGTGAAAATGCCTTTACATATTGTAAACATATAAAAGGTCAGGCACATTTATGTGGACCTTCCCTGCCATGTACTATCAGGTGACGTTTTAAAGACCCAGCTTGTTTAGAAGTTTTTCCACATGGCATGAGTATCAACATATGCATTTGAGAAGGGCAAACTTCACACTTCAGAATTCAAGCATTTAAGTGGCTTTTCTTCACTGTGCAACCGCTGATGGCATTTCAGACTTGATGTCCTAGTGCAGTGTTTCTCAACCACTGGGCCGTTGCACTTATCATCCTTATTACTACTGTATTTTGTTCTGTGTCTTATTGATATAATGTATTTAACCCTTATTTAATGTTAATCACAATTACAAACGAGGGTCTGACAGGGCTTACAATTAGGTGTGAGTGCTCCAGATCAATGAGGAAAAGTCAACCCCCTCGCTGGATTTCTAAAGTTGGGATGATTATTGTATTTCTGTAAGTGTGTGTGTGTGGGAGAGAGAGAATCTGGGAGTGGAGCTGTAATGTTATAGGGGAATGAGGGTTTATTGTTGTGAATGAAATCTCACCTGTGAGTGTGTGTGTGCGTGTGTAGGCTATGTGTCGATGTGGAGTGAAATGTGTGTGTAGCCTACTGTATGTGGGGTGTGTGTGTTTGTATGTGGAGTGTGTGTGTGGTTGTTGCCACCTTAAGTTTTTGCCCATTTTCTTAAATCCATAGTGTCAAAGTTAGTTAAACTCGCAGGCAAACATAGTTTTTGCAGGGGCAGTGAAACAGCTCAAGGATCACCTTTGGAGCTGGTGGAAGTGACATCCAGAGTCATAATTCTTGTCTTTGTTCATCTGTCAGACGATGTCATCATTTCTTTGTGATTTCTAAGAAATGCTCATGAGTTCTTACAATGTTGCATGGAATTGCTTGTGTATCATCTAAGCCTATGATTTCTCATAGTTAAGATCACCTCAGCTGACGTAGGAAGTACAGTCTTTGCCTTGATTTCTTCGGTGGGTATTCCCATGTATGTCAAACTTGATGTAAATGACTTAACATAAAAATAACATCATCGTATATTTGCCTCATTGTTATTCTTGGACGCGGCTATCTATACAGCACTAATTAGAATTAATTTAGCCCACTTTTGAGGATGTTCGGATGTTTTCCTCTATCTTTAACGATGTTTCTAACCACACGGGAGCCGCCATTTTTCCATTCTGTTGACAAATGCAGCCTTCTCATTGGTGTAGCATGATCACGTGTCGAACCGTGGCACGGCTCCCGACAAAAATCTTATTACGCTCTGAAGTCTCTAGTTCTGCATAAAACAAAGCCATATAGACAATCGACTGGAAAATCAGCGACGAACTTTTTTTTGGTAACTAACCACGACTCGTTCTTTTTTATAAGCTAAAGATTGTGTAGATGCCAGTGAGTGGAACGGGATTCGTTTTCTAAAGGACTTTTCGTGCTTCACCTTGCGGCCTATAAACGCCACTTGGAGTGCTTATGTGACGAACTTGCACGGTAGTTGTCCGATCTTTTGGAGCCAGGCGTTGGACTCCCTTGACCTATAGAATCCAGAGATACCCACTCCTTGTACTTTGCACTCTTCCCACTTACGGAACTCCTCTTTTCTCCAGTCACACGGAGAGAACCACTTCACCTCTTTTCCCTTCTTTCACTGGGTGTCTGGATGGCTGTGGAGCCTCGTCTCTCTTACCACCAGCTTTGATCCACGCAGAGAGGAAGTCCGCCTCACAACCTCGAGCCCACGCTAGTGTCCTGGTGTCATCTTTGGAGGAAAGGAGTTGCCAGTTCCTTTTGGCCGGCATCGCTGGGATGATTCTCGCAAGACTTGGTAGCCCGAGACCCCCGTCCCGGCAGCTGGTGTAAAGCATTCCCGTACACGTGGACTGGTGCAACTTAAGCCATGTTTTGATTCTGACTCTTATGGATTTATCCAGGAGTTCCAATTCGCCTTTGGTCACTCCGCCGTGGTCCAGCCGGTATAGAAGTCTGGGAAGAACAAAGGTCTTGGTTAGCCAAACCATTTGAGTGACCCTTAGTGGGGTTTTACCCACTTTGTCTAGCAGTTCTTTTAGCTCCACCAACAACTCCACCCGAGAGATCCCATGCTTCGGTCCGACTTGCATTCCAAGGTATTTAGCTGTTCGGTCCAGGCCAATCATATCAATGCCTCCCCCGCCGACCGTCCATGGGGGGCACGAGTTGACCTCCATCTTTTTGGACCACCTTGTTTTTTGAAAAGACAGAAAAAAACGAAGCATTTCCTCGGATGGACCATTAGTCTGGTTAGACCACAGAATTTGCTGAGGATATCCAAATTAAGTTGCATCCCGTCCCAGGAATCACTTAGTAATACCAGATCATCCGCGAATGTCATTGAAAACGAGGCCCGTCCCGGCTGAGAAGAATCCCTTACCCACTGACTCGAGGTTACAGAGGAGGGGATCAACAGCCAGGTTGAACATCAACGGAGAGAGTGGGTCTCCCTGTCGAACACCAACCTTCATACTGATGGGGTCTGACTTGCCCCCACCAGCTTCCAGTCTCGTGACTCCATCCGTATAGGAGTTCCGGATCAGGTTCACAATATGTTCATCGAGCCCTCTCTCGATCAAGACTGTTAGGAGGTGGTCGTGTGAGACCGTGTCGAACGCCTTTACGACGGCAACGAGTACCACGGCTAGTGGTTTCTTCTCTCTCTAACTACTGTTTATTATGCATTGGAGAATGCAGAGATTTTCTGAGCAGCCCAGTGCCCTTATGAATCCTCGTTGCCTCATGTTTATTGGGCACGCTCTCGATAGCCGCCCGTGCAACAGCCTTGAGAAGAGCCTCAACATCATCGAACTGATGGTGATGGGACGCCAATTCCCCAGGTCCATCAAGCCCTTGGCGTCTGTAGTTTTTGGCAGCAGAACCGTCCGTCCCTCTTTCATGCACTTCGGTATTATACCGGCCGTTAACCAGCTGTTCAGTAAGAGCGCCAGCTTATCTCCAGTGGGATCCGATCTGAGGAGATCCCATTTTCTGACTCCATCCACTCCACCTGCCGAATTATTCTTAATCACCAGTAGGTGTTGCATCACCTCTGTCTGTGAAAACAGGGTCGAGAAATAGTCGTTATCGGCTCCACCCATGGCCTTGAACCTTCCGAGACCGACAAAGGACCCGTCGTCCCCACTCCACCTCGCCTGGAACACTTTATGTAGGAGGGTAGCAGAGATAGGGCAGGCAGAGTCCCTTTCCCCATCCAGAATGAGCTTAGCCAGACCCGCCGGGTCAGAATAGAACAATCCTCGCACCCTTTGAACTTTGGCTCTCCTCTTGGCTTGGGCACTCAAGGTTACCAGCGAACCACGGATGTTTTGCTGCCGCTTCACAACTTTCTTCTTCCCCTTAATCTCCAACAAGGCAATCTTGGTAGCTCTATCAATTGATATCTCAGTCCATCCGGACCGTTTACTAGCCAGGGACAGGGCCGATATAAGAGATGGGTTAATCTCAGTATTGGACACAGAGAGGTTCCTGGCGTGCCACCTCAAACGCCTTGCGAGACCTGAGACTGCCAGAGTAGTTTCGGTAGTCTCATCCAGATTCAGCGCACCAACTGAAAAAGGATAGGGGGCTTCCATGGGGGGGCAAGGTATTGGAGCCGAGGCGGCCTTTGTGAGGGATCTTCTCTTATTCTTAATCTGCACGGCAGACTTACCCGGCAGCTGCTTAGCGATTTCCTGGTTTATGTTCTTGTATCCGAGCAGAGCAGCATCAAGGTCTCGTAGCTTTGCGAGGTCCTTCACGGACCAAGCCATTCTTAGCCCGATAATACCACTTTTGGTTCTGGGGCTGCGAGAGGGGGCACCAACCCTCGTCGCTGGAGTCAACAGCGGGCTCCCTGTTGTTACTGGCCTCTTCCTTGGGACATTGGAAGGGGTTTTGGCCGGAGTTGGCCTACTGCAGACCAACAAGTGATCATGATACGCCATCCTGGTGTTCCAGCTGGCCTTACACACCCTGCAGTGGATGGCAAATTCCGCTTGGGGATGGTATCGAGAGCGGTGCCATTTGGCTGCTGCCAGAGACGCCACCTCTTGGCTACAGATGTTGCATTTGAGCTTCCCTGAGGGAACCCACATTTTCATTGTGGGCCTCACGCCCCTTTCATTCCGGTGTGCCAATCTGGCAGTCCGTACCGGGGTCTGAGACCCACCAGTCGTCCTGTGTCCTGTCATCAGACTCTCCCCTCGTTCCAGATTAGTGGAAACAGGGGGAAGCTGCGTTCTCAATGGTGCTTGTCTGACAGTTGCATTCGTAGTGGTCTGGGCGGGTGACCCAGTAAAAAGCCTGCAAGGCCTGCTCATTTTGCCTTGTAATGAGGTTGGGGTTGAGACCCACTACGTTCCCCAAGCGTAGTTTTGTGTTATTTTTCAGGAGGCCCACCACTCCCAACGATTCGATTTCACTGAGGATGTGAAATTTCTGCATTCATAGCTGGATGGAAAAGAAAAGGAGCAAAGCAATGCCTTGTCATAAAAATAATCTACAACTGACTGCAGGGTTCCTACAGGTTTCTTCAAGTCAAATTCAAGTCTTTTTTAAGACCATTTAAATAAAAACGTAATACCTATTTCACAGCCTATTTCACAAACCTACCGGCAAAGACAAAACATTATTTATTTTTTACATTTCATCATTTATTTATCAAACAAATGTGAAAATGTGGACTGTACTTACGCTACAACACCACAGCACAGACACAGACAACAAGCCTAACAGGGGCGTGAAAAATCAACCACAAAAAGTTTGACTAACGCCGCTATGTTATTTTCTATCTTTTTTAAGTTAGCTAGCTACCCATTTTATGCTGGGGTTATGGGGAGTATAAATAATAAACAATGAACTTAACAATGAACTCAACTCAACTGTGAACCCCCTAGGAGGGTCTGGGGCATGATCCACGGGGAGTATTATTTAATATACAGTATTAGAAAATGTTTCACATTTTGAAGTGCAATGCATCAATCTGGTGAACTTTGACAGCAAAATCTAGATCTATGAAGAACGTTGTGCTGTTGTAAACAATTTTGTGCTCTGGTAACAGTTTAATCATAAACATTCCTGTGTTAAATGTTGCACGGGCACAGGCCAACCTAACCATCACTGAAATTTTGTAGACACTATTTTATTTTACGTCGTTTGTATCCATAGAATATGTAATGTATTTCACATATGTGTAGAAGCTATTTTACTCTTGCTGATCTGTCATAAAACCACAGTGAAAAAGCAGATAGGGTAGGCAAACGTAACCTCTGCCTCACTGAAGGGGGCGTGCGAGAGCCTGGAAAGTGGACTTCCAATCCAGTGAAGTGATAAATACATAATGGCGACCAATGCCAGAGTTAAAAGATAGTGAGATAGAAAGATAGATAAATACTTTATTAATCCCGTGGGGAAATTCTGGGATCTTGCAGCTCTCACATATTTATAATAATTACAAACAATATATACAGACATTACAAACAATACAATTCAGCTATGTACATGGTGTAAAGTGCATAATAGGTAAAGTTTCATGGCAGCTGGGACGAATTACCTCCTATGTCGCTCAGTCCTTGATCTTATCGTGTTGAGCCGCCCGCTACGGAGGCTGCTTGACTGTCCTGCCAGGACATGGTGGAGGGGGTGATTAACATTGCCCATGATGGCCAAGAGTTTGCCCCGCATCCGTCTCTCTACCACAGTCCCCAGTGAGTCCAGGTTCTGCCCCACCACTGAGCTCGCCTTTCTGATTAGTTTGTCCAGCCGCCCAGTGTCCCTCTTAGATGTGTTGCCTCCCCAGCAGACTACAGCAAAAAAGAGCACGCTCGCCTTAACAGACTAATAAAACATGCACAGCATCTCTTTACATATATCAAAGGACCTGAGTTTCCTCAGGAAGAACAATCTGCTCTGTCCCTTTTTATATGTAGCACCTGCGTTAGCTGACCAGTTCAGCTTGTCGTCGAGATGCACCCCCAGGAACTTGTAGGTCTGCACCACCGCGATGTCCTTGCCCTGAATGTTAATAGGCTGCAAATTTGGCTTAGACCTACGAAAGTCAATGACCAACTCCTTGGTCTTGCTGGTGTTTAGGAGTAGGCCATTCCTGTCACTCCAGTCGCCGAAGGCTCTCGCCAGTTCCCTGTACTCCCCCTCCTGCTCCTCCCTCACACACGCCACTATAGCCATGCATGCATGCAATGTATTATGATTAAGGTGATGTTACTTTTGTTCTTATCAATGTAAGTTGTGTAAAGTAATGTTATGGTCAGCCTTCAGTTCAGTAACCAATTACCAGACCAGTTGAAGGCGCAATGATGTGCAAATTCAGTATGGTAAAATGGATTCCATTTCTTAGCATAAATGTATAGATGGTAAAATTCTCAATGTAAGCATATATTGACAGCATGTCTTTCTTTTGGCTGTCTTTTCATCCGCAGGAGCTCAAGAAACCCCGGACCGGTGTGAGCACGGAGGGGGGTGGGGCCACTGCCGCTTCTTGGAAGTGGTATGCCCTTATGGACGAGGCACTGGGGTTCAGGCCCTCGGTCACTCCACCTGTCCTCTTTGCCTCGTCCGGCCAGGAAGTGGTAGGGATTTTGTAGGAAGTCAATAGTGATCACTGAATTGCCATACCCTTGTCATATTACTAGTTTCTTATGAAATACTTTTACGTAGTCTTAGGTGTGATATACCCCTTTTGAAGGATTTATATTGAAATTATAAGGAAAGCATAATGTATTTGTTGGGGAAGTACATGGTTCACATTACAGGGTTACTGTTTTTTTTTGTTTTTTACTTAGATTTTTTCAGTGAAAGACAATGGTATTAAAACAACCATACAAGTAGAAGGCAATGTGTCGGCACAACAACATTAATTTTGCACAACTTATTATTGTGACATGCTAAAGCATTCATAGACAAGTATTTACATAATACACAGCAGCAGAAAGGGAAATGAAATGGGAAATAATATTAAAATATACAAGTCATTTCTCAAATGCAATAGGAAGGTTAGTCTTTCCATCTCATGGATTTGTTTAATAATGTCCAACCAATTATTCACAGTAGGTAAGTCAGTCTGTAACGGTGTTACAGTTCTATAAAATATGTATGTAATTATAATATATAACCCCCCCCCATTAATTTTGTATTGATCAAGATGGATCAAGATCAGTGGCGTAGCCAGAAAAAAAATACTAGGTGTTCCCAAGAAAATACTGGTGTTCCTGTTTTTTTTTTTTTCAAAAAACATGTATTTTAACAGAGAACAAATGCAACCGCTGCAAAACATAAAGGGACGCAGTGCCCAGAGATGAAGAACACATAGAACGTGTGCGCATTCTCATGGAGCCATACTATTACGCATACTATTACGCATGGTTAACAAACCCCTTTAATCAGTATCTGAACAACACCGCTGCTGGGTTAAGAATGTAACGTATTTGCTTCTATATTTGCGCTGCAACTGAATTCACAGGGCAAGGCGGCGTGGCTCGGCTTTGAATGCATTAATTATCTCATCAGAGTCCAATTCCTCGGCTAAATCCTTTTCAAACATGAGCAGTGAGATGCTATTCAGTCTTTCTGTGGCATTGTGGTTCTGATCTTCGAATTACTCTGTTTACAACCGAGAACAGACGTTCAACAGAGCAACTTGTGACTGGAAGTGTTGCCAATACACGGATTAAGCTGTTAATTCTCGGAAAACACAATTTTTATTACAGGAATCTAACACTTCCATAATGGACGAGAATTGCAGTCCTCCGTCCATTTTCCTTTTGAGCAATTGCTCAAACACATTCAGCTCGGATGTGTCCAACTCAATGCCATAATGCCCGCTTGCCTCGCGCAATGAGTCGAGCTGGTAACGTGCGTCTGGCGCAGGCATGAGGGAAGCAGCGGCCTTCATTATTCCGTAGGAGTCTCGTTGGAAACGGTTGTTCAGTTCCGTCTGCTGTCTGTCAATTATCATACTCTGTTTCATCGTGGCATATTTTTAAGCACACTATGTCGCACTCGCGAAGCTTGCGTTTTCAATCGGTTGCCAGGTGACGGCAATTTTTTTTTTGGGTGTTCCAGCTATGAAACTGGGTGTTCCCGGAACCCTTTGGAACACCCGTGGCTCCGCCTATGATCAAGATGGGAGGCTCTTAAAAGAGCCTTTGGTTTGAATGGATGAATGAATGAGCTTAAAGGTAGTCGTGATCAGGGGCGAAGCACTGAATGGCTATCCTCTGTCTGTTTTCCGCCCCAGAGACGTTTCGTGCTGGTGCTGCTGCTGGTTCTGGTGCTGGCTGGTCCGCTGGTCCCCTCCCGACATCAACATCTGGCTCCAGCAGGTCACCGTTGGTGAGGCAGATGTTGTGGAGGACAGTGCAACACACAATTACCTCTGGCACAAACCTTGCATCCACTTCCAGAGCCTTCAAGAAGATGGACCTCCATCGCGTCTTCATGATCCCAAAGGACCTCTCCACAACGCACCTCGCCTTTGACAGGCAGCTGTTGTAGCGAGCTTGGAGGTGGTTGCGGAGAGGCTGCCTGAAGGGGGTCATAAGGCAGATAGGTTGGGAAAGACAGGGGTAGCCACCATCCCCAAGGATCCAGTAGCCTGGTGGAGGGTAGGACTGCTGGATATAAATGGGGCTGTTCCTGAGGACCCTGGCATCATGAACTGACCCTGTGTATCCCACAAACACATCAATGTATCTGCATTGGTCATCACAAATGGCCTGCAGCTGTATTGAGTGAAAAAGCTTCCTGTTAAAATAGCAGGCAGCATCCTCTGCTGGGGGCTTCACCCTGATGTGGCAGCCATCAATAGCCCCCACCACTCGGCTGAAGGCTGCTGATCCGGCGAGGCGGGCGAAGCGGGCACCCAGGCGTGGGAGTTCCTCCACAGTTGGATGCCGCACCACTGTCGGAAGGAGCGCAGCTATCTTCCCACTAGGGATGTCACGAGAACCGATACTTACGGTACCTTTCGGTACTAAAATAACAAAACAACGACGATTTTTTGTAAGCACCGTAGGTACCGTGATCGCCAGTACCAGCTGTTAGAATCGGTGCTGCGCTTCTTCTGGAACTGACGGGCCAGTATACGCTTCGGTGTTCCAGTCAAAGTTTTGTCATGTTTTTCACACGCATATCTGCCATTTACTATTGTAAACGATGACACTAGTGGAGGTGGCCAGGTCTGACGTGTTGCCAGACTGGAAATGGCGTATCGTATCATAGGCTCATTTTGGAGGATAATTATCATATCTGGCAACACTGGGAAGGCGGTCGACCAATGAGAGCACACGCAAAAAGGTGGAAAGTAACGGAGATACCCTTTCCAAAAGACGTAATATTAGTTTGTGAAACACCCAGAGAAACACATCGACGAGGCTAAATCCCGGACGCATTTTTTAGGTCTCGAAAAGAGGATATGTTCGGGTTAAACAGGACGTCTAGTCACCCTACTTTTGAACATTATGCAAACGATGCCACCGTGTTCTTCAGACCAAGGGAGATAGTACTTTCAATTTAGCAAAGCAACTGAAAGACAGTCATCTGTATTTGTTTAAAGAACTCAAGGATAGTTCTGATTCATATTAACAACATCCAAATAATGCCATTTTTTAAATCTGTCATACTGAAATACATGTTACATGATGTTTAAAATGATGGGCACGTGTGTTACAATGGCTAATGTTCTGTACATAGTTTAGGTAAGCTATGCTGTAGTTTTAACGTTAGCCTATAGCCACCTGGGTTAGAATTAGATAGAGAGAGAAAGAGAGCATGTATCTTGCAAGTATCATGACTAAACTAGGGAAATTCACAGAATGTCTTAGTTTAATATAGTTACACATAAATATGCAATTGGTTTGACGAAACACGATTACCCATTTTATAAAAAAATTTCGATGCCATAGACTCAATGTAGCCGATGTATTGACGATTTGCGAGTGACAGCTGGAATTTCGCCGCGACCACACTGAACATTTCGATTTATTTTGTATTAAATACGTCCTTTAAGAAGCTCAAAACTCATGTTCATCCTGTTAGCTGAATGGCTGCACTGTTATATCCACGGTTTTGTTGTGCACTGTTATTGTTTTTGCACAGTATCTTTTGAAAAGATGCCTGGAAGTCTGGAATGTGTCTGAGGTCACTAGTTGTTGCACTTTAACCCTTAATTGCACTTTATTAAGTTGTGCTATGCTATATTGCACATGTTTTGTATGTCTTATGACATTTTGCTATTTTCACATTTTAATAAAGAAGTTCATGTTTCAAGTTCAAGTACATGGATCTGGTGTTATTTTACTGGTATTGGTACCGACTACTGAATTTTTGGTATCGTGACACCCCTACTTCCCACTCACCTGATGTACTACCCGGTGAACAGTGGCCCGGGGAATGTCAAAGGCCCTGGCCACTACACGGTAGGAGGTAGCACTGGCAAGCCAAAAAAGAAAAACGAGAGTGGAGATCTCGGGGGCCCAACCTTGGACACACTCAGTGCCCAGCACAGCCATGAGGGCATTAAAGGACTCCCTTGAGAGCCGGAAGTCCACCCTCAGGTCACTGTGGCCATCGAAGTAAATGGCCAGCAGTGGCACAGACAGGTTGATCTGGCAGCGCCGCCTGGGGCTGGGTGGCACCTGTAGAGTGTGTGGGGAGGGAAAATTAAATTAATGTATTACAATGCAAGTCATGTAATCCATAAAATGTTGTATCATTGAGGTGTTGTAGTGGTTTTTTTTTGTGCCTTTTCTGATGTTTAGTAAAATTGATGAATGTTTGTAACAACAATTATTATGCCTCTGTGTTCCATTACTAAGTCATTCCTGTATCAGGGTTAATCTAACTACAACAGAGTTGTGTATAAAAGTAAGGTCAGTCAAGGTAGGCCTATTACTGTGTCAATTCAAGCATATGCCTATGATTTAGTGGATAACTCTTAAAACGAATTGAAATCTAGGAACGCACATGTTCATATTTGTCATGTTTTATTTCCATTGGGTGTGTATGTGGATTGCAAAGAAATAGGCCACTTCTGAAAAATATAATAGAGAATATCATTGCAACTACTACATGAGACTAGGCTGTGAAGGTAAGGCAAAATCACTATAAAAAGTACATACCAGTGTAGCCAGAAGGAGAAGGTTCCTGTGTCGGAGGCGTCGTAGTTTCCACATGGGGTGGGAAAGTGGGTAAACAAGGGACAGGAGGAGTACAAATAGCACATTCATTGCAAACTTTGCCGGCAGGTTTGAGTTTGGCGGGTGTCACGAGCAGAAGTGTCACGTGCAGTAGTGCGCCTGTCTCTTCAGCGTTACATTCGCAGGTTTCGCGAGCAGATTTGCGTCCGTCACTTCCGCCAAGTGGTAGTGTTCCATTTGAGTCAGCCCTAATCACTGACAAAGTGCACTACGTATGAAAGTGCACTGTACGAAAGTGCACTTTATGAAAGTGTACTTCGTAAAGGGCGATCTATGAGACACACCTATAGAAGCTAGCTAGCTAGCCTCACTGCTAATAAGTATACGCTAACGTTTGCATTAGCGGTATCAGTCAATGTTTTTTAACGTGTTACAACTGAACAAGGTTGGGAGTTCTTGTGAATACGCGCATTAACGTTTGAACAATGTTCAGAGTTATTGTGAACACGTTTAATAAACCTTGACTGACTGACTGAAAACGGGATGAAAACGCTTGCCTGGCTAAAAGCCTGACCCCAGTGTAACCCGCGTTTTGCTGTAGCTGCGGTGCCTAGCCATATATTGGCAACTGATAAGTGTAACATCTGTGAAGTGAAGTTCCATATAAGTTATAACAAAAAATCATATTTAAACATTTGCAAATATCCCACTGCAATCATGCCAACAAGGTCGAGCATAATTGCTCATAACACCAAAATATGTTACTGTACAGTACACTAACCTCCAGCCTACGTCTTTTGGCTACAGCACGCGACTCTCTCCTCTTGGCCGCCATGGCCTTGGGCGGCGCTGAACGAGGAAAGATGCTCGGAATGGCACCAGGCAGCAAAATCCTACCGTGATGCACATTAAGCCCTAGCGACTTTAATCCAGGGACATGATCGAAACAATCCTCTGCAAAATTAGCAGAACACAGAACAGAGTGTGGGGTCGGCGTCCATTCCTTCCCTCCCGGTTGAGGACCTCTTGTGCGACACACATTCTGCACCCACTTGTCCCGTACTTGTTCGTCTTTTGGGAATTTGAAAAGACTATGGGAAGGGGTGTTTGAGCAATATGCTGCAACACAACGTGAAGGCATATTTTGAATTGACAAGCTTAGAAATAGCAGGAGGCTCCTTGAGAACATTTATTTACTGCAACTGCAAAGGTGACCAAGTTCAAAGGAGTTCCCGCATTGTCGTCATCTCCTTTTTATAACGCCGTGCGGAAGTGAGTCACTTGGGAAGTCGGTAGCTTAGTGGCTTTAAATTGAAATGTTGATTTTAACAAGTATATTAAATATGTTCAGTAAACATATACATCGATTGTGTAATACCACCTTTGTTTTATTTATTGGAAAATTGTTGTATTGAGGTGTCATATGCACTTTAAGCTAACCAATTGAATACCTTTCCCACAAAAAAAAACATCGATTATGTGTGTTTGTGAAGTATGTCCTTTATCAATCACTCACGTTATTGTCGTTTATGTTATTTACCGCTACACATTACACCTAACACAAGGGTAATTCAGTTGCTTTTAACGTTTAACAGCAGCGTTAAGCGTGACACCCCATTAACAGGTCATTAATAGTCAGACAAAGACGTTGTAGCTAAGTGAAAAAAGAAGAGTGTTTTCAGTTCCTGGTAACTAAATCTTAGACGAATTCTAGAATTTGATTGGTTGTCAACCGATCGTTTTAGGAGTCAATCCATCGTCTACCCACAGAGCCGTTTCCAACGAACTCCAACATTCTGACAGCTCGTTACCTGGACAACTTGGCTCAACTCGCGTGCATAACATTCTCGAGCTCTGTTTTTGATGTCGATCAAGTCCACTTGTCTACTTGTGCACTGCTCATAATCTTCATCAATCCGTGTATCATTCGTTCATTTGTTTTTCCGATTTAGACGAGAATTGAAAAAATGAAAACAACGTTTGATTTCTCGTTTTTCCCTTTTCAAAACCAAAACCAGAAATCGGATTACGGTTCGTTTTCTCGTTTTTTCCATTCTGCACCCCCCAAACGGAAAATGGAAAATGAAACATTTGAATAACAAATCCACGCTGCTTTTTTTGTGGGATCCTCGTAGCGGTCCTGACGTGCAAATCGGTCGTCCGACCTGGGTGGGCCTAGAAGCTCGTAGAGAGTCCGTTGATGGTGCATCTTTCTCGGTCACATATTTTTGACATCCCGGTGCCTGTAGAGGTTGAAAACAAGGGCCTAGAAGCTCGTAGAGAGTCCGTTGATGGTGCACTGTCCTCGGTCACATATTTTTGACATCCCGGTGCCTGTGGAGGATGAAAACAAGGGCCTATAAGCTCGTAGAGAGTCCGTTGATGGTGCACTGTCCTCGGGTACATTATGTTCACATCCTGGTGCCTCTGGATGATGATAACAAGGGTCACACACCTCGTAGCGAGTCCGCTAAAGGTGCACTGTCCTCGGACACATTATGTTCACATCCTGGTGCCTGTGGAGGATGGAACCAGGGGTGTAGCTGCTCAGGGCCAGTCCGCTGATGGTGTACTATTCTCGGACACCTGTTCCCATGGTTAACCAGTTTGGACTTAGAAATATTTTGAAATATGACAACCAATACGGCCAGGATTTGTTATTCGAATGTTTCATTTTCCATTTTCTGTTTGGTGGTGCAGAATGGAAAAAACGAGAAAACGAACCGTAATCCGATTTCTGGTTTTGGTTTTGAAAAGGGAAAAACGAGAAATCAAACGTTGTTTTCATTTTTTCAATTCTCGTCTAAATCGGAAAAACAAATGAACGAATGATACACGGATTTTCATCGGACAATGGCTGGTTTCTGGACCCAAGAACGGGAAGATGTTTTTATTGAGCTGTGGGAAGAGAAGACCCAGCTGTATGATGTGAGGAGTCAGGCGTACTCCAACCGGGACAGCAAAAATGCCGCTATAAAATACATCGCTGATAAACTGGAGACTACTGGTGAGTAGCTAGCTAGTTCTACCATGATCTGCCCTATGCTTATTTCAGTCAGCATAATGTATATTGATTGTATTTTTATTCTCACAATATAGTATTGGATGTTTACTTTAACATCTTTCAAATGTTCGTCTCTTGGGAAAGGCAACAGCTGTGACAGTAAGTACAGCTGTTAGACAGTTATCTAGAAATAGTAACATAACTTCACGCTCAGAGTAAGCCTTGTGTTGTGTTTTTTTTGGGCGGTCTCAAACATGTTTTTGACAGTGTAAGTCAGCTAAGTTTTATTTATATGAACTATGTTAGTGGCTAACGGCTAACAAATTAACGTTTTTGTTTGTGATTCCGTTAATGGCTAACGTTAGCAATAAATGAGCAAGCCACTCTACCTGGCCCATGAATATCCAGTATGGATGCTCCCTGATCTATAAGTAGGCAACAAGTATTTAGTGTATTGAGAAAAGCACCAACCATTTGTATGGACGATTATCAGCACTTTAAACATCGTAACTTGTTGTTTTTAAATGTGCTTTATAAATACATTTGACTTGTCTTTACTGATTAATCAGATACACTAGGAAGCTAAACTTGTGCTACTTGAAAACAAATCATATGCCTATGTTGTTTATTGTGTATTTATTTAGTCTAAATGTACTGTATGTTACAGAAAAAGCAGTTAAAGCAGTATAAGCCTATGTTGTTGTTTATTTAGTCTTAATCTACTGTATGTTACAGAAAAAGCAGGAAAAGCTCAAATGGACACAATGAGGACCCAGTACTGCAGGTACCTTAAGACAAAGCCATCGGGCAGTGATGGTTTCGTCACACCACGCCAGTCCTGGATGCTGCAGAAACTGAAGTTCCTGCAGATCCATATGAGGAAAAGGCCATCGAAATCGAACTTGTCTCTTGATGTAAGAATTTATTCACATTCAAAAGCACAACACATTTAAAAACATGATAACATTAGCATTTACATAATTATTTACATGATAAGAATTAAGATATTCTCTTAGGGATTCCCTTATAATTTTGGCCTGCTGAGTGGGATTATTAGACCCAGGCAGAGCAGCCTGCCGTAAAGTAGGATCCTCTCTCCAGCAGTCAGGGGTGGTATCAGGTACCTCGTACACAATTCTGTGTTCCTCCCGGAGAAAGTTGTGCATAGCACAGCAGGCCAAAACTATACTTTCCACAACCTGTGGCTTTTGATTAATGGTTGTGAACAGCACACGCCAATCTGTTTGTGAGTATGCCAAAGGCATTCTCCACGACTCTTCTTGCTCTCGACAGCCTATAATTGAACACTCTCTGGTCCTCAGAAAGGCCTCGCCTGGAATAGGGCTTCATTATGTAGGGCTTAAGCAGAAACGCTTCATCAGCCACTACAAAATGAGGTATGAGTTGTTCGGATCCTGGCAGGGGAGAGGGTGGGGGGATGTTGGCCGTTTGTCGTTCCAGTGAACCCCCTGAAAACACCTCCATCTGACACCCTGCCATTGCATCCTATACCAACATACAGGAACTTGTAGTCACTGTCAACCAGGGCCATGAGCACAATTTAATTAAAATGTTTGTAATTATAGTACAGTGAGCCACTGTTTGGTGGAGGTCTGATGGCCACATGCTTCCCATCCAAAGCACCCAGACAATGGGGAAACTGCCAGTTCTTCTGAAAACCATCAGCAATTTTTGACCACTCCATTGTTGTTTCGGGGCACTGAAAGGAGATAAACAAAAACACATTTGTAATGTCAATATTTTTTGTCAGCAGGATATATCAACGGAAGTGGATGATGATCTTTTGGAGGGGATTGAGGGAGAAGAAAGCTCTATAAGTGCTACCACCATCAGCTGTGAGGATGTGACACCAGTTGATGGGGGAGAGGAAGCTGGTTCATCTTATTTCACCCCCCAAATCTCTACACCTCAACATAAGAGGAAAGCGGCTGACACTCAGGCTCAGGACAGAGACATGAAAATGCTTGAGACTATCAAGTCTACACCTCTCACTGAGAGGTCAGCTGTGAAGCAGGACCACATTACATCTTACTGTAATTACTTAGGACACAAATTTAGATCAATGGAACAACTTGATCCCAGCTATTTTAGATATGTGCAAGGTGAAATAGGTCGATTAATAATCTAATTAATTAGAGGCTTTGTAATTAATTAATCACATTTTAATCGCATGTAAATATTTCAACTGAGAACAGTGAGAAGTCATTTTTTCCACATGAATTTTTAGTGTACCATTGAATTATGACTGAAAACATAAGCTTAAGCAACATAAATATTGTTTATTTTTGTTCAAGTCTTAACAGACCAGTGCAATTTTTGCCATTAAGTGTAGCAATACCATATTTAGAAATGTAGTACATTTCAGAAATCCAGGTAGCCTATAGATAGGTAGACCTTCTGTAAACTATAATACTTTTTTTTTTTTTTTCAAGTAAAACACAATACTTTCAAGTACATTCAGAACATTGGGAACCCTGACTGTTAGAAAACATCTCTGGTGGAGTGTGGGTTGTACCCGGAGTCAGGCTTAGCGCCCCACATGCTTATCCGACCGTGCTCTCCGATCTCACAAGGCACGCCCTAAAACGCCTTCCTTGAAGTGGGACCACACCTTTGAGCACCTCGGAGAGCCTTCCGAGGGTCTCGGATGGCCTCTGGTGCACCGCTCGAATTTTCTCAACTATCCAATCCGAGCTGTCCGACAACCCTAGATAAAATCACGTTTCCTGTTTCGTTCCCTATATGACAGCACCGCCGTTTTTAAAAAAATCGCTGAGAGATCGCTGGTAACCTGGGGCTGGAGGTCCAGGAGTGCATTAGGAGTTGGAGGAAGATCAGGGACAAGTTTGTAAAAATGAAAAAAACTATGAAGGGCACCAGCGGCGATGCAGGAGGAAAACCGCATCTCCCTTCTTCCTTGCTCTATCGTGGCTCTCGCCCAGGGTATAAAATTAACTTTTAGGCCTACCTGCCATTGGCATGTAAGGTGTAAAATGTACCGGCCAAAATATTTTTTTACCGCCCACTGAACTGCTCACTACACCAAATCATTAAAAAAGATTACAGAAATAATTGCTGATTGACCATTGGTCTTAGTACTACTAAGTGGGGAACTATATGAAGGTTTCAGACACTGTTAAAAGAATCATATCGTTTATTAAAAATAATTCATATCATATCTTATATACAGACTTCAAAGAACATGTGAGCTAGGAGCCACACAACCATATAATGAGAGAGAGAGAGAGTTCTATAAAATACTATTAAATATAATTGAATTATCATCATCATCACTGCCATCTTCAAATGTGTGACGATCCATGCAATCCGGTCTACGACCTCTGACGCAGTCCGAATGCCACAGTTCGACTGCAGGAGTAGGGTCAAAACATGGGATGTCTGGGGATGTCAGCTGCACCAGCAGCAAGTCTGACAGGGTCAGCGAGTCCAGCCTTGACCTCCAGTCTGTTTTCACTTTTTTCATGACATGGAACCCTCTCTCACAGTCAGCCGTTGCTACTGGTATGGCACGAATTAGGTCCATGAGGTTTAAGATGTCTGGACAGGTGCTGCCATACATATGACCAACATCTGCCCAGGTCAGGTTTTGAATTATTTTATGATCAAGGAAGATCCTGGCTTTAAGCATTGTCCATTGATCACCTATTTTTTCAGGCTGGGAGAGGACAGCCCCACCTTGGCAGCCTTCCTTTTGCCGCTGGCGGTGACGCCCCGCCGCTGGAAATAGCGCCTGGCCCTCAATGTTGACTTGGACGGGCTCCACAAATCACCATCCTTGGCTAGCGGGCTTATTCGTACAAGGGCAATCATGTTTTTGGAGGTGTCACCCATCCGCCTCTTCTTTGGGGTCTGTGGAAAGAGTGAGAGAGAAGAGTGTTAGAGACATTTGTGAAAATAATGAATGTTCTGCATACCCAAGAAACACTTAGGAACAAAAGGGATATGATGGGAAAAAATGAAAGAGGGATGGAACAAAAATGAGAAACAGATATAGCTTGGTTGGTGCTGGGCTCACCTGCTCCTTTTGCTCCGATTCATCATCAGAATTTCCACTCCCTCTCTGTTCCTCCTCCAGGCAGGAGGAACCAGACTCTTGGTAGGTGGGAAGCTCTTTGTCGTCGTCGCTGTCGCTGCTGCTGCACCGGTCGTCGGGATTTGTGGGTCCTCTTGCCGGAGGGGCGGCCGGCCGGCCGTCACAGTGTCCCTGTCTTGGGCAGGCGAGGAGGGCCTGTCCATCATTTGCTCAAAATTAAGCCTCATCTCTTTTGACTGGGCGGCGTCGAGTTCCAATGCATAAAATGTATCTGCGGTCTCGGTGTCGTGGCACATGAACTTAGTCATTGTACCACGGACCGCGGCCGTGTGATAATTTTTTGCATGCGCCGACACCGCCGTTCGTATGTCAGTGAAGGTGGGAGCACCCGGAAGGCCCATCTCTCTCCATGCGGTCTTTAGGGAGGTGTTTAGGTCTTTTGCAGGGCCCTTTCCGGCAGTGTAAAAGACCAGCCCATTCTTTGGGGCCTTGGGCTGGGAGGTGCTCCTCATGGCGGCCCAACTCCTTAGCCACTGGAACTCCTCTGGCCAGAGGAAGAGTTGCGCAGCCCCGAACGCCCGCGCGGTTTTATGGTCATCTACCTGCGGACAGAGAACAGAGATTGTTAGTGGGCCCCAAGCCGCAAGCGTTTGCCAGACGAGAAGGGAGGAGAAGAGACGTCGCTCACATTGATGATGTAGCCCTCTTCATTGGCTCCCTTGCTTGCTGCCTCCATCAACTGTTCCAGGCGCATGTTGGCGATGACGCCCGGGCGGTGGCCGTACAGGCTGGCAACAAACGCGCTAAAGTAACCGTAAAAACGGTTCCTGTTAGCCGCACAGTTGTCCTGCCTGAGGGCGTCTGAAACAGGCAGAGGGTCAGAGGTTAGTGCGCCTACCCGCAGGCGGACCTGCTTTTAGGATCAGAGTGCAAGGGACACTTGGGGCACTTGTTGGACTTAGCAGTAAGAGGTGGTCCCGCTGACAATCTGGAACAAGGGACATTTCAAACACCCTGGAAGGGACATTCGGGAAAATAACGGAAATTTCGCATACCCAAGACACAATTGGAAACAAAATGGACATTAGGGAAAAACACATTAAAAAACCTAAGTTTTAGATACGTTTCAGTAAGCTCAGTACTCACCAAGCAGCTGAGGGATCTTCTTCTTAGCCTCCAGCCGGCAGGTCCTTAAGTTTTCTGGGGACACAACACGAGACATCTTCCCTCTCTTTACCTTGACCTGGTGGAGGGTGACGGGCTTCAGGAGGCCGCTGAGGGCCTTTTTAAAAATTCTCACCAGGGCCACTATCTGGCCCTCCGCCAGCCAGCACTGTTTTGGTTTGGTCTCCTTGAAATACTGCAAAAACTCATAGCAGTTCCTCAAGTAGAATTGTGCAGTCGTCACGGCCTTGCCGCTCTCCTGCAGATTGGCCAGCCACCTGCAGATGAAAAAGACGGTGTTAGTGACGGACTGGAACCGCTTCCAGGCTGGAGTCAATGTCAACGGATTAAAGTCTCACCTTCTAACTCCTTCGGCGTTGTCAAGGAACAACCAATTCCACAATTGGGTCTTGCCGTGGCCGAGGAAGTAGAGGAGGGACCTAACCCTGGAGACCTTTGATAGGGTCCCCTCATAGGCCCTGCCCGTCGTGGCCGATCCTGACTGAAAGCTAAGGTACCCCGCCAGGTACTCCTCAATGGCCGGGGGGTAAGCGATTTTACGCAGGCCGGAGGCACGGCCCTTGCCCTTTACCAAGAGGGCGTAGTCCTCCGGCTCCCCCCTTGCTTGAGTTGTCGGCTGGCGAGGAGTCGGCTGGCTTGGAGTCGGCGCGGGTGTGGAGGGACGAGAAGTGGCAGGGAGAGACGGCTCTGTGGTCTCGGCAGAGTCTGGGCTGCTGGGCGAGGGGGGAATATAACAGACATGATGCATACCAATGGACATCGCGAACATAATAAGGGGTGTGATTTTTCCGTTTTTTTCCGTAATTCCGGTTTTTCCGACCTGAAAATGAGACTTTTTTGGGGGGGGGGGGGGTTTACCGGTGCGGCTGGGTATTGGTAAGCATAATTACCGCTCATCGCTGTCAGCTGTTTTAGGAGTCATTTATAGATTTTTTTTTGGCTCTACCATTCTATCCTTGCGAAAGGTTATCTGACGTTCTGAGAATGTTGGAGATGTGGTGCGAACGTTTTCCCGTGCCCTACACAGAGCTGCCAACATACACGATTTTGGCGTAGCAGATACGATTTCCAGACCACCGTTGCTACGCTTGACTTGAATATCCTACGGATTTCCCATCAAATCGATATCATTCTTCTAGCAGGCAGCCACGTGCATGGCTTGACATCCAACCAGCCCTAAAGCTCACATTTAAACATATTATGATTCGTCCCTTGCACCGGTAGGCTACTTTATTTTTTTAAATGCCGTTACCAATGTTGAACAGTGACTAGCGGTGAGGTTTGTGGCTGCTGAGGCACCGACTCTTGCAGTGTCAGATTTACAAATATATGAACCGAATAGAGTAGCTTAAATCACCATTCAATTGGTAGCTTGCACATTGACAACTGGTTGTCTTTCACATCTCATATCAGCATTATTTCCATACACATTGGTAAGGTACACAGTTGTTGGCAGTTGCTAGCTTGTGATGAATTCGTTTTAATATCTGGATATATGAACTCGTGAATATGAACTGTTTCATACGAAGTTGCACAGGCACCCTGAGGGGTTTCTACCAGTTTCCATTATAATTGTATAGTTAAATCGAGGACACTATAGCATCAGCTAGATAACTAGCTGTCATTTCATGCAAATTGAACTCTTCCATTTAAATCGTTGAAGGTAATTTAAAGTGTCCTTAGTTAGCTAGTAAGCTAGCATAGCAACTATTTAACGGTAACAACCAGGAAACAACTTCAGCTGGAGTTCAATTCCTCAAAATCAGCTCACCAATAAAAAGCAGTCTTGGGTTCAAAGTGATCACAGCCACTTGTATGATGTTAAATGGCTTCACATAGATATGAAACAATCCTCAGATAAATAATGTGAAATCAATGGAGCAAGGGCTATTCTGATAACAATGTAATGTTAGCGAATGAGGGGTGAGAAGCTCCCCCTTGCTAATATTTGTCTCCGCTGTTCGTCCAAAGCCAAATATATCCTCGTGGTTCCAAATAGCAATTGGCTTTAAATGTGAATAGTTGATCGAGCTATCTTCTGTCCCGTATTTTGAAACAAACATTTTAGCTTCAGCATTGGTCTCTTACCATTATTTATCACTTCACATTTCGATTGAGAGTCCCGTTTTCAAGCTCCCGCACACCCCCATCATTGAGGCAGAGATTCTGCTTTTTCACTGCGGTTTATGTCAGATCAGCAAGTCTAAATAGCTTCTACTCAGGCCGGTGAAATACATTAACTATTCTACGGATAAAAAGGGGATATAATAAAAGCTGCTAAATGCTTATGAGTGGAGAGAGAGAGCAGAATACACAACCTACTAGGGCTGTGCAATTAATACAATCAATAACCAACAATTAAGCTATTTGCGACTAGCTGCTAAATGCTAATGAGTGGAGAGAGAGAGCAGAATACACAAATTACCACAATCAAGCTATTAGCGACTAGCTATTAGCCACTAGCTGCTAAATGCTAATGAGTGGAGAGAGAGACCAGAATACACAACCTACTAGGGCTGTGCAATTAATACAATCAATAACCAACAATTAAGCTATTTGCGACTAGCTGCTAAATGCTAATGAGTGGAGAGAGAGAGCAGAATACACAAACTACCACAATCAAGCTATTAGCGACTAGCTATTAGCCACTAGCTGCTAAATGCTAATGAGTGGAGAGAGAGACCAGAATACACAACCTACTAGGGCTGTGCAATTACTGAATTAAATAGGGAATGTCTTATTTCACGTATGTGTAGAACTTATTTTGAATCGCTGACCTTACATAAAACGGCTGTGAAAGAGACTCTGGAGGCAAGCTCTTCCCCTCCCTCCATGAGGGGGGAGTGTGAGAGCATGTTAGAAAGCCAAAGTTATACTTATTAGCAGCGAGGCTAGGTAAACATGGCGGCGGTAACATGACTGGCTAGTAATAATTATTTTAGAACAGTGCGTCGACGCATGTCTGGTAAAAGCCTGTCCTACAGTCGAGTCATTCGTCAGTGCATTTGGCTGTCAATGTTGTGGCAGTGCACTTAAACAATAAGAAAGTTAATTTTGGAAACTTATAAGTGTTTCTGTGTGATACTTGATTGTCTTTATATATATATTTTATTCATGAAATGTTTTATAAAAATCTAATTTTATATTCTACACTTACACACAAAAAGGTTTTATTTTGGATACTTATACGTGTTTCTGTCATATTTGATTGCGTCAATAAATGCATGTTTTCAAAAATAATCGTTTGAATAATCGTGATATCAATATTGACCAAAATAATTGTGATTTTGATTTTTCCCATAATCGAGCAGCCCTACAACATACCACAATCTGTAACACGAATAAAACTTGGCTAGACTCTAAGGCTAAAGACATCTTCGTGGCTAGCAGTAGCCATGGTAAGCTATTAGCAATTAGCTATTGGCGACTAGCTACTAAATGTTAATAGTGGAGATAGCAGAAAACACAACTTACCTCTGCAATCCTCTTGCCAGAATGAGCTGATTTCAGCCAACTCTCAATTAACTCAGAATACACAGCCTAGCACAATCTGTAACACGCATAAAACTTGGTTAGACTCTAAGGTTAAAGTCAAGTCAAGTCAAGTGTACTTTATTGTCAAAAATCTATGTAACAGGGTTAACACAGAAGTTTGAAAATGCGTTTGACCAGTCTCCAAAGTGCAGTTTAAAACATTTAAATAAGACATTGACAATTATCTCTCTCACACACACACACACACACACACACACACATAGCAGCAGAAGTACATTGAAGACATCTTGGTAGCTAGCAGCAGCCATGCTAAGCTATTATCGACTAGCAATTAGCAACTAGCTGATAAATGCTAATAGTGGAGATAGCAGAAAACACAACTTACCTCTGCAATCCTCTGGCCTGAATGAGCTGATTTCAGCCAACTCTCAATTATCAACTGTCAACTGTCATTTTTCAAATTCAAATGCAAGGTCATTCCACAAGGTCATTCCATTCTGAACGTATGTTGAATGTCACAAAAGTTCCCAGATGTCTCTGTATAACAAGAATGTATGTTGAATGTCCCAAAAGTTCCCATATGTCTCTGTATACCAAGAACGTATGTTCAATGTCCCAAAAGTTCCCAGATGTCTCTGTATACCAAGAACGTATGTTCAAGGTCACAAAAGTTCCACTGTCAACTGTCATTTTTCAAATTCAAATTCAAGGTCATTCCACATACCAAAGTGACGATAAAGATAACAGACATCCTGCATAGGCAAGTGACAATTGGGAAAATAACAGACATGCTGCATACACAAAGTGACAATTTGGGATCATAACAGACATTTGTTTATTGCTGACACACACACACACACACACACACACACACACACACACACACACACAAACATGCACACACACACACACACACACACACACACACACACACACACACACAAACATGCACAAAGTGACAATTTGGGATCATAACAGACATTTGTTTATTGCTGACACACACACACACACACACACACACACACAAACATGCACACACACACACACACACACACACACACACACACACAAACATGCACACACACACACACACACACACACGCCCATTAGCAAATGACAACCATTCATATGATAAGGGAATGGTAATTCAGTGATTACTATTGGGTCATGATGGAGGTTGGAAGTGTTAAGAGCAGGCAGGCTTATGCGGCCTGCTCTGGGACATATGTAAGTCATGTGGGCTCTCTGTGACTTAATCCAAGATACAGAGTAGTCATCGCTGCTCTGTGTGTGTGTGTGTGTGTGTATGTGACCATCATCAGTGACCTTTAATAGACAGCAGGCATATGGGGCCTACTCTGGTACATATGTGACCAGGCATGGCTAAACCAGCCACAAGTCGTTTTGAGACAGTTTGAGTTATTCACAGATTCTGAAAGTGTAAAGCTATCCAATGATGTCTCACTCATGTAAATCTGGTAATATTTGTATAAGTTGTGATCATTTGAATGTATACACCTCTGAAAAGCTTTTGTTGAGAAAAGGCACCTCTAAGATTGTCTGAATCACCTCACCTTGGACAAAGGGAAGACAGTTGTGCACATTTGCATCTTATTGGGATTAGCCCTCCTCACAGATGTCACACTGACATCTGGTATCTGTAGCCCTTCCCCCTAGGTGTCACTGAAGACTCAATAATTTTATCGTAGCCCGACCTATTATCCCGCAAGCGCTGGTACACGTTACTTAATATTGATTTCGGTGTCATCCAGGATCCCGGATTTCGGAAAACTTAAGTCCCTGCCCAAAAAAGGGTATTTAAATTAACTTTGTAGCAAAAATGGCACATATACAGCGTATTGAAGTGTATAAGATAGTGTTGTAGTACTGCGTGTACAAACCAGCCTGATACAAATAGTAGAATTTTGATTTCGCGACGTTCGGTGTAAATTCTTTTTTTTGTTGAGCTTTATTCCCAACGGCATTTTAAATCAATGCGGGATAATAGGTCGTCGTCAACTTTGTTGCCATTTTGCGACTGTACAAAACTAATTGGAAAATACTGTAAGAAATGTTCCTGCTGAGAGTCAAACAAGACTTCATACATTGTCTACACACCTGTCACTTCTGAAATATGTTGTTTTTGTTTGTAATAAATAATCGAATGTGATAATGAAGTACGTTAGCCTACGCAGCGTCTTAACTGAAGCGCAACTCAACCAGCTAGCTTGCCGCTAACACTAACTGAAAACACGTTGGAACACATAGTGAGTGGCTAGGTAGCTAGCTGCTAATAAGTAACATATAAGTAACACATCAGCAGTAATGAATCAAGTGTACTGATATTAAATGTACTACTAGCATGTCATTCTCAAATTAAAGCCAGTGACATGATGGTTAACGATTAATGAGTTAACGATGGATAACGACAGTTAGCAAACCTAGCTAGGTTGCATTACCATTGGATTTGAATGGTAGTTATGCTAGCTATGGCTATCCAGACAAAGGAGCCTTGTTTCTGGACACGTTTCACTTGACGAGCGGGGTTAGTCATCTGGAAAGTTTAAAATGATACTAAACGAAGGGAAATCTACTGTATGGAGATATTTCTGCTAAGTAGACAATGCAGATTGTAATTAGGCTGGTGGATATGTCCAATGTAAGAAGTGTGACGTTTTAATGAAATATGATGCAACTCTGATGCAACTCTCCACAACAACATGGATAAACCTCGCTGGGTGGATGTAGATAGTTTTCAGAACGAACGTCTGTGTGCAAAAAGATCTTCAATGGTGAGCCTCTGTTTGTGTCTCATAAAACGTGAGTTTTATTAAAGCATAGCGTGTGACATGTGTAGCTATTTCATTCCGTTTGTTAACATTTCCTGCTGTCCGTCTCTGAACGAGATTGCAGGGGAGTAAAATGCTCCCGAAGTAGATTACATGTTTTTAACTTCGGATAATAGTGGCGTATGATGCTGTATAAGTAGCCATGTGTATCGCTTGTAATGTACAGCTGATTGGTCGGAAAAAAATAACAAACCTGATTCAGCAGTTCATATGGAAATTAGGTAACACCCCCCAAGCGCGACGAGAGCGACGCTGAATTTAACCAAACTGTACCAACTTCAACAACAAAATGTATACTTTTAAGGTAACCAATACTGTTATCTGAAACATGGAGTGGCTTCTTCATGACTTCAACTTGCACATTCTGCAAAAAAACGAAAATCACTCATTTTGAAAAAAAAAACCTTCAATTGTGTTTTACTCGAAATCGTCTCGGCCGACTTGTTCCCCCTTTTCGCGTGCCGGGTCACATATGTAAGCCATGTGGGCTCTCTGTGACTTAATCCAAGACAGAGAGCAGTCATCGTGTGTGTGTGACCTTTAATAGACAAATTAAGACATTCCACATATCCAAGGGATATTAAAATCAATTAAATGAAGGCGAGACACTACAGGTGAATAGTTATGTTCCATAATATCCAGCAAAAGAGAGTCTGAGAAGAAGAGTGTCTGTGTCTGTGTGTGTGTGCGTGCGTGTGTGTGCGTGCGTGTGTGTAAGAGAGCATAATAGAGTCTGAGAAGAAAAGTGACTCTCTTATAATGGACTTTCCATCATTAGAGAGTCACTTTTCTTCTCAGGCTCTCTTATGCTCTCTTACACACACGCACGCGCACACACACACACACACACAGACACAGAGTGACGGGACGCACGCATGGCTACATGTTGGCTCTCTGTGACTTAATCCAAGACAGAGAGCAGTCATCGCTGCTCTGTGTGTGCGTGTGTGACCATCGCACGCATGGCGACCGTCACGGCAGTATTACACTGCCTACATATACTGTACAAACATGAACCGTGGGTGTGTTATATGTTTGTACACAAAAAAATGTGGGCCACCATTGAAGATTAAGGTTTACCAACATTATGATCTTACCTAATACATAGGGTTACATGACTGTATGATGGTTGTTTATGCCTGATGTGTTGTCATGTGATTGTGTCATGTGACTCCTCTTTTTTATATAGTGTGCATTGTAACGTGTATAATGATCTAGATATTTTTGTATTATTATTTCTTTAAAACTATTTATTTACCTACACTTTTTCATGTCACATGATAAATCAGGTGACCCATCATGTGGGTATAATTAGAGGTTGTACTATCACCTATTTCAAGTCTGAAGTAGGGTCTTCGACCTGAAACGTTATTCGCTGATATAATACATTATTGCTCTGGAGCTGTGGCTGGTGTTCAGACTTTTCCTTTTTCTCATGTTTTCACTCTTTTGTCTGGAGACATTGAGAATTTGGGATGTGCGTGCTTTTTGTTGTTTCTTACCTGAATGATACCCATGAAGCTGAACTGAATAAGACTTCTGTCCAAATATGTACCACCGAACAAACCACGGTCCTTCAGGTCAGTAAAGAGAGCTATGAAGAATTCCATTGATTCCCTTCTGAGGAAGCCCCACCAACTCTCTATGCGCTGATTAGCTGTGCTTGCCCCTTCGATGTAGCTGTCAATGCCA
This sequence comes from Sprattus sprattus, assembly GCF_963457725.1. NCBI lineage: Eukaryota > Metazoa > Chordata > Actinopteri > Clupeiformes > Clupeidae > Sprattus > Sprattus sprattus. Next base: position 36,659,730 of record NC_137925.1, on the reverse strand, counting down.
GAGGTGTCGTGAATGTTGCGACGGAGAAAACGTTGAAAGTCTCTGACTTTAACATTCTCTGTTCCACGGTCACCTCTTACAATCCTTGGACAGCCACCGAATTTCTGTACCGCCACCATGTAGTAACCTCCAATGATTTTTGGGTCACTGCTAGTAGAGAATGCATTCACCCAGATAATCTTCTGAGAAAAGCCATCGATACAGCCGTTAATACAGATACCGAATGGTTTCAGTTTATCATAGGAGTCGAAGTGCCAAATATAATTGGGCCCTTTTGCAAAATAGTTACGGCGATGGAGCCGTCTTCTTCTTCTAAGTTCCACACCCCTTGGGTCAAGTTCTTTTAGAATTAAACGAACCTCTTCTTTCTTGACGCGTAATCCACTCTCCTTGCATTTTGTGTACATCCACCTATATCCACAGAGCTGGCCAGATGTTTGCAGCCATTCTTCAATGAAACTGACAACACGATCCAAAGCAGTGTGTCCCCTGCGCCGAAACAGACTACATGACCTCAAAATTCTTTTTAAGTGTCTTTCAGACACAACATAACCATGACGAGTTGCAAGCAAAGTAGCTATGTCTTTATAATGCAATCCCAGGTCAAAATACAAACGAGTTAACTCCTGTACTGTCATTTTCATGATCTGGTGCGCACCTGAAAGTTTCGAGTGAGCACCTGAAAGTTTCAGGTGCACACCAGAAAACGTTTAGGTGCGCACCTAAAAGTTTTGCGTGCTCACCTGAAACTTTCAGGTGCGCACCCGAACCTTTTTTTTTTTTTCATGTCCCTTTAGGGGCTCCGTACCTGTCAATCAGCCTATCCTTAGACGAGATGACCTGCTCCTCCGCTTTCCCAGCATTCAGGGTCACTCCATTGAAAATGTTGCCCTTAGTCGCCCTCATCATTGGTCCCTCTCTACAAGTAATTAAATACATCTCACATCAGAACATCACAATCACTTTCCTCATCTATAAAACATTTAATTTAATTTTCTTTCCAATCAATAATACCTGGATTTGTACTTCATCAAGACAGCGTGGGTGGAGCAGAGGCAACTGTGAGCCTCAGCGATGGTTATGCAGGATCTCTGGAGTGACTGTGACAGGATACTCAGCTGAGAGACAAGGTCGCACAGGAATCCACAAAACCTCAGAATCCCGGAATCCTTTGCCATCTGCGCAAACTTCTTGGCCTTGCATTGCTGTACCGACTTTACCTGCCCTGCATCACTGGACCTCAACTAGAATAAGCCAAGATTGACAAATCACAAAACCATTCATATTGACATATTTCAATACAAAATACATTTATTTTAAAATAATATTTTACATCATAAATTGTTATTTTTTGGCATTTTAAATTAGACTACATTTCAATGAAAACAGCCAAAAAGCATTCAAATAGCAAAATTATTAATAATTTTCTAACAATATTTTTTTATGAGAGACTAACCTGCTCTAGATGTTTAACAATAGCTTTATATCCTCGCAGGAAATGATCAATTGCTCTTGAGAGGTGGGATAGCCATCTGGTGCCACCAAATCTGGTTGGCATGAGAGGGGTCATTCCTAAATCTTTGTAGCTCTTGACCAGGTTTGAGCGATTTAGAGGACTCATGTGATAAAAGGTGTAAAGACCAGAGAGCAGCTCCTCAAGTTGATGGTAGAGACTGATGCTCTTAATTGCATCTTTAAAACTTTTAAGTTAGCTAGCTACCCATTTTATGCTGGGGTTATGGGGAGTAGAGATCAATAAACAATGAACTCAACAATGTCATCGCTGCTCTGTGTGTGTGTGTGTGATCCTCAGCAAAATCAAGATTCAAACACAGAAAAATACCTTTAAACTTTGTTTTATTTAGATATAAGATATATTAAAAAATAACTATTACAACACACAAACAAACACAAACAATTTCAAACATAACCACAACAAGGGCGAACGTCGTGTGTGTGTATCTGTGTGTCTGTGTGTGTGTGTGTGCGCGTGCACATTAGGGATTTGGGGGTTAACTAGAGCTGGAACCTGCCTCCTCCTCAATGGGCGCCGCCGGATCGTCGGGGGAAGGCGGGCCTGTGCTGGATTTGGTGGCGATTCGGTCGCTTCTTAGAAGCCGCCTTTTCGCCCTGACGGGGGGATTTGACGGGGCTCCAGAGGCGCTGTTTTAATGGACCTTCAGCTTCGGCCTGCGGAGGCGTCGTCGTCCACCTCAGGCTCGGTCGGTGTGCTGATTGCCTCGAAATACTCACGCATTTCCCTGGACTGTGTGGCATTCAGGTTCAATGCATAAAATCTATCCGCCGTCTCCGTGTCGTGGCACATGAACCTGGTCATGTGCCCTCTGACCTCCGCCGAATGAACATTTCTGGCGTGGGTGGAGACGGCGGTTCTCACATCTGTGAAGGAGGGCTTGCCTTTCAGCCCCATCTCTCTCCAGGCCAATCCCAGATATGTGTTGAGGTCCTTCGGGGGTCCCTTCCCAGAGGTGAAGAACACCAGGTTGTTCTTCGGTGCCTTTGGTTTGGCCGATTTTCTGAGGTGGACCCAGGTCCTCAGCCAGGCAAACTCCTCCAGCCACAGGAAGAGCTGAGCGGCCCCAAACGTCCTGGCAGTCTTGTGGTCATCGACCTGTGAGAAGAAAAAAGAAATTGTGAGTTACAAGCGGAAGCTACGAGCGGATTCAATTCAGAGACGAGAAAGGATGTTGCTCACGTTGACTATGAAGCCCTTCTCCTGGCACCCGTTTGTTGCCGCTTCCATCACCTGGCCTACGGTCATGTTGCTGATCACACCCGGGCGGTGACTGTAGAGGCAGCAGATGAAAGCGGCGAAATGCCCGTAAAATCGGACCCGGTTCGCCGTACAATTATCTTTTCTTAAGGCCTCTGCGAACGAGAAACAGAGGTTATCGAGCGTCACCGCAGGCGGGACTGCTTTTAGAATCAGAGGAAACTGCCTACTTACCCAGAAGATCTGGAATTTTGGCCTTAGCCAACTCTCGGCACAAGCGGAGATTGTCCGGCGACACAATCTTGGACATCTTGGCCCGTTTGACTAACAGACAGTGGAGCGTGACAGCCTTCCGGATGTCTTGTAGGGCCTTCTGCAGGATCCTGATGATGGATATTATCTGAGTCTTGGACAGTCTGCAGTACCGAGGCTTGGTTTCCTTGAAGTACTGCATGAACTCGGTCACATTTGTGAGGTAAAATTTGATGGTTGTCACCTCTCGTTTGCATTCCCTCAGTTTCACGACAAATCTACGGAAAAAATTGGTTTTTAGTCAAGGGAGGCTATAGGTCAAGGGAGGCTAGAGGTCTCGGGCACGAGCGCCTGGAAAGAGATTGGAAACTTACCTCCGGATTCTCTCCGTGTTGTTCAAGAAGAGCCACGTGTGCAGCTCTTTTTTTCTGTGGGAGAGGAAGTGTATGAATAGCCGCACTCTGGAGGTCTTAGAGAGGGCCGACTCTTCAGACCGTCCCACCTTTGCCGTGCCTGCCTGATATGTCTGGTATTCTTTGGGGTATTCCTCAATGGAAGTAGGACATTTCAGGTTACTCAATGGGTTTGATCTGCCCTTCGCCGTCATCATAGTGGATAATAAGACAGCGGGCTCTTTCCCGTTGCTGTCACCACGTGCAGCGGTTTTACTAGGTGGCTTCAGCTTTGCGGGCTCAACGTTCTTCCTCTTTGTGGTTTTCTTTCTAGGTGGTGGCTGCAGCTGTGCAGGCTCATCGCTGCTGCTGCTCTCCCCTGCTCCCACTGTTTGAGGGCCGGATGTGGGAGAGGATCCCGGAGTGGGTCCGCCGGCTGTGGGAGCGGGTGCCGGAGTGGGAGCGGGTACCGGAGTGGGTCTGCCGCCCTGTGTGGTCCTTGGTGCCTGGTCCTTGGTCCGGCTGGCTGTCCTCGCCCTCATCAGGCGAAGCTACGAGCTGTCCTCTTCGGCGCCGTCTTTCTAGGAGCCGGCACTTCCGCCTTGCCGACTCCAGTTCCTTGGTCACACTCTTCAGTGTGTCCTGCAGAGCTTTTTTGTCCTGCCGAAGGATTCGGCAGGAGTCGCAGCTCTCTTCCTCCTGGTCCTCTCCTTCTTCGCCCACAGTCTCCCTTTCATCCTCGACATCGATGTCCAACATTGTGGCCATCGGTGGCTGTGGGTTTCTCGATCGGAGCTCTCCCAAGAGTCTCAGGCCCGTCTTTTTCTTCAGTAGTTGAGTTGCGGCGTCTTCCTGTGCCGCACTCAACTCTCCGTGCCCGGAGCTTAGGTGCTTGTCGAGGCGAGGACCCGTGTAGTCACAACCTGGGATGGGGCAGGGTTCACCTCTTATGGGAATCCTCCCGGTACCCATTTTGAGGAGTATGGCCCGCTGCTCTGCATTGGCCACATCGTGTCCTCGCCTCAGATGGCTGGCAAGGGCTGCCAGCAACCTATCACACACTGGGTAGTGTGTCATAGACTTTGGGCGAGTCATGTCTAAAAAACACAAAAAACATTCTGGTTAGGGTAAAAATCTTAAATAATAAGACACACACACACACACAAACAGCTTGATCCCTACTGAACTCTGCTGTAAGGGGATAGCCCCCCTCCCCACCCCCTCCTCCTGAGACACACACACAGACACACACACAGCTCCCCTCCCACCTCCCCCCTGGCTGACTGCCACACAGCTTCTCCAGCCACTAACCATCTAACTAATATTTACAACTTAATAGCTAAACATACATGTTATAACAGAACACTTACTGTCTTGACACGCACGGCAATGTCGTAAGAAATCTCTCCGAATTTTGTCTTCAAGCTCCTTGCTGCTCCTCTCTCTGTAAATCAGAAAATACTTTCAATAGCCTTAAAAAAACGCAGCTTCATCCCTACTGAACTCTGCTCTAGGGGGATAGCCCCCCTCGCCACCCCCTCCTCCTGAGACACACACACACATAGCCCCCTCCCCACCCCCTCCTTCTGAGACAAACACACACACACACACACACTGAACAACTTCCAACATTACTCTGTACAATGACAATAAAGTTGAATCTAATCTTATCTAATAATTCAGGCTAGGAATTTTTGAGGAGTATAGCCCGCTCCTCTGCATTGGCCACATCGTGTCCTCGCCTCAGATGGCTGGCAAGAGCTGTGTCATAGACTTTGGGCGAGTCATGTCTAAAAAACACAAAAAAACATTCTGGTTAGGGTAAAAATCTTAAATAATAAGACACACACACACACACACACACACACACACACACACACAAACAGCTTGATCCCTAATGAACTCTGCTCTAGGGGAATAGCCCCCCTCCCCGACACAGTAGACCATGACATCCTCATTGCTCGTCTGGAGCAGTGGGTGGGTGTCAGAGGCACAGCACTACAATGGTTCAGGTCCTATTTAACCCAGCGGTCTTTCTGTGTTAACCTTGCTGAGCATGTGTCCTCCACTGTCCCGCTATTACATGGGGTTCCGCAGGGTTCGGTGCTTGGCCCCCTTTTATTTTCCCTTTATTTACTCCCACTTGGCTCAATTCTTAGGAAGCATGGTATTTCTTTTCATTTGCTATGCTGATGACAGCCAGATTTATGTTCCTCTTAGAAAGTCAGAAGCGTACAGTATTAAGCCTTTGTTAGACTGCCTGCAAGACATTAAAGCTTGGATGTCCCTAAACTTTTTAAATTTTAATTAAAAAAAGACAGAGGTTATGGTTTTCAGTGGCTCTGGTGTGTGTCCCCTGGTTGACCTAGGCTACCTGGAACAGTTCCGTAGGCCAATCATAAATAACCTGGGGGTTAAGGTGGACACTGACCTCAAATTTGACACCCAGGTAAAAGCTGTGGTGAAGTCCAGCTTCTTCCAGCTAAGGCAGCTGGCAAACATTAAACCAGTGCTTCAGAGACAGCATTTTGAAAACAGTAATCCATGCGTTTGTGACCACCCCGCTGGACTACTGTAATGCACTTTACATGGGGATTAGTGAGGCCTCCATTACCCCCCTCCAATTAGTTCAAAATGCCGCAGCTCGTCTCTTGACTAACACTAGAAAGTACGACCACATTACACCTATTCTGGCTTCATTGCACTGGCTACCTGTACGTTTTAGGATTCATTTTAAAATACTTTTATTTGCGTTTAAAGCCTTAAATGGCCTTGCCCCACCATACCTCTCCGAGCTGCTAAAACCCTACACTCCTAGCCGTTCTCCTAGGTCAGCTGACAAGCTGTTTTTGGCCACACCCCGTACCAGGCAAAAACACAGAGGAGAACAAAATTGTGGAACACTTTGCCACTCAGGCAAACTACATCCCTGTGTCTCTTTAAAACCTTGGTAAAAACGCACCTTTTTTATTTGGCCTTTGGACACTAGATGGCGTGTTGATGTGATGTAGAAGTGTTGGGTGGGTCATGTGTTTTACTTATTTTATCTCTTTTTCTGTGTGCAGCACTTTGGAAACCCATGTGTTTGTTTAAACTGTGCTATATAAATAAAGTGGATTGGATTGGATTGAAACACGTAGGGGGATCAGTTCATAGGATTTACTTATCCACAATGAAGTGCACCTGTTGGAATTACAAAAGGACCACAAGTAAGACTGAATAAAATGTTATGAATATCTCAGCCTACACATAAAACTGCGTTTAATTTCCATGCCTGGTGTAGCCATACTCATTGTTTACAACGGATTAGAACTCTGCTAGTGTCTGCACCATGTCTGCAGGGCAGGAGAAAGTTGTGGGAGACGACAATGATGTCAAATTTGCGCGAATATTGCGGTGATGTGTTAAAATTGCTACGTCGCATTGAATTCGCGTGAATTGGCGCGATCGCGAATTCCTGGAGGGTCTGCTTAATGGCCGAGGTTATCGGCATCAGCCTTCTCAACTGCGGTTATGCCAACCAATGCCGTCTCCACGGTACCCGCCACACACGTTCTGACATAAACCATCTCCTCCTCTTTTACAGATCTGTCGGTGGATCCATCGCTCATGACGCCAATGTGGTTGGCCTTGTTGAGTCTGTCCCGTATCTTCCGTCTTTCGATTTCAGCAATGTAGTGTAGAAACACCCTTGCTTCTACGGGATTGCGATATCTTCCCCCTGCTTGAATACCTTTTTGTTCGTCCAATCTCAGAAACAGAGATAAAGAAATGTACCGTGATTAGTTCCATCTAAGGAGATAATGCAAAACACAGACTACTTTATCCATTTTGCTAGTCAGATAACAAAGTAAAAAGGTTACAAGAACATTACAAAATTAATGTAGCCTTATTAACGGAAGCCTTACCCGCCCTGGACACGTTTCCACCAGATCGCGAGTAGGCCTACGTGTTACTTAATATTGATTTCTGTATCAACCAGAATAACGGATCCGTATTACATCTTGATATTACTTTACTGAATGTTGCTACTTGGCAGTTAGACTGAGCGAGCTGCGTGCGTTGCTAGGGAACGTCACTATCAGCGTTGAGTCTCTCATACAAGCCTGTTGAAACACTGTAGCCAACGGCCAACACTGCAACTAACGTTAGCCGAACTAGCCTAATGCTATTGGCTCTGGCTAGCTGCATAAAATGCTACTCTAGATGGTCCAACTGAGACATGGCTTATTTACTGCTGCTAACATAAGCGACATGTGAACACAAATTGTAAAGAGGATGAGTAAATGAAAGTACTTACTGGCACTGCCACACGAAGTCGGATAAAGGTTTTGAATACTTGGCCAAGGCATGAACAGTTCTGAAGAAGTTCCTCGTCTTTTCAGCAGTCTGCCTGGTCATACTGGAAAGTCCCTGCACTGTTGGTGTTGTAATGATAGATCCAACTGCCGCCGTGGAAATTTTCATAGCGCTGAGATGGGCATTAGACCGTTCATGGTCTTTTATGGACTCAAGTTTCATAGACATCGTACCAAGAACGAAAGAGCAGTTGCGGTTTGTAGAGTGCCTCTTGCAAATACTGCAGCTCATTGTGGGGTTATCATTGCTATCGATAGCCTTGTACACCAACCAGTCCCTACTCACTCCGCTATCAGTAAATCGCCACTTCTCGTTGAACTTTCTTTTAGGCCTACTTGCGATAGGTGGACCATCTACATGTTTTCGCTTCTCTGGTGGTTGCACCCCAGCAATATGTCGCCACATTATGATAGATAACGATTAGAGACAGTTAGCCTACAGTACGCGTCTTCTTGACCAACTGACGGACTGAATGTGAACGCTAACGTTATTGCAGATAACGGTATATTTTCGAATGTAGAATGATGACGGCCAGCTATAATGAACCACTTCGGAATTAGGAACGCAATCAGTAAATTTGCTGATGCAATAACATTAGCCCAAGTCTGTTTTACATTATGATGTGAAGTAGTGTAGATTCAATAGAGAAACCGGCAGCAGCCAATGGCGAGTTACCTAATTATTTTAATCGCCAAACCATATTTTTACTCGCATTTGGCGAGTGCTAATTTTATTCCCTGCTCTCGCCGCATATAAAGCATAGGGAAACGTTGTGTAATTATGGCAATAATAAAAACATTTCTTGGTTTTCGAACAGCCTCTTTGTGTTTGAGCTGTGTAAATGATTAAATTGTAAAAGAACCTGAATTGTAGACGTAGAAAAGCAGAACTGTTTGTGTGGTATAATAATATTCGGCAATCACCGCCAGCTTGGTCATTGTCGTTAGTAATTAATTTCACAACAACAGCCTCTGATCATTAACGGAGAATACACAGGATAAAAACAAACGATTTCTTATTTTATAGTTCTACTGTTGTTGTTGTTGATGATGATGTAATGGCCTTGTAACATCATAATAAACCGATGGTAATCTCCACAGCCCCTCGTAGAACCATGCAGGTAAAGGTGAGTCGTACGATCATCCGATTAGAAAGGGCGTGTCTCTCGTGAAGTCGTACGAGGTGAGTCGGATAAGTATGCGGGGGCCTTTCACGCTAGCTGCTATATGTTTTGCTTTGAGGTGATACTCGATGTGCTGCGGTGATATGCAAATTCCTTGTTGCATAGCTTGCACTGAACCATGTTCTTATCGACGCCTCCATCTGTTCGTTTTTTGTAACAAAATGTCCCATTCACTGGGCCAACCAATGCTGTCTGATCAGCTTCTTTGTTCATGTTCACTGTGCCACTGTGGTTTGTTGTTCAACTCATAGACATATATGTCTATGGTTCAACTTGTTTGAACCAAATTTTTGCGCGTCAGTTGGTGCACCAGTATCATCGGTCCGTCTGAAACTCCTCCAGTGAGAAACGTTCCGCGGTGCAAAAATAGATATGATTAAAATGCGTCAATTTTATTAACGCGTTAATTTTTGTGTAATTAATTAATCTTAATTTACGCGTTAAAGTCCCGGCCCTACTAATGATACATTATGCTTACCTTGAGGTATTTTTCACAAAGCACCTTATGAATAGCTTCACATGTTTTAGGAATAATTTCCCGGATGGTTGAGCAACCAATATGAAATTGATATGCAAGGCTCTGGAAGGTTTCACCTGTTAAACAACACAGATTGGCATTAACCTTGTTACACAATTATCTATACACTGTGTAGTGAAATAATTGTATTGTGAGGGAATTTATAGGAGTTTTAGCAGCTTACCTGTTGCCAGAAATCTTAATGTTAGCATCAGACGCTCACCAGGAGAAATGCAGTCCCTGAAATTAGTGTTTTGTCGCCTAATTATTGGAGTCACCATAGTGAGCAATTGCTCAAAAGCCTGAGGTGCGAAGCGGGCGAAGTTAGCAAAAGCCGGGGTGTCTTCATACCTTAGCTCCCTACATAAATTGGGATAGGCTCCCTGCGCTGCACGACGCAGTATCCATGGTCTCTTCAGTACTGTATTAGCGATACACTGTACATTTGTCATTTTATTATACAAAGCTCATTTAAATACCGTTATGGGCGGGGGCTTACGTTTTGAACAGTGGCGGCTGGTGGTTTTTAAAGTGAGGAAGGAAGGACTGTGCGCCTGGTTGCCATTGGCATGCTTATTCCGTTGGAAGCATAAGTATGTGAGATACAAGTTGTTTCAGGGTGTATTTGTGGACTACAGTACTACAAAATAGCAGGCAGGGATACAATTGATACAAAGCCACCAGTGTGGCACCATTGTACTTAAAAAGCTGGTGGGCAGCATGTCTTTGGACTAGACAAGGCCAGAAGGAAAGGATGCAAAGCCAATTAGTCAAATCAGGCATACTCTTGATTTAAAAAACTACATTCTAAATTTTGGGCCTAACATTACTAAAGCTATTGGTTATTATTTGACTCATTTTATTTTCAGCTGCAATTGTTTTGACACAAGATCAAAAGTGATGCCATTTAAAATGCTCTGAATCATTCACTAACATCCTTTCCACAATATTAAACAGCAAGTTACAAAGGCAACAAGTAAGAGAACATTATTTCAGAACTATTAACATGGGCTGTTAGCCTAACATTGTTTGTGGCAAATGTGGATGTTAATGGATGTTTCAGAATGTTGGTCAATGTGTAGGCTAATTAGAATAGATACGAAACACATCGCGTTCTGAAACATTCATTAACAATTTCCATTCAGAATGTCAGCTGAACGTGAACAGTCAGACTAACAATAGGCGTATGAACGATTTAAAAACAAAACAGTACAGCCGATTTTTTTTTTATGGTACCAGTGAGCTATAAGTATTTTGCATACCAGTTAGCATTAACGGCAGCGGTTTTACCATTGGGTTTAGTGACTTGGATTTTTGGAACAGGTTTCCCTAATGTTATGATACTAACCTTCTCTCTGTAGCTCAATGAATGAAACGGTTTGTTCAATAAAACATGAACAATATCTTCGTTCTCCATTGCACATCCTCTTTATTAGCAATCTTTCTATAACACTCTTTAAGGGTGACGATATCCTTCTGCAGAATGGTTGAAGACGGAAACTTCTTTCGGTATTAATGTCTAATCCCCTCCCTCCAACGCCAAATCCGTTGTTTATTGGTTAAGCGATGTTGGCGCAGACTCAGACGCTAGGTAGGTATGGAAAGCCAAAAATGACATAATTAAAAATAAATACATATATAAAAATGTGAGTCATAAATAAATAAAATGACTAAAAATGCATCAAAGAAAAGCATTAGAAAAAATATATCATGCCTTTTTATTCACTGTTACATTTATTTACGCTTACATTAATTCCCAAATACATTTCTTCCTCCTTTTATTTTTCTATTTATTTACACATTTTTACCGTACCATTTCCCGTACCTTATTTATTTCTTCTCGCGCCTTTTTACATTTCTTTCTCCTACATTTACATTTCTGGCTGCATTTATTTCTGTATTCATTCTTTACTCGGTATGCAAATGAGGTGGGCTATCATTGGCCGGCGCACCGTGTCACTCATTGGTCTCGCTAGGCCTCTGGCTTAAGTGTAGGTGAGAATTGAGAAGCTTTATGGAGAGATCGGAAGAGATTGAAAGCTATTTTGAATCACAATTTTTTTTTAATGAATCCACCGATCACTTGGAGTATGGTGGCGAGGGAGCTTCGAGGCTTCGCAGACATGAATGAGCGTAATAGGATGTCTATGTGGCTGAGACCTTGACTCCAGATTTCTTACCCTGCTCGCTCGCTACAATACGCCATACTCAAACGAAGATGACTGCTACCTGTTGTGCTGTGGGATGTAGAAACAAAATAGGGGACCCAAACGTCTCATTTTATAGCTTTTTGGTGTATAGTACTTTCATTGTAGATGCACGACAGTTCATTTCCACGAAGGATCAATAAAGAGACTATCTATCAACTTTTTGAGAAAGTTAAAGAGCTGCACACATTGCCTTAGAGTTATTACAATCCTCACGTTATGTGTGGCCTGATTTCCTGGGTTTGGGTGACAAATCCAGCAATTTTTTTTTCTCACTTGTCATTAGGGGGAATATTGTGTTGACAAAGCTCTGCAAAAGCTAGATATCACGTCCTGCAGTTCACGTTACAACCGAGCTGACGAAAGCGGACAAGGATCTCAACTGCTGATGTGCACTGGTTGTGGTTAACTTGCTTAGCTTCTGTTAGCTAAACTAACGGTGCACTGTTTAACTTGGTTAGCTACCGTTAGTTAAACTAACTGCACTGCTTAGCTTCCGTTAGCTAAACTAACTGAACCATGGCATACAAACGATAAACCTCATACGTGTAAAGTTGAGGTTGACAGCTTAGAAAGGTCAGTGTGTGTGAAAGTGATATGTGTGTGTGAAGGTGACTAACGTGAGTTAGCTTGTTAGCTTGCATAGCTTTGGTTATAAGAACACAGCTAGGGGAAAGTGGGGTAAGCAGCTCGACCAATGAGAGAGACGGTGCGCCGGCCAATGATAGCCCACCTCATTTGCATACCGAGACAAGAATGAATACAGGAATAAATGCAGCCAGAAATGTAAATGTAGGAGAAATAAATGTAAAAAGGCGCGAGAAGAAATAAATACGGTACGGGAAATAGTACGGTAAAAAATGTGTAAATAAATAGAAAAATAAAAGGAGGAAGAAATGTATTTGGGAATTAATGTAAGCGTAAATAAATGTAACAGTAAATAAAAAGGCCTCATTTTCCATTTCCATTCACATAACTGCATGATATATTTTTTCTAATGCTTTTGTTTGGTGCATTTTTAGTCATTTTATTTATTTATGACTCACATTTTTACATATGTATTTATTATTAATTATGTCATTTTTGGCTTTCCATAGGTAGGTCTTTCCTCCCCTGGGCAATGTAAGTGAATGAGCCCCAAGAACCGCCAGTATCAGAGACAGATTACATTGACCTCAATGCGAGCCAAAGGGAGGACGTCCTCCGTGCAGTAATTTCTTGTTACGATAAGGGTTGCTAATGTTATTTTAACTCAGGGAAACAAATTATAATATGCATAGTATTAAATACTGATATCAAACTGCATTTTTGGTAGCCAAACATTGCACATTACAACTGAGAGCAGCAAACTTAATGACCCAAATGTATGTAAACATGATGAACCAGCACTAATCAAGATTACATCTGACACTTTTGAAGATTTCCAAAAGACAACATTTTAAGGAAGAATTGGGAAGTGGCTTTGAGGAGGGAGGGATTCACTGCAACTGATCACTCGATCATCTGCAGGCAGATTTTGATCGCACTGGTCAGATTGTCCGACTACGTGATGGAGTTATTCCATCCCTTTTCAACTTCCCGGTTCACCTCCAAAAAGTAGGTGAATGCTAATAGCCTGATAATGATTCATACATGTAAATATTCTACTGTCAAACAAACCTATCATTTTACATATTGTATTATGTATTGTGCATAATGTTTCTTCGATTTAGTTGGTAAAGGGCAGAGCTACATCTACCTCCAGAAGAGCCGAAGGAAGCCTGTCTGTGGCCTGTGAGGATACCCCAGAAATGGCAAGCTCAGACCTACAACCTCAGCCTACTGATGTGAGTATTTCTACTTTAAACATCATATAATAATGATTCTGGACTTATTTAAATCTCACTTGTTTTGATGGCACTCATTTAACACACAAAAAAAATAACTGGCTTTGATAAGCTGATGACTATCAGAAAGAAAGTGGTTGTGGGCCACATAGGATACAATCTTTGTGTGGGCCATAAACTAGTGGTGTCAAAGTGATGTTTGTAAGTAAAGTAAAACATTACTCAAACCATGTTCATCCCTCTTTCTACTAGGATCATAGCTATGCCTTGCCTGCTTCTCCTACCACTCTTAAGACCAGACTCAATGAAGCCTTGGCAAGAGTGGAAAGTCTGGAGCGAGAGAGGAAGAATGCATTCTCAAGAGAGAAGAGGGCAAAGACAACAATGAAAGGTCTTTTAGGAGATTTGAGGTAAAAGAACCTCATGGCCGATGAAATTGGACTGTATGCCTGCAGAGTAACAATCAGATTGTTACTCTGCAGGCATACAGTCCAATTTCATCGGCCAGCGGGCAAATCCAACCGCCTCCATGACATTCAAAAAGAAGATGGACTGCATGCTGCAAATAAGATTACAGAGAAACATGTGTACGTCGAAAACCATAAAATGAGGGTGAACCTGGCTGCGCAAACACTGAGTCGTTCGGTATCAGTGGCTCTCCGCACCCTGAGAGATCTTTGCTACTCTCAGTTTAAGGACTGTGAGGTAATGGCTGAATTCATTGAGGTAATACAATTACTGATTTTATTATACAGCTCTTCAGTATGTTCCAAAAAGTTCCCTTGATTTGAATGGGCCATCGTTAAGGACAACTTGTTATTATATCTTGTTATTTATATACTTCTATTCTACCCTTCCTGCTCATGTTTACAGTCCTCCAACCGTCTACTTTCTCTACCAATCTTACTGCACATACCGTACTTCAAACTGTACATATCCTTTTATTCCTTTTATTTATTTATTTATTTCTACCATATATGTATACATTCTCTGCACTTTTTCTGATTTCTTTGCACTTTTGGTTAGATATTAAACTGCATTTCATTGTCAAAATACTCTGTGCAATGACAATAAAGTTGAATCTGTTCTGAAAGTAAAACCTCCTTTTTTTCTTCAACTAGTGCATGCACGTCCATCCATTGGAGTGGTGAAGCTCTGTGAAATTTGCTAAAAATGTGCCATACCCCCCCCCCCCCCCCAAAAAAAAAAAAAAAAAACATTATCATGGGTCTTATCATTAACAACCAGCTTAATGTTGAGCTGAATAAAATCAAATGCTTCTCCTAGCTCTGAAGAACAATAGATAAGCATACAGGTTTATATTTAACATAAAGAATCGGAGAGAGTGAGTTGGCCGACTCCAACGAACACCACAACACTCCATCCCCATGGGGCGGGGGGCCACAACAAATTGCTACCTGGTCTGTGTAAAACACTGTACTCATACTGGTATGTTGTGCATAAAGTTTAGAAATATGCAACTGATAGCATAAGGTTTACATGCCGATGTCTTTATAGATTATCGACAGGCTCTTTGACACGATGAATGGACGCAATCCTCGGGCCAAAGGCTACAAAGCTCCCTTGGGTGCTTTTAATTGGATGGAGCGGAAATCATTTTTCTCAAGAGCTAGGGAGTACTTGCTCACTTTGGTGACAAAAGATGGAACCCCCCCTTCACCGATCTAAGAGGTCAATTATAATAGTTAAGTTCACTCTATTCCCTTATGCATCGAGTTCCTAAGATGCTCCGTTGTTCCCTTATGCATCGAGTTCCTAAGATGCTCCGTTGTTCCCTTATGCATCAAGTTCCTAAGATGCTCGGTTGTTCCCTTATGCATCGAGTTCCTAAGATGCTCCGTTGTTCCCTTATGCATCGAGTTCCTAAGATGCTTCGTTGTTCTGTTAAGCATCGTGTTCAGAAGATGCTCCGTTCTTCTATTGTGCATAAAGTTCTTAAGATTTGTTTCTGTTTTGTTCTTGTTGGAATTGTCTTGTTTTCACTGTGTTTCAGGTCTTACATGTTTCTAAATGGTATGTATTACACAACACAAAGTACATGTAGGTGTCAAAATGGTAGGTATTGTGCATGTGTTCCATTGTTCCAAGTTATTGTTCCATTGTCTATAAGAATGGGTTATTGCACATTATCGATGGATGTGATGGGAAATTCAATTACTGCTTTCTTTGAATGAACAAAGTCACAAGGTGCTTTCAAAGGGAGCCTTGTTTCCCCACGGTCAGAGTAATACAACTTTTTTTCAATTGCAGGTACTTGTCGATCATGGGATTTGTGATCAACATTGATACATTGATGCTGATGATTCCTGAACTGCTCCAGGTTCAGCGATATGTGCTCACCTATAGGTTCAGCCAGGATCACCTGGGGCTACTGTTTAATTCCATCAGAGCATCAGGTAGGGTTGATGTTCTTTTCATTTCAATAAACTGTTAACATATACCTAATTAATGTCTTTGTTATGTCTTCTGAATGATGTATGTATTGTGTGCCTGTTTTCCATATAAGGCGGCTGTAATAACAACCCCACGGCGCGTCAGTTCCAGGCCATCTTCCGTCGTCTGATGGTTCGGTGTGGTGTCTCGCCAAGGGAGACAGGCAATGTGACGGCTCTAGATAACATCGTGTCCCTGTCTGCTGTGGAGATGTCCTCTGTTGAAACTGTTGAAGAGCATCCATCTCCATTTGCCAACATTTCAGCTCTTGTGTCTGACCATAGTTACCTCCCCACTCGGTTCGGTGGACTGGTGGAGAATGGACTTGCCTATATCGCAGGGTTTGAAGTCAGGCAAATTCTGCGCAAGCTATCCTCTGTGTGCCGTTGGAGCTTGGTAATAGTGATGTGTCGTTCGTGAACGATTCGTTCATTTTGAACGAATCCTTACAACGACTCGAGAGTAACGAGTCCTCTCAAAAAAAGATTCGTTCTTTTTCTCGTTCATGACCGCGCATCGGGACAACTGGGACTGTTGCATTGGCTAAGCCAAGGAAACAGAAATGATTTGTTGAATGCAGGTCACGTAAAAATGATCCAAAGACCCGTATCCAAGAGACCCAGTCGGAAAAAGAACGAATCATTTCTGTTTCCTCTAGCTGACTGTACTGAGCCTATGCAGGTCACGTGGAAAAGGATCCAACGATCCATATCCGGCAGATGAACGAATCATAGATCCAAAGACACGGTTGTCAAAAGAACGAATCATTGAACGAAACAGACACGTTTGGCAAAAGAACGAAACATTTAACGATCCGGCAAAAGAACGAATCATTGAACGATCCGGCAAAAGAACGAATCATTGAACGAAATACCCATATCCGGCAGATGAACGAATCATAGATCCAAAGACACGGTTGGCGAAAGAACGAATCATTGAACGAAAGACTTATATCCGGCAAAAGAATGAATCATTGAACGATATCCGGCAGATGAACGAAACGTTGATCCAAAGACGGTCGGGAGGTGAACGATTAGGTCATCTGCCGGATACAAGTATTTGGATCATTTTTCACGTGATCTGCATAGGCTCAGCATGGGAAGCTAGAGAAAACCGAAATGTTTCGTTCATTTTGACTGGGCTCTGGATATGTTTTCATGTAACCTGCATAGGCTCAGAAGAGGAAACAGAAAGGACTTATTAACCTAGTTCACTTCCGAGTGTCTATGGTTAGTAAGACGTGAATGATATTCGTTCACAAGAAATAATTACAGGTTTAGTTATTTTAACTTTTTAAAACTTTACTTACAGTTCAGTGCAGCGTAATTGTTTGCCGTGATCATTAAATGCTTATGTGATAATAAATGACCATTTCATCCAAACTTTCATATAATATTATTTGAATGCAGGAATTAGTATCTGCTGGTTTACATGTAGTAACCTCCATGAAAATATGATACGTATTTGTAGTGGACGTATTTACGCCAGTGAATTGGCTATAAAATTTAAAAATGTTGAGTAGCACCCCCCCCCCCCCCCCCCCCCCCGTTAAAATGAACGAGTGACTCGAAAAAAGATTCGTTCATTTTACTGAACGAGATTCAAAGATTCGAGTCGGTAAAATGATCCGAACTTCCCATCACTACTTGGTAAGAGATGCTGTACCAGCTTCATTTGATCGGAGTTTCCACCTTTTGACGCTGAAGAACAACGGCGGACTAGTGATTCCATCACTGGGCACAGTGAAGGTTTGATTTCATTATCTTGTTGATTTTTTTATCTTTTTGTCTTTGAATATAAGTTGCTTTTTAATAAAGCACGGTTTAAAGCACTATATTAATACAATGTATAATTATTGTTTTTGTTATTATTGTATTATTATAAGGTGCTGAGAGCTGCAGAGAGGGTGATCCGCCAAGCAACATTGCGAGCTCAAACACAAAAGATGGCAGCAGTACTACACATCGTTCGAGGGGAAATTGGAACGGAAGATGTGTTTATGCTGGGGGATCACATTGAAGAGACCCAGTTTGGCATTGACAACCACCACTCTGACTTACTTGCATTGGTGGTGTCTGTATTTCATAGAATAAGGCTGCACCACATTGCCAAGCTCGCATCTCTTGAGCTTCAAAAAGGAAGCATGAGGAAGAAACTAAACAAATCAGTCCTCTTTCAGGGGTTTTAATCCTTTTGAGAAAATAAATGTTTCCACCCTCACCTGTCTTTGGCCATCCTCTCCATATACATGTATTACTTGGTGTGTTGTGTGGTGTGAGTGTGATATGTGCTTAATTTAATATTTTTCAAGTTAATACAAACATTGAAACTTGGCTCGACTCTTTTTTTAAAAGGTATTGTTTAGCTGATTTCCTTTGGTTTATTATTATTGTTGTGTAAGTAGATGTAACATACCTACTCATCTTCCATACACATAGTTCTCCATCTACTCTGGTAGATGGGCATCGGAAAAACAACTCCGGTCTGATCACTTCTTAATTAATTCCCACCTGCAAACTCCAGCCCATCTATCCATCCATCCACAAATAAATAGGCTAATTCCATGAGCAGATTTGTATGATGATGCATTCTCATTTTAAGCAAAGTATAAGACAATACTTTCCTAGCAGTAGGCCTATAATTGTAACCTGAACAAGTCATTCAAGTAACAATATTCAAATGCTAACACTGGGTAAGACAACATTTGTTTTTATTCTGAATCCAGTAAAACAGCTTGGTCGTTTTAGAAGGTAGGCTACACGGACCAAATTTTAGTTGATATAAAAAAGTTCAGGTGTTAGATATCTTATGTAGGCCTATACATCCATTGTTTATGTAGGATATATATTTAGCCTATATAAAGCCAAATCAGAATAGGCCTATTGTTTCTTCCCTTTAGAATTGCAGACCGTTTTTGTCTCTCGGGGATTATGCTCCCAGTTTTGATTACGGACGTCTGTTCACTTCATATCAGATCAGAATATTATATCAATGTTAAGCCAACTATGAATAATAAACCCCCCCATCGAATAATGTGTCCTAGCCTATATTATAGCAACACGGTTGACAAAAAAAATGCGTGAATGTCAGTGGTATTTAGTTCGTTGCATCTGTCAAACGTATTACACCAGTTACACTGAATGGAACGTATCACCATTCCAAGATGGCGGGCTCGTGTCTCGTCTCGCCTGTCGGCAGTTACGTTCTATGCTGCGTCTACGTAATAGGATGTCTATGCCAACAACTGCCAACTTTAGAATGTTGGTGTTAGTTGGAGAATGTTGGCGAAAGTCTGGGCAGTGTGCAAGCTGCTTAATACTTTTACTTAAGTAGTATTCTAAAAGGTGAAAAAAAAAAAAAAAAAATCTTTTTTCCGAGCAATAGCCCCCTTTTTTAAAATGTGGTTTGGTCCATACACACATTAACACTCGCGCACGTGAAAGAGAAACTGTCATCTGCAGAGTTTAAAATGATATTAAACGAAGGGAAATCTACTGTATGGTGACATTTCTGCTTGCAAATGCAGATTCTAATTAGGCTGTTGGATATGTCCAATGTAAGAAGTTTGAAGTTTTAATGAGATATGATTGATGCAACTCTCGATGGTTGGATGTAGATAGTTTCATAACGAACGTCGGCGTGCAAAAATATCTTCAATGGTAAGACTTGTCTGTTGTGCCTCCATTGGTGTATCATAAAACTTGAGTTTTATTAAAGCACAGCGTGTGTAATGTGTAGGTATTTCATTCCCTTTGTTAACCTTTCCTGCTGTCTGTCTGACCGTAGTTGGGGATTGCAGGGGAGTAAAATGCTCCACTGCTGAAGTAGATTACATGTTTTTAACTTCGGGGTTAATTCCCTTTCATTTACCTCCCTTCCCTTTACAGACAGCAGGAAAAGTTACAAAACGGAATGAAATAGCTACACATTACACACACTATGCTTTAATAAAACTCACGTTACTCACATCCCTCAAAACAAGGCTATTGACAGTATTTTCTGATTTACAGGAAAACAAAAGTAGATATCATTAAATCCCTCTGTAATTTTTCCCCCACCTAATATGCCAACAAAAGGGTAAAGTAATCTTTAACCTGGCTTTATCCCATGATCCGATTTTTTCTTTTAAACATTATGCAAATTAGCGCATATTTAATGAGATAATACCTTATTATCATATTCAAACATCAAAATACAAAAAAACTGTAATGAATGTTTTTCTCATCTAAACATGAGTAATCAACTGAGAAAGTTTCATGGTGATACGTATTATTTAAGATTTTTACCCTATTCACCTGTAGTGTCTCGCCTTAAGAAGGAATTTCTTCTGAACTCCACTTCCGGTGGATTTAGGAAAACATTTGACATTCATGAAAGTTTTCTCATCTGGGATTTGTTCTCGGCCATCTTGTGGTGTTTTAAGGAATCGCATTTGAGAAAACTGTGTTAGAAGCGTTAAGCAGTCCCCCCAGGATTTTGCGGGTCTTTTTTGTGAGTTCCGGCCTAAAATGGCGGGGCTTTTCCAAAAAGTTGCAGCGAAAATTGCGGTGTTTTTTAGGTGTTTGTTGCGATGAAATTGCAGTGGCAAGTAAAAGTTGTGATAAAAAAAGTTGCTTATTTCTCTCTTTGTAATTATAATTAAAAAAGAGTTACAGTTAGGTCAATAAATATTTGGACGTTGACACAATTTTCAGCATTTTGGCTCTGTACACCACCACAATGGATTTGAAATGAAACAATCAATATGTGCTTTAAGTGCAGACTTTCAGCTTTAATTTGAGGGTATTTACATCCATATCAGGTGATCATATCTCCAAGACACACGTGCGATCAGTGTGGTGTGTCATTAAATTCACTAGCTTCTGCTAAGAGACACCAAGGTCGTTCCTACCCGGGAATGAACTTGTCTATCGATTGCTGCAGATGCGATACCTCCTGGAAAACCAGGTGGGAGTTCCAGAACCACATTCTGGAATGCACAGGGCCTGCTATGGTGACTGCTGGCTGCACTACAACCCCGGGGAAGCCAGTCTCCATAGGCAGCCCTAGACTTCCGCCACATAAAACGACACATAAGGCCTTCTCACGTACTCCCAGACGTCGGACAGAGATATACTTGGTCTGCGGGAGAGACCAATAAACTAATGGAGTTGGATGTCTCCTTGGGAGACATTAAAAACAAAAATGTTTTAATTGCTAACATAATGGGGAATAAAACTTCTACTCAGATCAGGAGCAAAAGAAGTTCTATGAAAAGGTATGCCAAGAGAGCGAAGCGGGTGGTCACCCCGATTGAAATGGCTAACCTTGATAGCCCAGTATCTGTAGCCATCACAATTCAGGATAAGGATTTACCTGAAACCCCTAAGGTGTATGGGGTGGGTAGAAAGCTAAGAAGGCTGGCTAGACAACAAGTGTTGTCAGGAAAAATATCAGACCCCTCCATAATGGCCCTATAGTTGGGGGCCTGTAATTCAGGCAGAGCGGTTGAGACAGTTGAGGCTGCCACCCAGAAAGTTCTGGAGGAAATAGGTCAGAGAGATGGACCTAGAAAGGCTAAAACAAAACCAGCTACGGCTGTCTTGAAGACCCAGGACCGGGTCAGGGCGGAAGTGGGGAGAGTGAGGAGACTTTTCAAAACCGATCCAGCGGTTTGTGTCTCTCACCTTCTAGAAGGAATAACGGATGAATCTTGCACTATTCCAATCAGTAAATTGAGAAAAGTGTTCCAAGGCAGATGGAACAAGGTAAAGGGATCCTTCCGAGGATTAGGGGGTTTCAGAAAAGCAACCAGTGCATGCAACAAGCACTTTGATTCCCTCTTCACTCCCTGATGAAGTTCTCAAACATCTGATGGCAGTTAAAAATAAGTCAGCGAGTGGTCCTTATGGTATTCGGAAACAGGGCTTATTGATTTGGGATCTGTCACAGTTCGGCTCACAACCGTGACAAAAGTCTGGGACGGACACGAGAGGTTCGTGGTAAATGACACTTTATTACAAAAATAGAGAATATGTAAAGTAAAGAAAATGCTTAAATTAATCAAACAAGGCCTCGGCTGGTATCTGGTCCGCAAACCACGCAGACCCAGAGAACACCAGCATGCAGGCGCGAGTGAGGGAGACCGCGAGAACAACTGCTCCGATGTTTTAAAGAGTAGTCACACCCGGCCCAGGTGCAGCCTGTCCAGCTGATCCGCGGCAACCTACAACTCAGGAGCACAAACGATGAGGGACACCTAGTGCCCAGGTGGAACACTGCAAGCACGCAGAGAACAGCAGCACGGCCCACTGGGGCCGTGACAGATCCTAAAGGGATCAAGTTGGCCAGGCTGCTGAATAGCTGGCTAGTTGTTGGAGTGGTGCCCAATAACGTAAAGGCAGGTAGGACGATACTCCTGCCCAAATCGGCAGATCCTGAAGCTAGAAAGGACCCTAGCAACTGGAGACCCATTACAATCGGGTCTTTACTCCTCAGAGTATTTTCTAAGCTATTACACGCTCGCCTTAGTAAGGCCTGTGTAATAAATGTAAGACAACAAGGTTTCATAAGAGCTCCAGGGTGAACCTTTCAATCCTCCAAAACACGGTGGAGATCAGCTTGTCTGAGTGCAAACCACTGGCTATTGTAATGATTGACGTTGCTAAAGCGTTCGACTCAGTGTCTCACGAACACTTGTTGGATGTATTAAGGGACAGAGAGTTGGACGATCACATAGTCTAATTGATTAAAAGTTCATACACAGGCTGTTTGACAAGAATTGAGGTTGTGGAAAAGTCATCCAAAGAGATTAAGATGGAAATAGGTGTGAAACAGGGCGATCCTCTATCTCCCTTACTTTTCAACCTGGCTATCGACCCCCTTTTAAACAAACTTGAGTCCCTTGGGCAAGGATTCAAATCAGCTGGGGTCAGCGTGGCTTCTATGGCTTTTGCTGACGACTTGGTTTTGTTGAGTGATTCATGGGGTGGGATGAACAAGACTTAGAAAATTCTCGATAAATTTTGTAGTCAGACAGGCTTAGAGGTTCACCCACAGAAATGCTACGGCTTTTTCTTGTCCCCTAGAAGGGGTCATCGTAAATTGTCAGTTAATAACTATCAGCCTTGGTCAGTGGGAGGAGGTCCCATCGAATTGATAAAGAAGGACCAAACAGAGAGATACTTGGGGGTCCAAGTTGGTCCTAGACGGGGGTGTGCGAAGCATACCTTGTTATCCTTGTGGCTAGACAAAGTTGGGAGAGCTCCCCTGAATGGGGCCCAAAAAGTTTGGTTAATTAAGGCACACGTGCTTCCCAGGCTATACTACAAAGCAGATCACTGTGATCTGTCCTTGAAAGAGTTGACTATTCTTGATGGCCAGGTTGGGTCAAGAATTAAAGAATGGTTGGGACTGCATAATTCAACGTGTAATGGGTTAATTTACTCCAGAATGTGCGATGGAGGCCTGGGTATTCCCAGACTTGAAAAGGTAATCCCTGCAATGCAGGCAAAAAGATTGTGGCGCCTTCTACAGTCTAGTGATCCAGTTACCAACGAATTGGTCTGGGCTTGTAAAGGCAGAGCAGCTCTTTGTAGAGCATGGATTAAAGCAGGTGGTGATCCTGAGGATGTGCCTCAGTTGAGCAGGACGATTCCATCACCCGGGAGTCCTGCGGATGACGAGGACAGTGTAAGTCAGTTGGATAAGTGGAAAATCCCAGTGGATTGGAGGGAAGATGAATTCCAAAGCTGGTCCCGACTTAAGGTTCAAGGCGTGGGTATCTCTGGATTTCATGGTTCTAAGGAATCATAGTCGTGGCTTCAAAAAGTGAAGGACTTGAAACCTCAGTTCCTTTCACAAGCACTCCAGTTGCGGGCAAATGTGTTCCCTACAAGGGAATTCAAAGCACGAGGCCAGAGCAAATCTCACGCAATCTGTCGCGGGTGCCATGCTAACCTCGAGAGCACATCCCATATTTTAGGTGCATGTGTGATAGTGCGGAAAAAGAGAATGCAGAGACACAAATACCTATGTCTCAGGCTGAAACGCCTGGCCTTAAGATATAAATGGAAGGTCTTCTGCGAGAAATCTTTCCTTGCAAAGGGAAGGTTTAGGAGGCCTGACTTGGTACTGAAAAAAGGCGGTAAAGCCCTGGTGGTTGATGTCACTATCAGATACGAAGGCTGAAGGGAATCTCTTGAAAAGGCAAATAATATTAAGAAAAAAGTTCTACAAAGAGATTGTTCCTATGATAAAGGAAAAACTGAGAGTTACCTCTGTGGAGGTGTTTGGATTCCCTGTTGGGGCAAGGGGATTGTGGTTCAAGGGTAACTACTAGGGATGGGAACCGAAACCCGGTTCTTGTTTAGAACCGGTTCCCAATGAGCCGAATCTTTGGAATCGTTAGCCAAATTCATAACCGGGTCTGATAACGGACCTCTGTGCCGTTTGCGCATGCGCGAACTCTTATAAAAAATCAGACCGCAGCAGAAATGGCAACTCGACAGAAGCGATCCAAAGTGTGGCTTTATTTCACCCGTACGGAGGCGAACACGGTCACTTGTAGCCTCTGCAAAAAAGTATTTTGTCTAAGGGAGGAAGTACATCTACCATGAACAAGCACTTGAGCACACATGGTATGAAATTAAAAGAGTGTCATGTTTTCGATGCCAGCAGCAGCTCAACTAATGTCGGCGCTTCGTCCCTAACTTGCCAAGGTAAACTCCTCAAAATGTTTTATCATAACGGTGTTAATCGTGTGTTATCAGCAAACGTTTGCGTTGTCGTGTTAACCATAACTAAACTTAGCATTTAATTGCTTAACAGAATGGGCGATGTTGGACATTGTCATATAACTCACAAAGCTACGCTAGCTTAGCTATAGAATCTTCCATTTTCACCCCCTGGCTTGAAGCAGCGGTAGTGTTTGCCTCCCCTCTGTTGGTTCAATGTGGCTTTATGTCAGATCAGCAAATTCAGCGATTTTGTTAGTGCCATTTTTTTCTTTGTGTAAACCAGCGTTCACTTCATAAATAATCTCCATTTCCATCCAATTTAGCTGATGATGACGTTCAAAGTCAGACAGGCTCCGAGGCTAGTAGTCTGTCTTCGTCACAGGCTACAGCTAGCACATCTTTTGCACCCCTAGCCCATCCTTTCTTCGAGGCAGGGAAAAGTAAAATGACCGAGGAGAGGATCAATGAATGTCACCGAGCAGTGACTAAGTTTGTGGTGAAGGGTTTGCACCCCTTTACTACGGTAGATGCCCCAGATTTTCGGTAGGTTAATTTGTTTTTGACATGCCAGCTCAAATAAAATGTCAAAGTTGCATGTTGTTATTATAACCAGCATTGTTCCGTTTCATTCCTTCATCCCACTATACATTTTTTTATAGGGAGATGACAAGGGTTCTCAACCCAAAATACAAACCCCCAAACAGAGACAGTTTGGCAAATATACTAATCCCTGCTTTGTATGAGGTTGAGAAAAGGAAACTCAGGTCAGAGCTGAAGCTAATTAAAAGGGCAGCCATCACTGCTGATGGATGGACAAGTTTCAGCCAGGACCATTACCTTACAGTAACGCTGCACTGGGTCAGGAATGGTCAGAATGAGGGAAAAGTCCTGAAAACAAAGGCAGTGTACCAGGCACAGACAGGGCCAGCTGTGGCAGAGGAGATAGATGGGATCCTGGAGGAATTCGAAGTGAGACAGAAGGTAGTGGCAGCCACTGTTGACAACGCTGCAAACATGAATGTAGCTGTGAAGTCTTTACACATGATAAAGTTGCCATGTTTCGCCCACACTTTGAACCTCGGAGCTCAGAAGCTTTACAACTGCAGTACAATATCCAACTGGGTGGCAAGGATTCGTTCTGTGGTTGTCTGGATGAAGAGAAGCAAGAACTCCTCAGTAAGAACACATTTAAAAAGCGTTCTTTATATCATAGCCAAATATGTATATGTTAATTTAAATGAGCAGATTATGACCAATTTAAATTGATACACTTGTAATTTAATATTGTTTATTGTAAACTTGTATGTGTGTGTTTTCCTTTCAGAGCTGCCAAAGCACATGCTCCTCTTGGACGTAAAAACAAGATGGAACTCTCTGTTTCTGATTATGGAGAGATTCTGCCAGCAGTTTCCTGCCATCCAAGCGGCAGCAATAGAACCACGCCTTAGAAAACCCATGGAAAAGGAGAAGTAAGTAGCACTGTTAAAATAATAATAATATGGCTTATTTAAAACTTGATGGACAAAAGCAGGGCTGCCCAATTTGGGGCCCGCGCTGGATTTATTTTGGCCCGCGCTCCGGTCAGAATTATAGTTAGAACGGCATTCGTAAGACAGCATTTTAACCCATTTTTAACAGGGTCTCTGTTTCAACGTCATATTTAACTAAGACTGGTTGCAGTTCACTGCTTGGCCACAGTTTTTACATTGTTTCAGATGGGTCAAGGGGGGCGCTATTGACCTTTTGTCAATACAGATCCATATCTATGGTTATCTTGTTGCTATGCTAGCTAACTAGCTAGCTTTTACCTTAACCTTAAACGATTTAAATGGAAGAGCTCCGTTTGCATGAAATGATAGCTAGTTATCTAGCTGATGTTATAGTCTTCTCAACTTACATGTATAATGGGAAAAGGTAGAACAAGTTCATATTCATGAGTTCAAATTCACACATGTCAACACGAGTTTAGCAACTGCCAACTGTAAGTACCTTACTTATGTTTGTGTTAAGAATGTTGATATGAAATATGAAATCAACCAGTAGTCAATGTGCAAGCTCTCTCTCTCTCTCTATCTGAGTTGGGGCAGTCTGTCCTTCAGTTGAGGTCAAGGCATGACGCTCTCTTGCTACAAGTTTCACCTGTACGTGTTAGCTTAACAAATGTTTGTGGAGGTAGCCTTTGGAGTCAAGTGCTGTCACGGCGCTTGTTTCCACGGCACAGCTTACGCGTAACTGTTATATCTTTCTCTTTTGACGGATACAAATAGAAAATAATGGGAGTATTTCCATCGAAACATCAGCAGTCACTCTTGTTGCCTGCAATCATGTTTATTAGCCTTTAACTTGCTGTTAGTTGATTGGCCATTATAGAAGTCCCCTACCTATCTTCCCTGTGTATACTAATAGATTACATTAAATTAGTATGATATGTTAATAAATGTTTCTTTTTTTACCTGAAGCAAATGTTATCTTTCCCCATTATTTTCGTCTTGGAGTATACCAGAATGCTTAATTTAGGCCTACATGTTAAAATAACAAAATAATCTGGGGGGGATACCCCCAGACCCCCCTACAGGGGCTTGGTTTGTCACCTTTTTTAGCCCTTCTGAGTTTGCAGGTATGTATATTAATGGTAATGTTAATTGGGTACACATATGCAATACATTTCAATATAATGGGACCTGACCTAACATGAAACTCTGGTTTTGGCCCGCGGCCCTCCACTCCGATTAATATTTGGCCCCTGACGAGAAAGAATTTGGGCACCCCTGGACTAAAGCAATTAAAATAGTTGTTAGTGCTATAGCTATATATATATATATATATATATATATATATATATATATATATATATATATATATATGTATGTATATATTTATTATAATATTTTTGTTATATTGCAGACAGGCCAAAATGGGCAACGAGGATTTGAGGAAGGCAGAGGAGTTTGTGCTGCTGATGCGGAAGCATTACATGTCCACACTCGCTGTCTCCTCTGACAAAAGCCCAACCTGTGGCCAGATACTGCCTATCCTCCAGAAGTTGTTTACCCATTATACAGTGCAGGCAGGTGACTCTGCATTTGTGAGGAGCGTGAAAGAGAACATTTGGAATGATCTCTCAAAACGCTACCAGGTACAGTGACTGACATTTATTAGTTTATTATTAATAAATAATATATGACAGTTAATCATATACACTAAATCAAATGCATATTCAGTAACATTTACCCCTAGGGGTCCCCTAATTTTGTGATGTCTGTCCATCTCTTTAAACTTAAGGATGCTGATGTCCAGGCATTCCTGGAGGAGGCCACCATCTTAGACCCCAGATTTAAAACAAAACTGGATGAGGATGAGATCTGGGATAGGGTCAGGGAAGCAGCAATAGCAGCAAACTCGGAGGCAGCTGCAGATGATGTATTTGAATTTGACAATCCCTTTGATGGTAGCACATTTCTATTTAGACATTTCTCTCTGGCTCTGTGGTTCTAACAAGGTGAATTTCTTCTCCAGCTGTCAGAGCAAGGAGAGACACAGAGGCAGGGGGATGAAGAGGAGGAAGAAGATGATGACTATGTAAGTTCAGCTCATTTTGATAAATGATGATGATAGACGGCATGGATTTTTAGATTATTTAATTTAATCCAAACCATTTGGTTATGTCCATTTAATTCCAGACACCAGCTGTAAAGCAGATCAGAAGGACAGCCTTGGAGGAACTTTTTGAAGAGGACGACCGTGAGCTGCAGTCCCTGCAACAGCAACAGCTCCCCGAATCCATGGCCCAAAGAGTCCATCAAGAGGTCCAGCTCTACAAAATTCTGCCTTACATCCCCTCTACGGGTAACGCCACCCTTTGGTGGTGGGATAAGAGAGACACTCTTCCCCTGCTGTCAGGTGTGGCTGAGTCCTATCTGTGTGCTCAGGCATCCTCCACCCCATCTGAGAGAGTGTTCTCCACAGCTGGAGACACAATAAGCCCTGAGCGATCGCGTATCCTCCCAGAGAAGGCAAACATGCTAATTTTTCTGCACAAAAATTGTAAATAGTCTTTGCCACTGCTAGTTAAATTTTTTGGCAGCTCAGTTATTATATACCCTTTTACAAAAGGAAGGAGCATTGTATAAACGTTTATATTTAAAAGAACACATTTAAATTAAGTTATGTAAGTTTTATTTGATCTTAATTTCTACAGAAGTGTCTGTTTTTTAATAAAAGTTTTTGGTTATTTAAAAAATATAAATGTGTATATAAACATTCTAGAAATGTATATAAAAGAACATTAATGTAAAAAACCTATTTGTGCTCTTTTTTCACCCCTTACCCAATTATAAGAATCGATAAGAGAATCAATAAGGAATCGGTTCGATAAGGAATCGGTTCGATAAGCAAGAATCGATATGGAACCGGAATCGTTAAAATATTATCGGTTCTCATCCCTAGTAACTACAAATTGCTAAATGCAATAGGCAGAGCGGTTGAGGCAGTTGAGGCTGCCACCCAGAAAGTTCTGGAGGAAATAGGTAATAGAACCGGTCCAAGAAGGGCTGAACCAAAGACAACGCGGACTGTCTTGAAAACCCGGGATCGGGTTAGGGCGGAAGTGGGTAAGATGAGGAGACTTTTCAAAACGGATCCAGCCGTTTTTGTCTCTCACTTTTTGGAGGGCGTATTGGATGATTCTTGTTCGATTCCCATCAGTAAACTGAGAATAGTGTTCCAAAGCAGATGGAGCAGGGTTGACGGGTCCTTCCGAGATTTAGGAGGGTTCAGAAAAGCAATCAGTGCATGCAATAAGCACTTTGATTCCCTCTTCACTCCAAAGGAGGTTCTCGAACACCTATTAACAGTTAAAAATAAGTCAGCAAGTGGCCCCGATGGTATTCGGAAACAGGGTTTATTGATTTGGGACCCCAAGGGTATAAAATTGACCAGGCTATTGAATAGCTGGCTTGTTGTGGGAGTGGTGCCCAACAACGTAAAGGCGGGGAGGATGGTCCTCCTGTCTAAATTAGCAGATCCAGAAACTAGAGCGGACCCTAGCAACTGGAGACCCATCACAATCGGGTCTTTACTCCTCAGGGTATTTTCTAAATTGTTACACACTGGCCTTAGTAAGGCCTGTGTAATAAGTGAGAGGCAAAGGGGGTTTATAAGAGCCCCAGGCTGTTCTGAGAACCTCTCGATCCTCCAAAACACGATGGGGGTCAGCCTGTCCGAGCGTAAATCGCTGGCTATCGTGATGATAGACATTGCTAAGGCATTCGACTCAGTGTCTCACGAACACTTACTGGCGGTGTTGAGGGACAGGGGGCTAGACGATCATATCGTCGAAGTAATAAAAAGTTCATACACAGATTGTGTGACAAGACTCGAAGTGGGTGAAAAATCATCCAAAAAGCTAAAGATGGAAATAGGTGTGAAACAAGGTGACCCTCTGTCTCCTCTGCTCTTCAACCTGGCCATCATCCCCTTATTGGTCAAACTTGAATCCCTTGGGGAGGGTTTCAAGACAGCTGGGGTCAGCTTGGCCTCGATGGCTTTTGCCGATGACTTGGTTTTGTTGAGTGACTCCTGGGGCGGGATGAAAAAGAATTTGAACATTCTTGACAAGTTCTGCAGTCAGACAGGCTTGAAAGTTCATCCGCAGAAATGCTACGGCTTCTTCATATCCCCGGGCAGGGGACATCGGAAAATGTCAGTTAATAACTGCCTTGGTCGGTGGGAAGTGGACCCATTGAGATGATAAAGAAGGACGAAACAGAAAGATATCTGGGGATCCAAATTGGGCCTCAGCGGGGTTTCGCTAAAGATACGGTGCTGAGCACATGGCTGGATAAAGTTGGGAAGACACCCCTCAATGGGGCGCAAAAAGTGTGGCTGCTTAAAATATATGTGCTTCCCAGGCTTTACTACAAAGCGGATCACTGTGACCTTTCCTTAAACGAGTAAATTGTGCTTGATGGGCTGGTAAGATCGAGAGTAAAAAGTTGGCTGGACTTGCATCACTCGACTTGCAATGGGTTAATTTACTCTAAAATGTGCGACGGGAGCCTGGGAATCCCCAGACTTGAAAGGGTAATCCCGGCAATGCAAGGATGGAGATTATGGCGGCTATTCCACTCTAGTGATCCAGTCACTAGAGAACTAGCCTGGCCCTACAAAGGTGAGACAGCCTTTTGTAGGGCTTGGATTAAAGCAGGAGGCGATCCTGAGAATGTTCCTAAGTTAAGCAAGGCCAATCCGTCTGCCAGAAGTCCTGTTAATGACGAGGACAGTGTAGGTGAGTCGGAAAAGTGGACAATCCCGAAGGATTGGAGGGAAGAGGAATTCCTTAAGTGGTCCCAATTTAAGGTTCAAGGCGTGGGTTTCTCTGGCAATTTTCAATTGATGTGGAGTGTCACTGAACTCACTGGCATCTGCCAGGAGACATCAAGGTCGTTCCCACCCGGGACTGAACTTTTCCATTGACTGCTGTCGATGTGGCACGTCCTGGAAAACCAGATGGGAGTTCCAAAATCATATTCTTGATTGAAAAGGGACCCCGGTGTTGAGTGTGGGCGGCACTTCAACTCCTAAAAAGCCGGTGTCAGTTGGAAGTCCTAGAATTCCATCGAGCAAGTCCTCACGCAGGACTTTCAGGCACACACCCGGGCGTCGGACCAGCCAGGGTGGGAAAAGGTTCTCATGCTCGGCGGAGGAGACCAAGAGACTACTAGAGCTGGACGTATCTCTGGGGAACGTCCAAAACAAAAATGTTAAGATCGCTAACATGATTCAGAACAGGACCTCTACTTAGGTCAGGAGGAAGAGGAGCTCCTTAACTAGATATGCTATCAGAAAGAAACGGGTGGTGACCCCGATAGCGATGGCTAACCTTGATAGCCCAGATTCTGTAGACATCGCAGATTTAGAAAAAGCATCACCTGAAACCCCTAAGGTGTATGGGGTAGGGAGAAAACTCAGGTGGCTGGCGAGACAACAAGCGTTGTCTGGAAAGTTATCAGACCCCTCAATAATGGCCCTAAAATTGGGGGCCTGTAAATCAGGCAGAGCGGTTGAGGCAGTTGAGGCTGCTACCCAGAAGGTACTGGATGAAAGAGAATAAAGCCGGCCCAAGAAAGGCCAAACCTAAAACGAAAAAGACTATCTTGTCAGCCTGGGACCGGGCGAGGGCGGAAGTGAGGAAACTTTTTAAAACGGGTCTGGTTGAATTTCTCACCTATTGGATGGCATAACGGATGATGCTTGCACAATCCCAATTAGTAAATTAAGAAAAGTGTTCCAAGACAGATGGAGCAAGGTTGATGGGTCCTTTCGGGGTTTAGGGGGTTTCAGAACAGCAGTGGGTGCATGCAATGAGCACTTTGATTCCCTCTTCACTCCGGATGAGGTACTCGGTCATCTAAAGACGGTGAAAAACATGGCCCAGATGGTATCCGAAAACAGGGTTTATTGATTTGGGACCCCAAGGGTATTAAGCTGGCTAATCTGTTGAATAGCTGGCTAGTTGTGGGAGTGGTGCCCAACAACGTAAAGGCGGGTAGGACTATTCTCCTGTCTAAATCAGCAGATCCAGAAACAAGAACGGACCCTAGCAACTGGAGACCCATCACAATCGGGTCTTTACTCCTCAGGGTATTTTCTAAGTTGTTACACACTCGCCTTAGCAGGGCCTGTGTAATAAGTGAGAGGCAAAGGGGGTTTATAAGAGCCCCAGGCTGTTCTGAGAATCTCTCGATCCTCCAAAACACGGTGGGGGTCAGCCTGTCCGAGCGTAAACCGCTGGCTATCGTGATGATAGACATTGCTAAGGCATTCGACTCAGTGTCTCACGAACACTTACTGGCTGTATTAAGGGACAGAGATCTGGTAGGTCTTGCAAAGAGAGAGAAAGAAAGATTGATC
Organism: Sprattus sprattus; assembly: GCF_963457725.1. Lineage (NCBI taxonomy): Eukaryota > Metazoa > Chordata > Actinopteri > Clupeiformes > Clupeidae > Sprattus > Sprattus sprattus. Next base: position 36,627,178 of record NC_137925.1, on the reverse strand, counting down.
TAAAACTTGAGGCTGAGAGCTACAGTCGTTGAGTAATAATACTGTCGACGCTTGTCGTTGCTTAGTGGTGGAAACTAAGTATAAAAACCCTACACAAAACTACGTTTGGGGCGGACGTAGTGGGACCGATTGCCCTTCTTGGGAGTTGTGCACCCTTGAAGTAAAATGTTACCCCGAAGACTTTTTCATGGGCCAAAGAGCCCATCAACAAGGGACAATGAGTCAGAAAGCGATGGAGTTCAACCGTCTCATTCTACGCCCTTTATCAGGGCTGAATGTGATGCTATGAGGGTTTCCATGCCCTCACCGAGGCACACATGCAACCGTTGAGGTGTATCTCTCAACTCGCTGGCATCTGCCAGGAGACACCAAGGTCATTCCCACCCGGGAATGAACTTCGTCATAGAGTGTTGCCGATGTGGCATATCCTGGAAAACCAGGTGGGAGTTCCTCAATCACATACTTGATTGTAAAGGGCCCCCTTTGTCGAATGTTGGCTGTAAGTCAACTCCTAGAAAGCCAGTTTCCATAGGCAGTCCTAGACTTCCGCCGCCTAGGACAACATGTAAGACGTTCAAACATACACCCAGGCGTCGGACCAGTCTGGGTGGGAGACTTAGGCACTCATGGTCTGCAGAAGAGACTAAAACCTTACAAGAGCTGGATATCTCCGTGGGGGACGTAAAGAACAGAAATACTCTCTTACTTTTCCCTTTTGTTGGCATATTAGATGGGAAAAAAAATACAGAGGGATTTATGGATATCTACTTTTGTTTTCCTGTAAATCAGAAAAGACTGTAAATGTCTTCATAATGTCTTCCCTCTGTAAATGTCTTCATAATATGGTTGGGTACAAGACTGGAATGTTTGGTATATACAGGTTGAACTGAAGTGGAGATTTTTTCCTTAGAGTATGACAAAAAACTCATTTTGAGAAAATTGCATTTAAAGATTCCAGGAAGTATCAAGCCATACCACGTGATGCGTCTGAACGAATCACGTTATCAGAAACCACCGCAAACCAATGAAATTGCGTCTTTAGGTTTAAAGCCCCGTTTTAGCTAACATCATTGGTTACTGCTGGAAAGGAAATGTCCTTATTTGGAGTACATAGCGTTGTGTGGGAGAAACATAGCTTTTCAACCATACCAAACATGTCAGGCATCAGAAAGCCGATATACTGCACGTTACGTTAGAATGCTAACTTTCCAGGAAACCTAGGAGAATGCTGACGCCGCGAACAGACAAAATGTGAATACATATACACATTAATGTATAATAAGGATATTTTATTTATGCTAGTATGAAAGATTACATGTTTAGGGAGTGAACTAGCTCAAAATTGACCACTGCTGAAAAAAAAACGATGTTTTTGCCTGCCGTGTCTCGCCTTAAGAAGTACACTAAGTACAGTGTTCCAAGACAGATGGAGCAAGGTAGAGGGATCCAGCCGGATTAGTCTCATTCCTTGTGGAGGGACTTGATACTGATTCTGACTGTGTCGTCCCCATTGGCGAACTAAGACAAGTGTTCCAGACGAGGTGGAACAAGCCTGTTTACCCCCTTCTCTGCACCCTAGAAGCTGTTGGAAAAGGGTTCTCCTCAGCTGGGGTGAGTCTAGTGTCAATGGCCTTCGCAGACGACCTAGTTCTGTTGAGCAATTCCTGGGACGGATGCAGCTCAACTTGGACATTCTGGACAAGTTCTGTGGTCTGACCGGGCTGACAGTCCACCCGAAAAAGTGTTTCGGTTTCTTCCTGACTCCACACAAAACAAGATGGTCTGTTCAAATGAAAGTCAACTCATGCCCCCCGTGGATGGTGGGGGGGGTCCATCGATATGGTTGATCGTGAACGGACAGTAAGATACCTCAGAGTTCAGATAGGCAGGGTTCCCGCGCGGGGCTCTTAACCTTTCAGAACGTAGCGTCACACCGGTGTGACAACAGCCAATTTTCCGCAAAGACGTACCGTCACACGGGTGTGACTAGAATGTGGCGACACAAGCGTTCCAATAGCCGCGTAACAATAAGCCTGTGTGTGGGTTACTAACTTCGCTAACGTGAGCTAACATTGTACATTCAGCCACCTTCATCCATTATGCCTCTTAAAATCGTCTTGTCAGTATCATTTTGTTTACTATATGTAGGCTTACTGTATTTGTGTGGTCCACGTCCAATTGTACATGACAAAGTTACAACGTTTGCAAGTATAGGGAAGACATGATCTCCGGTACAAGACAAGCACAACAAGTGTTTTTTTCTTCATGAAACTTGTATTAATCCCCATAGGGAAATAATGGTAAATTAAATATACATAACTGAAAACATGTATGGTACATTACTCAATGTTCAGCCAAATATCAATTCCAACGACAGCTCGATATGAAAACCAGCATCGCAGCGGGAATATCCAATCCAATCCAATCCACTTTATTTATATAGCACAGTTTAAACAAACACATGGGTTTCCAAAGTGCTGCACACAGAAAAAGAGTTAAAATAAGTATAAAATAAGTAAAACACATGACCCACCCAACACTTCTACATCACATCAACACGCCATCTAGTGTCCAAAGGCCAAATAAAAAAGGTGCGTTTTTACCTAGGTTTTAAAGAGACACAGGGATGTAGTTTGTCTAATATGGAGTGGCAAAGTGTTCCACAATTTTGGGGCTGTTACCGCAAAGGCACGTTCTCCTCTGTGTTTTAGCCTGGTACGGGGTGTGGCCAAAAACAGCTGGTCAGCTGACCTAAGAGAACGGCTAGGAGTGTAGGGTTTTAGCAGCTCGGAGAGGTATGGTGGGGCAAGGCCATTTAAGGCTTTAAACGCAAATAAAAGTATTTTAAAATGAATCCTAAAACGTACAGGAAGCCAGTGCAATGAAGCCAGAATAGGTGTAATGTGGTCGTACTTTCTAGTGTTAGTCAAGAGACGAGCTGCGGCATTTTGAACTAATTGGAGGCGGGCAATGGAGGCCTCACTAATCCCCATGTAAAGTGCATTACAGTAGTCTGGCCGGGTGGTCACAAACGCATGGATTACTGTTTCAAAATGCTGTCTCTGAAGCACTGGTTTAATTTTTGCCAGCTGCCTTAGCTGGAAGAAGCTGGACTTCACCACAGCTTTTACCTGAGTGTCAAAGTTGAGGTCAGTGTCCACCTTAACCCCCAGGTTATTTATGATTGGCCTACTGAACTGTTCCAGGTAGCCTAGGTCAACCAGGGGGGACACACCAGAGCCACTGAAAACCATAACCTCTGTCTTATTTTCATTAAAATTTAAAAACTTTAGGGACATCCAAGCTTTAATGTCTTGCAGGCAGTCTAACAAGGGCTTAATACTATACCGTACATGAAATGCTTCACGAGCTGACTAGCTTAGAGGCATACGCTCCTCAGGATACGCATAATTGTAGTCTCATCATTGATGCACACAAACTGCGCAGACACCTTTTCATATTACAATCACTTGTCACTGACAAATCATATTTGCGCACCATCAGCGCATCCACAACATGCAACAGTTTGAAAAAAATAACGACACACCGATACCTGCATCGCATTCATTCATTTATTGCAGAAAAACAAGTAGCGTAAACGTAAACTCACAAAACTAAATAAACATGACAAGACATTTTGAAAGGAGGCAACAGCTCACTGATGATACAATTCGGGACATCTTCACCAGCTGAAACACACAGAAATACCAGTCTGTTAGTGTAATGGCCAAAATGTAAAGACACATACATGCATAAACCTATGGTACAAACACTGTTCATCGCTAAGCATAAGTTGATGTCTCAACACAGTCATCCAATGTCCAATCTGTTCATGAGTGAATGTGTGTCCGTGTGTTTGTTTGTGTGTGTGTGTGTGTCCATGAGCACATAAAACGAATTGGCCTTCTTGAAATATTCAAATAGTTTGCTATAGAGTTGTACACACTTTTTGTCATTTAGCCTAACTTTTACTCAAAATCAATCTGTTCGACATGTATCATGTTCCCAAAATCTATACTAAACTGCCTTCTATTTGATATTGACTACATTAACTTCACAAAGTAATACACTGATATGTTTTATCTGTGCACAACAATAAGGTAATTTCACCTCAACTTCTCATTCGCCTCATCTGACTAGCTCTGGATTTGCGCAAAAAATAATTGGCTATTGTTGAATCGACTGAATTAGACGTTCACTTTCTGGAGTATATTTCCACGTTATTTTCACATCTAGCTAGCTCTATTGGCCTATAGTTCGACATCGATTGTATTCACATTTGTATTGTTTTGCATTCATGCGATGGCATTGCATTTACACGTGTCATATGCTCTATTGACCTACAAATGGTTTGACATCGATTTTTTTAACCTAATTTACAACTCTGATGTTTTCTGGATATCATAAACAAAGAAATTATAAGGTCACTTACCCTTTGTTGAATCCATGTGAGGAAAGGAAATAGTCGTTGACAAGTTCTGTTGGGCGAGGTGATGACAAATTCACGTGAGACTGGCTGGTAACTACTGCCACGACGTTATCATCGCTACAAACGTGCAGGCACCTGTCGGCCTATGGTGTTATGATGACGTCACACATGTATGAAGACAAAGAAGCACTTGTTGATTAGTTATTTGTTAAATATATTTTTAATGAATACACTACTGATAAAAACGTCTAGATAGCATATCAGATCAGGAAAACTCTGCATAATAATTTCCTTGAAGCCTTAAGGCGAGACACGGCAGGTGAAATATCGATTTTTTTCATGCCCTGGTTAAATTTGAGATTTTGGGCTAGTTTGCCTCTTTAACTTGTTATCTTTCATACTACCATAAATAAAACGTCGAAATTACACATTTATGTGTCTGTTTCACTGCATTTAGTTCAGCCACAGCATCCATTTTCTCCTAAATTAACCAAGAATTCTCCCTTGAACTGCGTTCAGCGTTTCGTCTTTTTACACGACATCTGTCATGTCTGCTAGGATTTTAAAGCTCTGAGCCTAGATAAGAAGGCTGTGTAATCCAAATAGGGGCATTTCCTTTCTTTTCAGCAACCAATCCTGACTTTCTGAAGGGATTCATTGGCTGACGGCGCTTTCCTGCTAACGTGATTCGCTCAGTGCGTCACGTTTTGTCTTTAAATGCGGTTTTCTTTGTTTTTTCATTTTTAGGTACACATTTCTCAGCCTATGTAGAACCTAGGTACATCACACTTCCCAGTTTCACACATAGCATTGTTATGAAGACATCTACAGACGGCATTAAGTACAATATATACAGGGTTGATTAGATCAATGTTTGATTATGGAAGTATAATATATGGATCGGCAGCTAAAACTTTATTAAACAAATTAGATGTAATTCAAAATCAGGCATTAAGAATATGTAGTGGTGCAGTCAAAACCACACCGGTGTCTGCTGTTCAGGTAGAAATGGGGGAAATTCCTCTTCACTTAAGGAGAGATCAATTGGCCCTTGTATATTGGGCAAACTTGAGGGGACACAGAGAAAATCATTTGAGTCAACCAGTATTGGAGCCATGTCAAGAGAGAGGTAGGGGTCAAATAAGAAGCTATGGATGGACAATAAAGGACAAGGTGAGTGAAGCAAGTTTAGAGTCATTAGCAGTAAGTCCTACAGTTCCTCTACCAGCTATGCCACCATGGAGTTTTAGTGAATTGTATGTAGACTTAGGACTATTAGAAGAGAAACAACAGGGAAATGGAGTTGATAAGAACAGAGTGCATAGCTACATGACGGCAAAATATGGAGAAGACATGATTTTATTCACTGATGCATCAAAGAGTACTGACAGGAGGGTAGGGGTTGCGTATGTAATTCCAAAATTGAAATTAGTGGAATATAAACGAATAAATGATGATTTAGCCGTATATACAGCCGAGTTAGTGGCCATATGGCTGGCGTTAATTTGGGTAGAAAGCTATAGGCCAATTAGAACAGTGGTTGCATCGGACTCCAGCTCAGCACTGAACAGTATTTATTCCTCGCAGTCTGAATCAAGACAGGACTTGATTTGGGAAATTGTGCAACTGGTTAATAGTCAGGTAAAATCAGGGATATGGGTATCCTTTGTATGGGTTCCAGCACATGTGGGGGTGGAAGGTAACGAACTAACAGATGGATATGCCAAAAAAGCAGCTACAAGGTCCAGCATAGACATTGATATCAAATACAGCAAGGCAGAGATTAAAAGTATGGTGAAAGTGTTGGTTAAAGAAAAGTGGCATAACATGTGGAGCAGTGGGAAAACTGGGAGGCATTTGTATGAAATCCAAAACCTAGTGGGGAAAGCACGGAGTACAAATAGGAGTAAGGGAGAGGAAGATATGTTCTCCAGATTAAGGTATGGGCACACAAGACTTAACAGTTCATTGGTCTTGATTGGAAAGCATGAGGATGGAAAATGTGTGTTTTGTGGAGGGGTTGAGTCTGTGGAGCATGTACTTGTCCATTGTATTGAGTACCAGGAAGACGGAATGAGGTTGAGGATGAAGCTGGCGGAGTATGAAGTGGGTATGAGTTTGAAGGAGATTTTGCAGATTAATTCGGGGCATATAAATTTCAATTATTTGGTCAAGTTCTTAAAGAGAACAGGATTGATAACAAGGATTTAGGGTTTTATTTCATCTTTATTTAGTGTTGTTATTTTGGTTTTGTTTGTTTGTTTATTTTATTGATTTTGTAATCATGTACCCCTGAGCCACACTTCAGTCCAGTTTGTGGCGATAAATGCACCATTACAGTTGGTTGCCAACCGCCATAAAAGACCTATAAGAAGAAGAAGATCTACAGACGGATTAATTTATAAATTGTTCCTGGCCAGATTTATGGGTCATTTTACCTGGAAATCATGGCGAAAATAGGGTTTTTAAGGCCATGGATAGTATATTTTGATTTCCCAGGTCATAAAAGCAGATATCCTAAAATCCATCTGAGGATTTTTTGTCATTTGATATACAAACAAAATAAAAAAAGAATTTTGGTCCTGGCTTTATCACAGTTTAAGATTCATGTACCGGAAATATATGCAAAAAACGTGCATATTTAATGAGATCCAGCCTAATTAGCATAATTAAATATGCAAAATTCAAAAACTTGTAATACATTTTTTTCTTTTAATGATGTATGTAATCAACTGGTAAAGTTTCATGGTGATCCCTTGTATTTAAAAAAAATTACCCTATTCACCTGCCATGTCTCGCCTTAACAATGACTGTAGAATGTTCCCATAGAACCAGAAAAAAAAACTCACCCACAACAGTAGGTTGGTAAAAAAAAAAACTACGTTCTGAAAGGTTAAAAAGTCTTAAAAGCATTGAATTTATGAATTTGGAAATAATACCTTAAAAAGACTTGAAAAAGTCTTGAATTTTGATATGTTAGTAGGGTCACAAACCTCAGTTCCGTGACCATCCTTTGGCTAAGTTGTTTTGACGACTGATTTGACTTCTATAAACCTTTTATAAAAAATATAGCCCCCATGTCCCTCGCAAAAATGTCGGCATTTTTTGCTAGAGGGCCAAATCAAAAATGGCAGCAGGGCCTATTTTGTAAAAGTAACTTTTTTACTAGAGCACCTAGAATAATGTATGAATACACTTTTTGTGGTAAATTGACCATAAGGATTGTGATTCTGACATAATTTTTACATTTAGACATCATCTTGACCCCGAAATCCAAGATGGCCGCCATGTGGTAGAGCGAAAACATGGGCTATGTTCTTAAAACTGTAGCCGTCTTAATAGCCTTCTTAATCCTTGATATCTCGTTAAGACAGGTGTCTGACCCGAGATATCTTACGTGTGAAGGTATCTAAAAAAAAATATCGTTTTTGAACAGCCTTTTTAAGATAGCGTGTACGATAATGTGTGACATTGGTAAGCTGAAACGTTAGGCTATCTGACGTAGGCTAACGTGCTAATGTAAAAAAGTTGGCTGACTGACGCCTCGCAAATCACATCAACCATTATTGCTGGTTACAATAACGGTGTTATTGGATAGTACAGTGTCTATTTATCGTAACTTTCGAAAAATCTAAGAGAGAAAACGTTGAAAAAAAAAACTGCATTTTAAGAGTTTTCGTACATAGCCGTAATTTCTAATACACACATTTACTTTTTAACCAGAGCACCGAGAATAATGCATGAACACACTTTTTGTGGTAAATTGACCATAAAGATTGTAATTTTGACATAATTTTGACCCCAAAATCCAAGATTTATACACAGATTACATGAGGTTCTCTTTTGATGAAATTTCATTGCAGGTGGTCACAGACAGGTTTTGGTTGAGTTCTCGAAGGCTCTTTTACATCCAACACCCTACAATTATATCATAACTCACACATTATTAAGAAACACTTATTTCCATTCTTTCCTGTGTATGCGAGACAGCAAAGTCAATTGACAATTAACAATTGCAAACATGCCAGGCATTCCATGTGTCCTTCAGTGTGGCAGGCTTTGCAACAAAGATACCGATTCAATAACCTCAATGGAGAGGTGGACAATGGACAATGTGTCCATAACACCTGTATATTTACCTTTTCGAACGCCAAAAAACTAGAACAAGCCAACAAAAGACAGAGAAAAGAAGAGTTTGGAGAAAGCCAATGTCAGTCTTCGTGTATGTCTAATGTTTGTTCCTCACCTGTGGCTTCAGCCTTCAAGCCTAGGGCCGATCCATGACAAAACAAAATGTGTCTGGTGCTGTGCTCCAGAGTCGAAGAAGCACCCAGAATCAAAATTGTACCTGATTTCATGTGATCAAGCATGGACAACATTCAAGAGCCACACAGTGGCCCTGGAAGATCAAGTAATGCGCAACAGATTTAACTGTCTAATAGATTCTGTGGCTGACCAACCCTACGCACTTGAGATCAGATATCACCTCAAATGCTGGTTGAAACATGTGCGTAGATACCAGAAAATGAGTTAAGATGACAAGCTTCCATTGATGCACAATGTCACTCTCCGTGATGCTCAGGAAATTTTCTTTGACCACGTCAAAACAGTTATCTTTGTGGAACATGAACTTAGGTCAATACAGAGCCTCCTCCATGACTACACATCCATCATATCTGGATACAGCTTCCCAAGATCGGGGGTAAAGTCATCTTACATCAAAGACATCCTGACTCAGGAGTTTGGGGGCAAGATCGGCTTCAACTCCAGACATCAGAGGAACCAGAGTGACGTAGTCTATGATACATGTGGGGGAGGTACATATGTCGAAGCAGCGCTCTCTTCCATTGGTGTACAATGTAGCTGAGCGGCTCAGAGATGATGTCAAGTCCATCAAACTCCTCGCATGGCCTCCGAGAGTCGAGCAACTAGAGGAGGAGGAAGAGCTCTCACCACTTATTGTTCAACTGCCATCTGGTCTGCAGGGGAAGAAGGGGGTAGTAGATCTGTCCCCAAACCTTGCCTCTCTTATCACACAGTACATTGTAGAGTGACCTACCACAACTACCATCAATGCCACTGTCACCCTTCATGGGATTACTCGCAGCAAGGAACTTGTCGACTCCTACTACAAAGCTGGGTATGGGGATCAATTACGAAAATGTGCTTCTCCTGCGTGATGTTTGGACCATGCATGACCTTGAGCGGTGTTCGGTCTGTCCTGAACAGATATTCTTTGTTTTTGTCCTTCCATAATAAGTAATGTATAAATGCCATACATCACCCATCTCCTGGAGACCCGGGGGCTGATTTGTGTATAAAACATTACATTTTTGGTCTCCTGGATGGTGGCCATCTTGGATTTTGGGGTTAACATGATGTCTCAATGTCAAAATGATGTCAGAATCACAATCTGTATGGTTAATTTACCTAAAAAAGTGTCTTCATACATTATTCTAGGTGCTCAGGTTAAATAGTACATTTTTGTATCAAAAATTAAGTTTTTCGCTCTAACACATGGCGGCCATCTTGGATTTCGGGGTCAAGATGATGTCTAAATGTCCAAATGATGTCAGAATCACAATCCTTATGTTCAATTTACCACAAAAAGTGTATTCATACATTATTCTAGGTGCCCTGGTAAAAAAGTTACTTTTACAAGATAGGCCCTGCCGCCATTTTTGATTTGGCCCTCTAGCAAAAAATGCCTACATTTTTGCGAGGGACATGGGGGCTAAATTTTTTATAAAAGGTTTATAGAAGTCAAATCAGTCATCAAAACAACTTAGCCAGAGGATGGTCACGGAACTGAGGTTTGTGACCCTACTATGTGTCTAAAAAAAAAATGCAGTATAATTTCTTGGTATCGCATTCTCCTCAAAAGTTTAATTTGTCAACCACTATTATTTTGATTAAATAACGTAGCCTAAATAAAGAGTGGCGGAACTCATAATTGAGAGCGCAACGCTTCCCGGGTAGCAACCTTTTCTATGTCAATGGTCCCGACACGTCACTTTGCTACAGCAGTGCAACACAGACACAGACCACAAGCAACAAGCCAAGCAGAAGCGCGAAAAATCGGTGGCATCCGTTTGTGCGTGTTCCACTGATCAAGCTAATCAAATGGAACGCGTACACACGGATGGCACCCAGGCTAACCCATTTTTTGCTGGGGTTATGGGGAAGTGTAAGTTTTATGAAGCATGGAAGGATAAGCAAGCATTTTGCCACTGGTTGAGATAACCAGCCAGCTGCTAGCACTAGTACAGCTCTTCCAGTTACTACCGCTAAGGTGGATCTGCGCACATCTTTTGGGTCCACACCAACTGTGAAAGCAGAGGTGTTGTTGACCCTTAACACCATCGCCAAACACCAGTCCTACAATGGAAATCCAAATAATCTGCGAAAGCAAGCTGTCATTCAGGTGAAGGCATTTCCAAAAAAAAAAAAAAACGTTTTAAAACTTTTTAATGATATTAAACGTTGGTACGCTGCAAGAACGTTTGGCTATGTAAGGTAGGCTATCCTGCTAATGTCAGACAGTTCTCTGACAGACGCCTTGCAAATCACATTAACCATTTTTGCTGGTTAGTGGTAACAACTAGAATGCGTTTCGTGAACGAACTGCGATAGTGTGCTTGCTCTGTTGCGGCCATCAAGCACAAGCAACTGCAGTGGCCGAATGCGCATATGTTGTTGAGGGGCCTCACAGACTGATATCTGAGAACAAAATCTGTATAGTACTGTGTTTTCTGTGTTCAGTACAACGTTGAATGCAGGTTGTAGGATGAATCTGCCAGCCTTCCAGTGTAACCATCTGCAGTGACACTGAATACAATCAAGCTCAACCATTATATTTTGTCTCCACTGACGTTTAGACATATGAGGGTATTTTTGTTGTTCTGTTTTTGTTTGCTTGTTTATTGTGAAAGGGTCTAGTGTGTTACATTTCGCTTGGAGAAGTCTTAAAATAGGCTCCAAGTGACATTATCTCTTATGGGGTGTAATTATTCCTCCAAAGGTCGTGTTAATCAATAAGTGCACCTGAATTGTGCGGTATTTGTTGAGGGAGACTTGGGCTTGTTTTGATTTTGTATTGGTTGCGGATGCAATAAATCTTGTCTGTGCTTCCAATGTAAATATATTTATTGTCTTTCTATGGTGGAAATCAGGGGCCGTATTCACAAAGCCTTTTATCTTACCACTAGGAGTGCTCCTAACTCGCGCTAAAACCTTTTACGTAGGAGTAATTTCTTAAAAGTGATTCACAACGGCTCTGAGACCTACTCATACTAAGGATAATACCAACTCCTAAGCTTAAGATAAAAACTCCGTTGCTATGGATGACGTCGCTTCTCATGCACGAGTTTAGAAGGGGTGAGGACGGTGATTGGTTGTTGACAGGCTCTCTCATTAAAGACTCAGTCCTAACATCCCCCTAACGATCCCACTAAATAAACAGAAAATAAGAGAATAACCTAGGCTTCAAATTAAGTCATATTAAATAGTTATGGACAGTGCACTTAGCAGAATGCACACGCATGATGACAAGTTTGTGCATCCAACGAGAATGACGCTTTGCACGTTAAGAGAAAGAGAAATTGCCGAAAAAAACACGGAAATTGCATGAAATCAAAGAAGTAATAATTAAAGCACCCTGCAAACTATGCGTGAGGCATGGGAGGACATATGTGTTAACATAAATGCTTCATTCCCTGCCGTGTGTCGCTCTGTCGATGACTGCGAGAAGCGGTGGTATGCGCTCCAGTCACAATGTAGGATGGAGATTGCGGAGTGGACTTTAAAAGAGCCGTCGCGGCTACAGGTATTGTGTCACCAAAATAGGCCTCATGCGTATACTTGCATGTTGTAGTTCAACTGTGCTCCCGGTTGTGGATTGAGGAAGGGTGTCAAAAGCCATGTCTTGCATGGATGGCCACTGTCACGTCACCCAAGTGGCATCCAGCAGGTACATGGTGCCGCTCAAAAAGCTGGCGCAGACCGCGCTCTCCATTAAACTGCGCGAATCGTGAGTAGATCCAGGCCACTTCGCAACAATATCCATGATTGTGAAATTTGGATCAAACACTATCTGTGTATTAATTGAATGTACCTTTTTGCGGTTTACAAAGACGTCCTCATCTCTGGATGGAGCAATTATTTAAATGTGTGTTCCATCGATGGCACCCACGACACCGGGCATTCCTGCAAACGCCATGAAATTGACCATGATCCTTTGAAGTAGTGTGGGATCTATTTTATGTTTAGATGAACATGGATTAACTCATCTGTATGAAAGTCTCACTTAGGGAAGGCAGACTAGTTGGGAAAACAGTGACTCAGCCATAGAAATGATTCACTGATGTTAGAGGGAGCAATAAAGTTACTACACAGGCACATTCCAAGAAAGGAGGGGGTCCCAGGGGGAGCCTGTCACGACACACACACACACACACACCTAGGAGGTTTCAGAGAAGTTAGAGAAGAGGGAATAGTTATTTCTGATTGGTTTTGGCAGACAACCAGATAGAACACACCCCACAATTGACAGGCCTTAAAATGGCCTGCAGACCATTCATACAATGAGATCGAGCTAATCCATGGACCATCTCCTTATTGTAGCTTATTGATTACAATAATAAACCTCCAGATTTCTACATCCTGCCTCTGGTCTTCTGATTGAAAGAAAATGTGTAGTGAGATCCTATTCTCGCCACATCATAATTGGCCGACCAAGAAGGGACCTGACAAAGGACCGAGCTCCGGGGTGCGAGTAAACCGATTGATGAATTCAACCAGAAGGCACCTTTCTTAAAAAAATGGTAAGCAAGTTTTAATATTAGTCTGGTTGAATAAGTCAATTAGAATACTCAGCACGAGAGAAGCCGGACAAAAGTCCTTCAGGCAAGAACTCGCCAGAGGCTGAATGTATAGATCTGTAGTGTATTAGGAAAAGTGCATGCAGGAAGGTTGTTGTTTTTTATTTATGTGGAATAGCGCGTCCGGAAACCAATAGGAGATTGGTAGACAAATCGAGAAATTGTCTGGTTGTTTGTCCAGGCACAGAGGGGAGTACACCTCGTTTGTGCAAGTTTGTTTTATGTACAAGGGAGAGTTTTGGCTAACCTTGTGGAGTTTGTTTTATGTACAAGGGAGAGTTTTGGCTAACCTTGTGGAGTTTGTTTTATGTACAAGGGAGAGTTTTGGCTAACCTTGTGGAGTTTGTTTTATGTACAAGGGAGAGTTTTGGCTAACCTTGTGGAGTTTGTTTTATGTACAAGGGAGAGTTCTGTCTAACCTTGTGGAGTTTGTTGAGTGAAAGTTTCTCTTAAACATTAGAGGACCTGTAAAATGGCTCATTGAGTTGTGTTTAATGTTTGGTCTGTTATCAAATACTGATATTGGTAATCAGTAATTGTGTGGGTGCGTAAGCTGGAGAAAAGTGGATTGGTTGGTCAAAATCATTGGTTAATGTGGGATATGCTGAACTTGTTTTATTTTTCAGGAAATATAAGCTTTGTGAAGTATTGTGATATTTGATCTGTGAAACACTTAAACTGAAAGAGGTTAATTACATTCAATAGCTGAGAGGTGGAGAACACACAAGGTGTATGAGTGAAAGAGAGTGATTGATTGAAAATTCTGTGATATCACTGCAGGTCGTGAAAATTAAAGTACCTAATAATTGCAGTGATTAATAAGGAGCATTATAAATTCACTGAAGGATTGTTTACATTCCTGATAAAAAGTTCAGTGAATTATAAGAAGTTTCATTTTGAGATTTCTAGTTATTCTAAATGCTTCTAGTTTGATGTGGATGCTGGGTAAATGAATGAATGAGAAATCTCCGACATATGCAAGACACATTCAGTTCAAAACATTCATGTTGATTCTTCAATTTTTACATAGTGTGTGAAAAACAGACGTGGAAAGTTATCTTTTGGATAAGTTGTGACTGGCAAAACGTGTCATTGCATAAGTTGTGAAATTGTGAATTACTTGATTATCGTTGTTCTTGTGTGTTAAAGTAAGTTAGGAGATTGAAAAGGTTTGGAAATGGTTTGAAGGAACAATTGATTGGAAAATACATGCTTTGACAAACATAGATAAAAAGGAGATTTCTTTATGTAGAGCATGTGTAAGACAGATGTAAAGTAGGAGTTGTATTATTGAATCAGAAATAGATGTAAGACCTTGTGTCTTGAAATAGTTTTTGATTAGCAGGGAAGTTGTGTGATTACATAAGACTTTGAATTGGGAAAAGTGGAAGTAGGAATTGTGTTGTGTATGTGTAGACCAATTATTTGCGCAAAAGTACTGAGTGCCATCATGACTAACATTGCCCGAAGTGCTGTAGTTTGATTATAAGACGTGACATCGTTAACAAGTAACTTTGACTTTTTAAACAAACCATTGTGATTGATTGTTAAGAAAACCTTGCTGATAACAGATTTGTTTGGAATAGAAAGACAGGGACAGAAAAGCACAAAGGTGGGGGCTGTTAGCTCAGGGGTCACAGAGGACTGTGGCCTCACACACACGTTCGTATGTAGAAGGAGAGGGGGTGAGAGGAAAGTCAGATTAGATATAGTGTTGTGATATTGTTTGAATTTAGAAATGCCTTTGTTAGACATAGAACCAAATACACTTTTACAGGAGGTAGTTGTATTGTATTAGTCATAAGCAAATGTGATACTGCAGACTTTGAAGGAATTTATAAAGTTAACAAAGGAGAAAGCTGAGGAGAAGAGGAACATTTTGGAGTATCACTGACACTATAGTAAGAAGGGGAGATAAGTATTGAGATATCACCAGCAGATGTTTGTGAGGTCAGGGTGCCAACACTGAGAAAGCGATCCGCAGAGCCATCTGCCGACTATGCCAGTCATAAAGATGTTGAAAATGTAAACAGTGGAGAGGAGGTGAGGTCAGAGGGGACTCCATCCCCACCAGTATGTTTGGCAGAAGAGACACAGGAAGGTGAAAAGAATTATGGTTATTTATAAAGAGATGACCAGAAGAGGGTTTGTCAGAAACGAGAGACAAAGAGAAGGCAGGAAACACAGGAAAGAGAGAGGTGTGGAGACAAGGTCATGGGGGTTGACATATTATTGACAGAATTAGACGATGGACGGCACAGGGGTCCCAAGGAGGAATGTCATTTTGGAGCAAGGAGAGAGAGAATACTGACATAGACATCTATAGACAGTTTTTGGGGTGAGAGAGAGAGAAAGTTTACTGAATTGAATGATCATGTAGCACAAGCAATAAGAGGGCAGGCTTCACTGACTAAAGTCAGGACGAGTAGGATTAGGACATAAGATGTTTGATATAATGACAAAACAAATAATACATTTGAGGAGAATGCAGGATGAGGCGTGGACATGTCTGGGTGTCAGAATCAGTCCAGAAAAGGGGACACGTAGTGGAAATCAAGACAAGAAAACAGTACAACTTAAAATAAAGAGTAATTGATGCACTTTTGGGTAATTTTAGTAGTGAGGTGGAAAAGGACAAAGGTCCACAGCCAGATTTGTTAACACCAGTGCTCCCATTAAGGTTTAAAACAGCAGTGAAAGAGACAGCACAAAGTCCATTAGGGAAAGTGTTGAGAGAATTCAAGAATAGAGTAAGGACAGAGAGGCAGTAACTCAGGGGAAGAATCAGAAAAAGCAAAACAATGCTTTATAACAGCTGAATAGAAAATAGGTTTTGAGGGAAGTGTAGATAGAAAGGATAAAAGAAAGGTCTGCACACATACAAATTAGCAACTTTGGGGACATCAAGTTGTGGCTGGGCTGACCTCTAGGACTACCCATTTTGCAAGAAAGTGCTCCAATATAACTCGTCTGGAGAGTGAGATGGAAAGAAAACATCTTGCTTGGATCTAAGCCTAAGATCTGAATTCAAACCGAACTGGACTATGTGAAAGGGACAGCTGAGAGACAGCTCAAGCCCCTGCACTGGGTCTGGGACTGGACCAGTGTCTGCTCAATATCCCCCACAGCTCCCCCCTCCCCAACAGGTTTATGGCACCCTCAGCCTATGAACAATCGAACTGGACACAGCCATCTCAACAGTGGCAGCAACCCTCAGAGGAAAGGGCCTCCTCAGATGAAATTCAGAGGAAAAGGCAGAGGGAGAGGGGGTGAAGGGAGGTGGCAGGTTAAAAGGCCTCCGACATGACCTCGCACACAACAAGGACTTTTCTCAAGAATGTGCACCTAGAGGTACAATGTGGTAGGACGAGGAAAAGCTCAGCCATGAATGGGTGAAACCGGGGGTCTAGTTTCCCTGTACGGGGGTATGCAGTTTTAAAGCGGCTTGGGGAATTTAACAGCTCTAGTGTCAATTGAAGTGAGTGGGAAGAAAGTAAGGATGCCTATATTGATTTAAAATCATACTCTTATTAATCTGTTAGGGCACTATGTGTTTTGCTGTATGGGAGTTGAAATTGAGTGTACCTCGGATGGATTTTCTTTGACTAATCAGACACCACGCCTCACCATGATTCTTCAAGCACTTCCCACACCACATATGTTATTAAACCAAGCTGATAGAGAACTACGCTGCAGGTGATAATATGGTCCTTCAGACTGTTGTTACACCAGAAATACACAGGTTAAGGGTAAATTATACATTTTTTGCAGTGTATAGCTACAATATGTTATATAGATATTGTTTAGATAGGATTGTTGAGGATTTAAAAGATTAGATTAAGCTCAACACCAACACTAACAGATTTAACCGGATATCCATTTATGTTTTGAAAGATAGACATGTTAAAACGGACATATACAGTGGCAAAATAGAGAAGAAGAAAAAGAGTAGAGTATGGAAAGTTTCTCTTATCAGTGTTCTTAGTTATAGAGTTGGGTGGAGAATGACAGAGAGAAGGGGTTCCCCTGTGCATGCGTCAGTGAAACATAGAAGAAGGCCAGTTTGAGTATGGAGTCAAATGGCTTATATTTAAAGATCTGCTTGAGGAATTGTTTTGGTTTTGTGTTAACTACTCAAAAGTGTATGTAAATATGTGGTTTTAAGTGTCTCTTACAGGCTTGGCTGTAATATCTACGATAAGTGGTTTTGGTTTAGGAACAGAAATGGCATCAAAGGAAGGTATACTATGAATAATTGTACTTTCAGTGTGTGATGGGCATGAGGAAGGAATGCAATGCCCTGTTAGGTTTAAGTTTACTGGTGATAAACCTTGGTATGAGTAGGGTTGATGTAGTATACAGATTGTGAACACCAGTATAAGTCCTTTTGTTATTATTATGTGACTAAGGGGGGTCAGCCTTTATGCTTTGATAAGCCACGTGTGCAGGATGTCTTGCAAAACAGTGTCCTCAGTAATTCAGTTATAGTCAAGCTTAGTAGTCAATGATATTGTGTAAATATGTGATGACATTAGGTCAGGGGAATAGACCAAGTGTATTTCAAAGTGGGTTAAAATGCAGGCTTGGTAAATTATGGACTTACTATTGTGGCCACATGGTAATTCCATACATGTTATCTGCCTTGTTTATGTGCACACACTTTTAGTTTTAAGTGTGTAAGGGGGGAGGTTACAGAAAATTAGATTTATGGGTTTTTGGTCATTTTATTTATGGGAAGTTTTTGAAAATAAAATTTGTATAATGCTATGTTTGTAGCATCTATAATCAGAGAAAAGGAGTACCAATAAAACTTTTGGGTAATATTTTACAATGGAAGGTGTAATTGTAAGTAGTTATGTACTACATAGATATTAAAAGGTATTGGAGATATGAATGGATTCATGTGATTGAGGAATGTCTGAGGACAGGACCAAAACTGAGAGAGGGTAAGTATATTTTTAATATGTGACATTATTATATTTTTAGCATTACAGCAATGATTTTAGTATAACAATAAAGAATTAATGAGAAGCATGAAATAAACGTACTGCAAATGTTGGCAATCATATAACACACTTTTAGAGCATGTTTAGAGGGTGTGTGGAAATTATGTGTATCTGTTGTTTCTAATTTTTTGAGATCACATATACACAGGTGGACGCATATGGACTGGTCCAGTCAGCAGACTGGGTATAGGTGAAGGTTTTAAACAAAAGAGCTTCCAGCCAATGGTGGTGAGGAGTCAAGGTTCTACTGTGTAATATTGTACTAACTTTTTGTAAAATTTCAGGAATACAAGGTGGTGGGACTACCTCAATTTATAGTTTCAGGGTTAGAATGGGGGGCATTCTGTTGCAGCAGCTCGACCTGGGCGAGGTGCTGTTAGGTCATGGAAATGCTGCAGTGAATGGATGCTTCTTATCATTGGGGGAAGGGAACTGATGCAACACATAACATGGTCATAGCAGTGGTCTTCCCTGTTTTAAATTCCTTGCAGTATGGGCAAGAGCCTCTAGGTTCACTTAAATGATTGTGATGTTTGATTATTTGGACGATAATAAAGTTGGTTTAACAATGTCATGTGCAAAAGATAAGGCTTTGGAAATGTTACAGGTATTGTGCAGCTCAGAACAAGATGGGTCAGGAGGCAAACCTGACTGCAACGGTGATGTGTGGGAACTGGGTGACCAGACCACATGTCCTGGATTAAAAATTAAAAAACAAATAACGCGTCAGGGTTAAGTGCTGGCCCTGCCTTGCCAGCGGGATGGTCGTGAGTGAAAACTCAGCCATAACCTCTGCCCTTCGACGGCTTACAGAAGCTGAAGACTTCGCACACCGGTAGTTATACAATATACACTGAATGCATACACTGGACAATTCATAGACTGATGGGATGGTGGTTAGTGCGCTGTAGTTTTATATAATGGGATCACATATGTTGTATACATAGGGGGGTTCGGTATTGTTAGAGTAGTTGCCGTTCTGCGTAAGAAGACTTCTCCAGGAAAATTGTCTGGGGATGATTCGATTTTATTGCTATAATGATTTTTTGAATGATGAAGTGTTTTAGAAAATTTAAGATTTTGGTACTTTGGTACTTTATTCTAATTGTGTCTGTAAGATACGGGATACGGACAGTTATATGCCTCTTAGAAAAGTTATTGGAGTATAAGTATGTGTTGTCACAAGATCTATGTTTTTTTCTTTTTATATGCTTTCACATGTTGTATATCATATTATGTGCCTTAACCATTCGGGACTGACCCGATGGTCTTTTATAATTGTTGAATGTGTGTTAATCTGGAGGAACAATAATATGTTATATTGGAGTGTAATGGAATTTCATATGAACACGTATTGATAGTTTAAATTTACAGATGTTTAAAATAAGGTTAGCTATTGGGTTTTTGCTGTGTAGACGTTAGGATGGGCTTTTATTTCTGCAAGTGTATTGATAGTGTGTACTTTCTATGATATCATAAAATATTTTGTGTGTCAATTAGACACATAGGGGGGATATGTGGGATCTATTTTATGTTTAGATGAACATGGATTAACTCATCTGTATGAAAGTCTCACTTAGGGAAGGCAGACTAGTTGGGAAAACAGTGACTCAGCCATAGAAATGATTCACTGATGTTAGAGGGAGCAATAAAGTTACTACACAGGCACATTCCAAGAAAGGAGGGGGTCCCAGGGGGAGCCTGTCACGACACACACACACACACACACCTAGGAGGTTTCAGAGAAGTTAGAGAAGAGGGAATAGTTATTTCTGATTGGTTTTGGCAGACAACCAGATAGAACACACCCCACAATTGACAGGCCTTAAAATGGCCTGCAGACCATTCATACAATGAGATCGAGCTAATCCATGGACCATCTCCTTATTGTAGCTTATTGATTACAATAATAAACCTCCAGATTTCTACATCCTGCCTCTGGTCTTCTGATTGAAAGAAAATGTGTAGTGAGATCCTATTCTCGCCACATCAGTAGCCGATTGTCCAAAGGGAACCGGATAAACTGTTGTACAATGTGTGGTCTACAGAGTGCGGTGATTGCGATATTCTGAAGTCGTCTGCGTTGCAAAGTTGCATTTTCCCCGTAGCCAAAAATCTTAATGTTATCAAACATTTAACTTCCGGACTGATTGGGTTGTTTCGGATAGTTGGAGACGTGATTGCATCCCGCACTAATTCTAGTAAAATGTTGATGCCTTCACGGTTTAAACGATATCTTCTCAACAATTCAGAGTCGTTCATTGTCTCCAACACGTTACGTCTGGCTTCAGCCATTTTAAGACTTTTTGTGAATAGGTCTTAGTGACTTAGGAGTCCTCGTGAGGAGTTTTAAGCTGTCCTAGACTTAGGTGCTACTTTTAGGGATAAAATATTTTGTGAATTGCTCTTAGTAAAAAAAAATAGGAGTCCTAAATTTAAGACTGACACGCCCATTATTTTTAGGAGTTTCTCCTAAATTCGCCACTTATGAGCTACTTTTAGCCCTAAGATTCTTTGTGAATACGGCCCCAGATGTATTATGAAACTTGCATATTTATTAAGCACAAACATTTCAGGTGTCATGGTCATAATAGTTCCAGAGTTTCGTTATACTGACTTACTGAGCTAAGTGAATTGTTAAAATTGTTATCTTGGTAAAAGGAAACATCTCTGCAACAATATTGGAATGAATGCGGTTACATAGCCAGCTTTACTTAAAGTTTATTGTCTTGTTAGACTTAATGCAGTTAGTTAGACTGTAGGTCAGGTATCTAACGTAAGCAACACTTTTACTGTATAGCTAGAGAGCACGTGTATCACATTGGTTTATAGTCTGTCAAATTAGTTCTAGTTATTGGTGTTCGTTGGCATAAAAAGTTAGTCTTCTCTTATAAGCCTAGTTAGTACATCTGATTAGAGCTAGCAACCATGAATTGCAGATTAAGGGGCCCCCTATCTCAGTGTTCATTTTGGCAGCTATTTTAGATTCAGTCTTAAGACAAAAATGCATATTAGTTTTAGTCACATTTAGTCATAGTTATCCTTCTTAGTTTCAGTCTAGTTTTCGAAAACTCATTACAATTAGTCTAGTTTTAGGCACATTTAAAATTCCATATTATAGCCACATTAAACTCCTTCCCTTCCCTTCTCAGGCCCAGGGACCTCCTGTGTTGTGTCTACTGCATAGTAGTCTAGCTTGCAATTGTGGATGCAATTAGTCTCCAAGATACAGATCTCATGCCTAGAGCTGAATTCCAATTAAATCAATGTAAATAATAATTTAAAGGCACAATATGCAACAATTATGCTTCAGGATTAGGGTTAGGATAAGCAGTTTAACCTTAAAATAACAGCTTAAAAAAAATTGGGGCGCTACAATGACTTAATATGTAGAATTGCGTCCGTGCCAATGGCATAGCAGGGTCGATAGGCATATAACTGCATTCTGTAGTTTCGCCTGCCGATGCCCGTGGACCTGACTTTGATTATCTTCTGCCGATCTAGTAAGTAGCTTTTTTGCCGTCTTGCTTAGTCTTGTGTTGCACATGATTGATGTTTGACTGTGTAAGGACAGTTGTTGAGTTATTCGTTTGTCATAATGTCAAAGTCAGCACATTTCAATAGATTTCGTTAGTTTTAGCTGCTAGCATACCTTTAGCGAATAGCTATTAATCCTTAATGCACCTTTAAGGCAATACTTGATTAACAGAATTGTCATTCAAATATATGAGAATATCACGTCTAGATTTTGAAAATTCAAATGATGTGATGGCACAATACAACTACTATGCCTAGCTGGCCTTAGAGTTAAATCAACCACATATCCTCCATATGAAATGCTGTGAAATCTCATAACCAACAGATTGAGCTAGATGGATAGTTTTGACAGTTGAAAGTGGTGTCAATGATATTATCAATTGCCCAAATAGACAAGGCTATTCAAACCAGTCACATATTCATTTATTTTTTGCTTCATTAATGTTGTGCGTAGCCTGTCCTATAGTCCATACTGCAATGAGTTTACTAGCTAGCTATCGATAGCTTGAATAACTCAGCTAGGATATGCTACCTCACAGTTAGCTAACGTTAGCTAGCTAAACGTTTACCGAGGCTAACGTGAAGCTTCAATTGAAAATGATTAGCTAGCTATCCAAGCTAGCTGACACAACTTAAACACTCGACTGCCCCTTTGAAGTCAATTTAACGTTGGCTAATATATTCTAATAACTAGTTATCATTGACAGCTACTAGCTAATTTACCAAACTCCTTTCTTGTCTTAAATTGAGCAGTTGCTGAGGTGAGCTACAAGTTAACGTAAAACATAAATGTTTATTAAGTATTAGACATAAACAGGATACAACACACCAGTTACCAATTGATATTATGTGTTTATATACCGAAAATGTCAGGAAATCGAGATGATGCTGCTGTTGGTCCTGTCGAAACCATTCAAACAGGTTACGAGCAGTGGGGTTTTTTTTAGAGCTACTTATACCAGTGCTATGTTCCGTTTCCATACCTCCATGAGTATACTTATACGCAGTACACAGTACATACTTACTAGGTACGCAGTTTCTCAGCAGGTGAGTGTTGTTCCAAATCTAATACTCCGTGGTGCACTTACCGGAAATTAACTACAGTCCCGTGTGGGGGGAGAGCCAGCTGCTCAGCATAACTGCCATTATGATAACCAAGCTAGGCTAGCTAGGTATGCTAACTGTCGGTATACATCGTTAAAAACCACCAAAATACTCATGTCACTGGCTTTAATTTGAGAATGGCATGTTAGTAGTACATTTAATATCAGTACAGTTGTTTAATTGCTGCTGATATTGACATTTACGGTCTGTAGCCTTGTGGCCTACTGACTCTGCTATCGTAGCCACAGTAGCCATTATGACCGCCATTGATTTCTAAATTAAACGAAAAGCTCTGCCTGGCTCCGTCTCTTCCGCTACGTAGACAAGATGGCGGCCGTTGAGAATTGAAAGTGTACCCTGGTTCCACACTCAGCGTTTTGTCCGTTATGAGTACACACACGGGTCCTTTGGGTATACTTCTTTTCGCCGCGATCGAAATCGGAACACCCTACATACTCAAACTAAGGATGGTAGGTACGGAGGGTATGGATAACGGAACAGAGCTCAAGAGATCGCATGTTGGCGAGATCATAGAGAGTAGTAACTGTTTTTTTATATGGCTCTGGCCCATTGTTTGCAAATCGTCGCTCTCATTTGCAGAAGTTCAGCGCGTCATCATGATATGTTCACATCAGTCGCGACGAGCGGGGGCAATACAGTCATCTGGAAAGTTTAAAATGATACTAAACAAAGGGAAATCCACTGTATGGAGATATTTTTGCTAAGTAGACAATGCAGATTGCAATTAGGCTGGTGGATATGTCCAATGTAAGAAGTGTGAAGTTTTAATGAAATATGATGCAACTCTGATGATGAAACTCTCGTTCTCCACAACAACATGGATAAACCTTGCTGGTTGGATGCATCATGTAGATAGTTTTCAGAACGAACGTCTGCGTGCAGAAAGATCTTCAATGGTAAGACTTGTCTGTTGAGCCTATGGTGTCTCATAGAACGTGAGTTTTATTAAAGCATAGCGTACGTAATGTGTAGCTATTTCATTCCGTTTGTTAACCTTTCCTGCAGTCTGTCTCTGAACGTAGAGATTGCAGGGGAGTAAAATGCTCCATTGCCGAAGTAGATTACATGTTTTTAACTTCGGATAAGAGTAGTGGAGTACGATGATGTATAAGTAGCCATGTGTATCGCTTGTAATGTGCAGCTGATTGGTCGAAAAAAAATAACTAACGCGATTCTGCAGTTCATATGGAAATTGGGTAACACTCCCCCAAGCGCGACGAGAGCAAAGCTGAATTTATCCAAACTGTACCAACTTCAACGACTAAATGTATACTTTTAAGGTAACCAATACTGTTATCTGAAACATGGAGTGGCTTCTTCATGACTTCAACTTGCACATTCTGCAAAAAAACGAAAATCACTAATTTTGAAAAAAAAAACTTCAATTGTGTTTTACTCGAAATCGTCTCGGCCGACTTGTTCCCCCTTTTCGCGTGCCGGGTCACAATTTATCTAGTAGGTTTTTAATCATTGTCACTGTATCTAAATAAATCGGTTTCTGCAATGTTATGTAGTGATCTAAGTTGTTCAGTTGTCGAAGGGCCTCCCAAGTGTATTGTTCCCTATCCAAAATTACAATTGCATTACCCTTGTCTGCGGGTTTTATGACTATGTGGTTATTATTTTTCAATTGTTTTAAGGCATCTAATTCTCCCATATCCAGATTTGATTTACTGTTTGTCCCCAAATTTACATTCTTACGAGCGTAATTATCCGCTGTCACAATTTTCTTAATTGGTGGTGGTAGTTGGCTTAATTTTGGTGTCCAGTCTGATTTGGGGGTAAAGGGAATTTGGGGTGTTTTTTTCTTCCCTTCAAAATAGCTTTCCAACTTTTATCTTCGGTGGTATACCTGTAGGTCCCATTTTACCATTTGTTTTTGGTTTTTCAATGAGTGACCTGTCGGGATGAAGGTGAGTCCCTTGTTCAGTAGTGACATTTGGGTTATGGTAGGTTTACATTTTTGGGATAAATTGACCACAGTTTTAAGCCCCTTCTCGATGTTGAGACTTATGGGGCTTTGCAGTTTAATTCACTGGCCCAATGTTGGAGCATAGCCTTTGCAGTGTCCACTGTCCAGTGTATTTTGTCTTGTTCTACTTCAAAATCCATATGAGCTAACGGCGGGATATGTCCTGTTTGTGAATATAGGTGCCTGTTGAGATTTTCTAATATTTCGTGTTGTTGTACGGGGAGGTCAGATGAGAAATGTATTTGTGGGACCCAGATTTCTGCGTAGGGCAGTTTATCCTTGGCTGCTTTTACAGCCCTCTGTGATTGCTTGATTGCTGTATCTTTACATCTTTGTTCCCTGTTATTGATTCCAAAAGCTAGTATGACTTTTTCCACTTTACAATTTATCACCGCCTTTCTGAGTATGGACTCTTCATGGGAAAAATTTGCTCCCGGATAGCCGTCAATTTGTAAATCTCGGATCTCAAATGGGTGGTATTCGGGAAAGATTGGAGTCACCAATGACTAGCCATTTCTTCCTAATTGTGACACTCCAATCTACCATTTTCCTCGTTGTTTTCATGTGTCTAGTAGGTTTGCAGGTTGCGGTTGGTGTGGTCGGTGTGGTAAGGAGTGAAGACTGAGTGAGATTTCGTCTTGTCAGGATTGGGGTAATCATTGGAGATGGAGTGGAAATACATGTCTGGGCATGTCTGGACGTGTCTGGACTAGTTGTATGGACTGGAGTAAGTCTGTACGGGTTATTTAGCAGGGTTTAAAGCAACAAAAAAAATCCTGTGCCTGAACTTTTTTTGTGTGTGGGTGAGTGGGAGGGCGGCGTGTCGTCCTGTGGCGTGGACACATTTGCAGGGTCAAAAACATTTAAAATGAATGATTGCAGATTATGGTGGGTAAAACTGCAATACCAAGAAAGGTTAGCAATAGTATTCCACCTCACTACAATATGGTACTAACACATGTAGCATTTATGATTAATTTTGATATCAAGTTTTGCTGCTAAGCTTTGTCCTTCAAAAGATACAAGATAACCTTCAATCACAAGGTGACATGTTATATGACTGCAGGACATCTTTTAATTCAAGCATAAGTGCTGAGGCATTGGCTACATTCACCTTCCTGCTTGCCAGGTGTTGCGTTTTGACTGCATTGTCAGTTTCATCAAAAAAACGAACGAGGACATTGAGGACTTTGTCCATGTTCTGGTTGGTGGCTTTGTCAACATTTAAGGAAAGAAGGCGTTTTTTTTAGCTTTTCTGAAATTTGTCTTTTGAACTCGGGTGTTGTTGAAATAGCTGGCATTCTGATTTGATAGTGACAGTTTACTTAACGCAATTTTGTCTTCCGCTATTTTTTTACATAAATTTACCAGTGGTTGGGCAAGTCTGAAAGACAAATCGTGCTCTGCAATAAACGTGCACAGGCGTATCTTCAGGTCACACACGGTCAGTAATTGATGCCGGTACATCTGCTGTGGTTGTTGCTCCCGGAGCGCGCGAACAGCTGCTTTATGAGCGGGGTCTAGCTCATGACGTGCTAGTACTTTTTAACCGCTGGTTGCATAAATAAGCTTTCTCGAGCACAAAGTGCAGAAGCAAGCACCTGCTACTCTCAACTTTTTGCACCAGCTCCCAATTGGCTTACTGCCATTTCCTATCTCCTCGATCCATGGCCAGCGACATTTATTTTTCAACCCTTTATCGACTGAGAAATCCGGAAAGGTGCCGGAATGCTTTAATCCCTGATTTAGGTTTCGTTGTGTGGTGATTGGGGCGAGTCGTATTGATTTGATTGTATTTGTGATTGTATTATTTTCTGTTGAGGTGTGTGTTGTTTCGTTATGTGATGTTTGTTCTTCTGTCTGTTCCAGGATGTTATGCTGTGGGTCTGGGTGTTGAAGCCGTAACAGTTCTTCAGATTGTGTTGTTTTTTCTTTGCAGGTAGTACTCTGCTGGGATAGGCATGGTACAATTTCCATGTTCACGTCAACTTGGACGCAGGGGTTACTACGCCAGGGGTTCCCAACCTTTCCGACTCCCGAGGCCCAACTTTTTGTATTGTAAAAGGTCGGGGCCCAACAGACACCCCGCTTATTTTAGCGAATCTATATTCCATTAGGCTAATTGAATCTATAATCCATTCATTCTTATTAATAAGCGATTGTTATGTGTGAGAAAAAACAACATCAGCACCTGCCACAGGTGTACGCCTAAAAGTAAATGAAAGAAAATCTAACTCTAGATATTGCATCAAAATTGTATTGTGTACAAGAAAACAACATAAATACACACAGAGAACTGAATTGCAGTTGGCCTAGGCCTATTTGTGCAAAGCAAACAATCAAGGAAATCAAACTAGAAAAGACCCCAAAAGATAGCATGTACTGAAAACAAGTGATGGAACATGCAAACAAGACCACTCAGCTAGGGCTAATTAAAATAGGTGATGCTTCAGACATGAAAACAAATAGGTTCAAATAGGTCAATATAATGATTATAATAACTTAAATAATGAATAAAATCTGTGGCTGCAATCTATTATCAACATAACTAGCACCAATCATTCCTGGGCAGTCGTTTGAGTTGGTAGCTGTCCACAGAAAAGGATATCCACTCCAATGATAACGCACAAAACAGCACAAATGCAACTTTACTGACGTCCGTCGAAATCCCATACATTTACGAGTAATCACTTCAGACAGCGTGTATTTTAAACACTGTTGTTTAATGGTATTTTTTTCGTGCTCTCTCGCCGTCAAGCAAGGAATATATGCGAAACAATGCTGCCACTCGACGGTAAATTGTAACAATTATCCCCTGAAGCAATTCGGAACACCTCAGTCAGCCCACCGTCTTGAGCCGAGGTGGTAACCTTTTCACGGACTGGTCTAGTTATTTTCCTAGAAATTTCGTGGAGTGTGGGTTGGCAACCATCTAACCTGGGATTGCTTTCAGTCGGGTGCTTTGCATTAAGGACGAGTTGCTTCTGTGACAGCTAAATTCAGCTTGACAAATGTTACATACAACTTTAGATTTGTCGATTGTTCCGTCATTTTGCCTCTTAAACAGAAACTTTCCGCCAGTCCCTCAGCTCTATCCATCTTTCACTACCGTCTCGGTCGCTCCTGCCTCACTGACTGCAGGCACGCGCCGGTTTCGTATCGGAGTCAACGCACACCGGAAGTGAACAAAGTTGCGTTAACTGCAATCAAATATTTGTATCACATTAATCTCAGCCACAATAATATCATAGATGTACGCGTTAACTTTGCTCCTCGGCCCATGGGTTGGGAAACCCTGTACTACGCGACCGAGGTCGGTCTCTCTTTGTCCTCGCCTCCAATGGTCCCGGTAAATTACCAGGTTGGAGGATTGGGGATAGTCCCGGCGAAGCAGGGACGGGGTGATCGTGTCGATTAATAGTCCTAATTGATAATGGTATTTCTGGGGACGTTTGAATTTCTGGGTCCACGGCTGGCGTATCATTATTCTGAGTCAAGAGTTCGTGTTCGGCCACAATCTGTGCCTCTGTTTGTTTTATTGTTTCTGTGGTAAGCCTACGTCCGAAATGGCGTCTAGCCCATCGTTCTGCAAGTTGGAATGCCACTCGCCAGTCTTCATCCAGTAAGGGGGCAAGCTCCTCAATAGACCGTTCAATCCAATCCAATTTTTTGCATTGCCCCTAAGGAGCTCCTGTGTTCTGTCACTAGGCTGGGCCGGTTTGATTATGTATGATAGATAATATTCCAGTCTTCTGAAAGTTAATGGGTGTGTATCTTCTGTGGTGATATTGTGCATGTGGTGACTAAATCGAATTCATTTCAGGATTGCTTTGGCCGTGGCCCTTAATTCGGGGCTTGCCGCCATTTTTAGACTCTGATTAATTGGTTGTGGAGCCAAATTTGCCTATCCCCTCTGGGGCGGCGGTGGGGCGATTCTCTCTCGTCCCCATGGCTGTTCTCGTGTGGGTCGACGGACGATGTCCGCATAGGTAAGTGACCTTTGTTTCATGTTGGCACTGGTGGGGTTATTATGCCTTGTTCGCCCATTTCGGTCGTTTCGCTCAGTTTGAAGACGAGCTGTATTGTAAAATTCTCGGCGGAAGGCCCTCTCTCTGGGAGTGGCCACATCGCCCGAAAAATCGCTGGTTCTGTGTCCTATTTGTGGACTGAAAATTAATATCATGGCGGTCCGCACCAGTGATGCACGGGTCGACGAAAAAACAACCCGCAACAGACCGCTTGTTTCCCTGGCCCGCTCGTTAACTCGACCGCAATAAATATTTATGAAAAAATGTTGACCCGACCCGCTTTAACCCCTTGGTGCCGCCCCGTGTTAATATCGTTCTTATTCGAACGATGACGTTTTGGTGCCATGACAACGGAAAATAACATATTTTTGCAAAAATATTTTTTTTTTTACAAAACCTCAAGACCCATCCAATCATATTGCATGCTTTTAAAATCCATTTTATTGATTGGCTAGTCCCACAGAGCTCGTCAAATCAAGCTACGCGAGTGACGTGACTGAGGTTAGAAAAAACAAACATGGCATCCGCGAGTATGCGACACCTCAGAGAGAAACAGCAATTTTCAGCACAAGAAGAAGCAGCATTTCTAATGAATGATGAGTGGCCAAGAAACTAATGTACACAGTGGTCCTGGATGGATTTCTATTGGAGAAAACAGTTTGAATTTTTACCGAGGATTGGAAGGAGAAACCGCCGGAGAAAAGTACTCCGACTGCGTTTCTATCACAAGGTACGTTTCATCACACACACCAAACAAGTAGTCACTGAAATGCATGCTAGCTTTCCTCATTTGTTTCTCGGAGTAAATAATTAACTTTATCAAACCTTTGTATTTAGTATTGTGTTCGGCTATCAATTTGGCTAGATTTATAAGACATTTGTGAGGGCGAACATTCACATGTTTTGTTTACCGCAAAGTACCGCTGACGCAAACGCACCTTGTACTAATAGCAAACAACATGTTACTGGGTTTACATTTTAGCATTTGAAAGGCATAAGCAAGCAGGGACTAACCCTTGGGAGAAAAGATAAAGGAGTATTTATTTTCCTTTCAAGAAGTTTTTCTTACCTAATTCATGAAAAAAATGTGACTTACTTATGGTTTTAGTGTAGTTCTGTCAATATTTCGTTGTTGATTTGAGACCTCAAGGTTTTGTGTGCTTGTTATTTCAGCCCTGTACAATAATTAATAATAACTTGTATATATATGTGTGTGTGTGTGTGTGTGTGTGTGTAAATGAAGAATAGAAAAATGAACTGTTCCTTTTTCTGATCTGACTTGATTTTCAGCTTAGGTAATGGAATATTAGCCACGAGGAGAGCAGCAATGATGGTGCTCCTGAAAATCCGCCAGCCAACCCAAGACCAGCGAGAGGGAGAGGTGTGAGACCAAGAGGCCTACAAGCCAGGATAGTTGGACCTTTTAATATATTGACAAATTCCAGATCTGGGCTTTCTCTTTCAATGGACACATTTTGAAAGGGCTGATGCAGAGCTTTGCAGCGCTCTTTGAAATGGTCAAGGAAAGTTCTGACTTCTCTGAGCTTATCATTTCCATCCTAAGCACTGGGGTCTACTACATGTAACATGAGTCATTGTTGAATTGTGTTATATTTATGTGAATAAAGACTTTTTATACAGGATTTGTGTTTTTTGTTAGGAAGTTTGTGTAAAGAAATGTTGTTTTGTAGCGTAAGTACAGTCCACATTTTCACATTTGTTGTCTTTGCCGGTATGTCTGTGAAATAGGCCGTGAAATAGGTATTATGTTTTTATTTAAATGGTCTTAAAAAGGTCTTAAAAAGACTTTAATTTGACTTGAAGAAACCTGTAGGAACCCTGGATAGGGCCGAGACAAGGGATCATTCGGGAGGACCTGCTGGTGGAGCTTAAGAGGTTGCTGGATAAAGTGGGAGCAGCCCCATTAAGAGCAACTCAGAAGGTCTGGCTGACTAAGACCTTTGCTCTGCCCCGGCTCCTATACCAGTTGGACCACTGAGGACCAACCAGAGGGGAACTTGAACTTATGGACAGAACTATCAGTCAGAGTAAAAGCGTGGCTCAAGATGCACCAGTCCACCTGTACTGGCATGCTCTATTCCAGCTGCAGAGACGGGGGTCTCGGACTCCAGAGTTTTGCAAGAATTATTCCAGCAATGCGGGCTAAAAGGAACTGGAAACTCCTTTCTTCTGAAGATGAGGTCACCAGAAAACTGACATGGGCTCAGGGTTGTGAAGCAGACTTTCTCCATGCATGGCATTGGCAAGAGGGACGAGGCGCCACAACCAACCAGACACCCAGCGAAAAAGGGGGCAAAAGATAAGGAAGCAAAGTGGTTCTCTCCATGTGACTGGAGACAAGAAGAGTTCCGCAGGTGGGAAGGAAGCAGAGTGCAAGGAGTGGGCATCTCTGGGTTCTACAGGTCGAGGGAATCGAACGCCTGGCTCTTCAAGATCGAAGAACTGCCATGCAAGTTCGTCTCCCAAGCCCTCCAACTCAGGGCGGGAGTATTCCCCACCAGAGAATTCCTAGCCCGCGGACGGGAGAAGAGGTTTGCTACATGCCGGGGGTGTACGGCGCGCCTCGAATCCTGTTCGTACATTCTAGGCACCTGCCATGCAGTAACTGGCAAGCGGATGGAGAGGCACCACAAACTCTGCGCCAGACTGGGGTCCCTGGCAACAAGGTTTGGTTGGAAAGTCCACGTCCAGCAGAGACGGGGGTCTCGGACTCCAGAGTTTCGCACGAATAATTCCAGCTATGAGTGCAAAAAGGAACTGGAAATTCCTTTCATCTGAGGACGAGGTCACCAGGGCACTGGCTTGGTCACATGGATGTGAAGCGGCTTTTCACTCCGCGTGGATTGAGGCTGGTGGCAGGCTAGATGAGGCACCAGTACCTGCCAGACATTCAATAAGAAAGGGAGCGAAAGACAACAAAACGAAGTGGTTCCCTCCATGTGACTCATGTGGTTCTTTTCCCAAGCCTGCAACTCAGAGCAGGTGTGTTCCCCACCAGAGAGTTCCTGGCTCGTGGACAAGGAAAGATGTTTGCTACGTGCAGAGGGTGCGGGGCGCGCCTCGAGGCAAACGCATGGAAAGGCACCATAAGCTCTACGCCAGGTTGTGCAGTGATGAGGCTGGCATATCACCAGCGTGGAGTGGAGTCAAATCAAGTTCTAATAACAGTCTTCCTCTTATTTTGTCATTTAGCAAGTGTTTCCAGCAGTCACCCCATTCAAAGTGAATGGGGATCCATCAACCTTGACGGATTAACGTATTCCAACGCATACGTGTGGTAAGTTTATGTTAACGGTTACAACACCTGAGGTGGGGGTGGCATCTGGGTGGATCCCAATGCTGACACTCCAGAACA
The DNA here is from genome assembly GCF_963457725.1 of Sprattus sprattus. Classification (NCBI taxonomy): domain Eukaryota; kingdom Metazoa; phylum Chordata; class Actinopteri; order Clupeiformes; family Clupeidae; genus Sprattus; species Sprattus sprattus. The sequence goes on along the minus strand of NC_137925.1, from coordinate 36,594,826 downwards.
TGAAGGGAGATGAAAACATGCGATGAGCGACAGAAGTGGAGTATATCCCCGGCAGCAAGAATGGGGTGGCAAGTCCACCGTGAGAAAACTTTTAAGGTGGAAGGGACAATTCGAAGGCCAGACTTGATCCTTTGTATGGAGGATTGTATTTATTGTGATTTTTGTATTAATTGTGATTCATGTATGTTTGTAAGTGTAAGCTACTGGATGACCTTAATTTCCCTCGGGATCAATAAAGTATCCATCTATCTATCTATCTAAAGCAATGGTGATTGATGTCACTGTAAGATACGAGCATGAGAAGGATACTCTAACCAGGGCCATCACAGAGAAAGTACGGAAGTACTCCAAAATGTCTGAAGCAGTGAAATTGGGCCTAAACGTTTCGGTTGTGGAGACATATGGGTTCCCAATAGGTGCCCTCTGAACGATAAGCTCCTCGGAGCAATCGGCCTTAGTAAGCCTGCGGCCAGAAGGAGGGCGATGGTTACGTGTGAAAGAGTACTGCGGGACTCTTTAAAGATACTATGGAACTTTTACTCCCAGCGAGAGTGAGTCACGAGGGCTGACTAACACTATGTATATAGTTAATTTTGATAGTTCATTAAAGTTCGTTTGATATTATTTGTATAGTTTCTTTGAAAGTTAAATAAAAGAATAAAATCATTAAAATAAATACATTAAATTTAAAAACAAAATGCGTTGATCCAACGGATGGCGGAGGAGGAGTCCGGCGCGTGGGGTTCTGTTGATACCAGAGACGTTATAGTGAGATTGACAGGTCAACAAACCAATCACGCTACCAGCAAGCTGTTTACCCTGTGAGTAGTAGTATGCTAACATAAGATAGGATTTGCGAGGTGTCTGAGCACCCTATCAGACGTATTTTTCTGTTAAAATAAAGGGGTTTTTACATTGTACAGTGACTACTTCTCTGTAACTAGAAAAGTTAAAAGTCTAACCAAAAAAAAAGCAAACTACCAACTTTTAGGTACAAATCCATCTTGTTTTTTTGGAGCTTGCCGCTCTGAAGACGTGAGCATATACGGGATATGCTTGGTTAACGCCTGTGCTGTCAGCATGAAAGGCAATTTGATTGGCTGACACATGCGTTGCCTCTCGAAACTTTTTCAACTTTTGCTGCAAGCAATGCATTAAACGCAACGGAACCAAACGAAGCCACAATTGAGTTCAGCAAAGGATGACGACACCCCATTTAAAGTGAATGGGGATCATTGTTGCCAACTTAGCGACTTTGTCTCTATATCTGGCGACTTTTCAGACCCCCTTGGCGACTTTAGTAGCAAAAAGCGACTAGCGACAAATCTAGCAATTTTTTTGTCATGTGGTGGATTATTGTGTGGACAAAGCACTGAAAAAGCATCTCACACATCCTGTTCTGCAGTTCACGGTACAACTGATCTCACGAGAGCTGAGAACAGCGAGAGCTGTCATGGTCTCCTCTCCACTCACACAGTGCCTGCACGGCCAGTCTGTCTAAATAACAGCAAAATATTAGAACTTTGTATTCGCGGTAAAAAATATTAGTGTTACCAGGCTCAGAATTGCATATTGTGCGCATGCGCAGTTTATTCGCATATTATGCAAATCTATTGATTTCGTCATCAAGCGACTTTTCGGAGAGCTAACGGCTACTTTCCTCACCGAAAAGTTGGCAACACTGATGGGAATGCGTCAACCTTGCCGGATCAACACAGTCCGACGTAACATGAGTATGAATTATATTTTATTGATGCCAGGCATATTTCGTGGGTCACATTTAAAACTGCCCCATCTCCCAATGTTAACTTTGTCCTGTGGCACTCACGCTCATTGGTGTTTTCATAGCAACAGTCTTATGACAGTGAAGCAGGCAGCGTTTAACAGCGCAAGCACAAACAGAGCTCGCCATCAACCTTTTAACAGAGAAAATAGCGAAAGGTAAACGGTCAAAAGTGTGGCTGTATTTTGCACAAAAAGATTCAAACACCGCGACGTGCTGCAAATGCAACGTTGCGGCTTTGTAGTTTACCAAAGTCGTACTTTCAACATTTTGACAGAGCGCAGTGTACCACACAAAATCGCTTCGAGGTCAGTAAGCACAACCAGAATTAATCCTTTGTCGTTTTTTGAGAAGATGAAAGGCTTTTAAGTGCGCCTTATAGTCTAGAAAATACGGTTTGTACTTGTAGTCGTTATAATACTAGTTGACATGAACCATAACTGTTTGCGGGTGTTCTCTCAACTAGATAGCTAGCTAGATAGCATAGTTCGCTTGCTGGCAAGCTCACAAAGCTTCATTTACTTTGGAGCAGACATGTGTGTTTGTTGATCTTTGAAACATTGAGTTGAGAGTGGGGTCTCCCACACTGTTAAATCCACAGTCGGCCCCTTTCCTTCTTTATTTTGCGCTTTAGAAATGCGGGGGGAAACGACGTGTCGCCCCCTAAAATCTCAGGGTACCTTGTGTTAGATCTACAAGTCCTGTTATATGTTGTGGATGTGCTTTCCCATCTTTTTGGTGAGCTGGTCTGAAAAGTCTTCTAACAGTTTCTGCATGGGCCCATGCACCTTTTCCTTTGCTGTGTAGTGCACCTTAATGCTTTCTTCGGACCCATCTTTTTTTCTTTTTCTCCCTGTCTTCCACGATGCTTCTCCACTGGAACCACCATGTTTGTTCCCCATCACCAAAGGCAGAAGTTTAAAGTTTTTTGTCTCTGCAATCCAGGCACTCCCTGAACATGCATTCCTTAGTGACATCATCACAAGAAACTGAATTCATTAGATCAGTGAGTTTAGAAGTCTTAATGATTTTATGAAAGAACAGCCTATTGGCCATGAACTGCATGTTTGAGTGCCGCTTACACAGGCATGTTTCTCTCTCTGCTATGGTGGTTTAACAACCCAAAAAGGTTGCTGTCTGCAAAACTCTCCATAAGCGATTTTGACCTCAGGATTCTCCTGTCTAAATTTCAGGTGCAGTTGCTTCATTGTTTCATTCAGGAAGCGCTTTTGCATTTATTTATTTTTATCTTCTTTGTTATCGTCTCTTTTTTCCCTGCTGTTGCCCTACTGTTGTCGTCACGTGCTATGAAGTTTGTAATCTTTTCCTTCAGATCCTGGTTTACTTTGTTTTTCTGGGTTTTGCGGTGTATGTCAGTTTGTTGTTTCTTGTCATGCTTGTCCTCATCAGCTTTACAGAGAATCCAAACTCTTTTTTTGCCATGGTGACCAGGCCATATTTTTTTAAGGATCCTACCAGCCATAATTTTTTTAATTATTTGGCGCGTTCTGCGATTTTCAACATTCTTCCTAATTTCAGAAATGATTGTTTTATGAAACAACAGCGTTCTCTTCAGTTGTGTTTTACTTTGGTTAAACTGCTCCTTCGTTTTTTGTTTAGGAGATTCCACTATCTCCATTTTTCTCCTAAGTCGATCAGACCTCTTTTTGTATTTCTGAACTTTCCTTAGGGCATGGGCAAGCTTTTCTTTAATTTCGTCAAGGTCTCTGTAAGCCTTTGCAACCCTTTGTCTTTGAGGAGTTCTCTCTGGTCCTCTCGGCTGACCTGGTTCAGGGACGTCATCAACCCTAATGCACTCTGGTGGTGTTGCCCCTGCCATGAAACATGCAGTTGCTGTGGCCATTTTATGTTTCTTACGTTGGTTTCGTTGAACATTTCGCCACTGTCTTCTGATTTTGTTTTGTTCTGTTACTGGCATTTCTCTCACGGACTTGATGAGTCCTTGCTGTTTTTTGTCTGTTATATCGCTCTCCGTCTTTCCTTAAGAATTCAGCGTATCTTACGGGATCAGATTTCAGTCTTTCCCTGTATAATCTAATTACACCAAATGAAATGGTAAAAATCCAGACATTTTTCCGTTGGAATGAGTTATGAGCGGTTCAGAAATGACAAACAATAAACATACTCGAAGTTTTTCTCATATTTACTTTGATTTATCTAAAATTCATTAACCTCTGCTGGGAGGTTAATTTCTTTGAACCATGTGTTTCCCTCTGGAGTATCAATTGCTATGGTTACTGAGTATACAAATCTAAAGGACTGAGTCTGGGACTGCATTTTATGCAGAGGTGTGGAAATGACGGTGAACCCGAGGGACAAGTGTTCAACATGGTTAAAATATGCCAAATTGAAAAGAAATATATCTAAAGAATATTATATTTGTATACATAAAGGTTCCCCTAAACATGTAGTAAGTGGGGGGGGGGGGGGAGTAGAAATGTTTTTTTTTAATATATATATCTGTCAAGGACAGAGAAAGTTCCATAGTTGGAGAATCACCCAGCTATGCTTCACTGCTGTATGGTCAATGTTTCTTTTCTTTTCACGTTACTTTCTTTTTCAGCAAACAACATGAAAAACTGAAGTAAAAAAAACATACAACGTATTCGTCGACAAAACAATTAATACACATCTACATAATCATCAGTACATGCAGTATGTGAGGCAGTACATGAGCTTTTTTATTTGATCAACATGCACGCTGTTCACTGCAATGCTTTAACCAATCGGCGTCAGAAGTGCAACACAGAATAAACATTATTACTGAGTGACATTACAAACTCCAATTAACAAGGAATTATGAAAGAAAAACAAAGCTATTTAATTATCATTCAGTGTTAAACAGAATTCTGCAGTACATTCCATTCATCTTTAAACTGTTTTTCCAGGAACTGAATTCTTAACTTGACTTCTTCTTGTTTAAGAAGTGTCAGTTTAATTTGTTCATTTGTCAGAATGATTTGTTGCTGAGCCCGTTCTGTTTCCACCTTTAGTAAATCATTGTAGCCTTCCCCCTTCTCAGCTTGCCTTTTGCGCTTACATGGTGGTGCTGGTGGATGGGGTCAGCTCATTTTTCCGACGCCCCATTGGTCCGATGCGTCAATATTCCGAAAATGTCCCATTGATCCTACAGCCCTTAGTCTTAGATAGATTTTCACCAATAAATTGAAACCCTTTGTCCCGACAGTTCAATGTTCCGACCAAAAGCTGCTTTAGATCACCGTCACCTCATGATAAAATAATGCATGCCTACAGGCCTATAGTATTAGCTATTATTATTATTGTTACTATAATTATATAGGCTAAATCGATAGAAAACTGTGAATCTCAAAACCAAAGCGGAATCATCTTTCCATGACAGCTCTCGAAAAGCAGCGCAAACAGGGTTCTTTCCATTAAGCTATCCTCCCGTCCTCGAACTGTGCGTGGCTGCAGTAGACCTATGCTGCTGTTAGCCCATCCGTAGTTGGTTTGTTTTGTTTATTTTACATTTGCAAAGACGCTGCTGGCCTAGACTTCTCTAGCTCGACCAAAAATCGAAATAACTTGTCCGTATCTGTCTCAATTGCGTCTCTGGTGTCTGGGCGCAAAGTAGAGCAGCTACAACGTGCGTCTGTCCTTACAGCGGCAGTCTACTTGGCACCGGGTAAAAGAGGGGCGAGGAACATACGACCTGGGGAATTATGTTGACCGACCCCAAACAGCCATTGGTCGGAACATTGAGCTGTCGGAGCAATGGGTTTATGTTAATCATTTCGAATTAGTGGGCTGTAGGATTAATGGGAAATTTTCGGAATATTGACGGGTCGGACCAAAGGGGCGTCGGAATAATGGCATGCTACCCTGGTGGATTCCCCATCTCCTCCAAGACAGGGCTCTGACTTGTGCAGGGCTCTTCAAATGCCAGCTCCACAGGGGTGAGGGTGATCATTTCAGCCGACAGGTTCAATGGGGCCAATTGATTCCCCTGTAACAGCTGTCAGTATTCCAAACCAGGCTTGGGAGCTCTCACCTCCGATGATGTCCAAAACCGTTTCAGTGAATTCCCCACGTTTTATGGGCTTGTTTCCTGTTTGGGGGGTTTTCGCCTTTGAATGGTCCTTTTAAGCCTTCTGCTATAGGTTTTTCCACCTAAGCCGGACCTGTTCAACACTCCGCTGTTGGCCACTACCAGTGGCATTAACTTGTCGGCCCATATTTTATTTTTAGGTTTGGATGACAAAGAACTCTGTCCAGGACCACTGAAAGCTCCAAAAAGGGCCTGGTAATTGGCACGAAGACCCTCCAGAAGTGCTGTTGTCTCTGCTGTGGTGAAATTACTTCCTTTGTTCTTCTCCATGTTGTCTGAGAAAGCCCTATCACTATGGAAGGCCTTAAATACCATAAAGCTAAATTGAAAGCAGGTGAGAAAGAACAGGTCACATACTTTAACGCCCGACTCACATTGTCGCGTTGGAAGGCGTTGATGCGTCAGGGTTAACGCATCCCCATTCACTTTGCATGGGGTGACCTCATCCTTTGCCGAACTGAATTGTGGCTCCGTTTGGTTCGCGTGCGTTGCGTTTCATGCTTTGCTTGCGGCAAGAGTTGAAGAAGGTTGAACTTTTTGAGAGGCAATGCATGTGTCAGCCAATCATATTGCCTTTCATGCATAACTGACAGCACAGGTGCTAGCCAATCATATCCCGTATATGCTCACGTCCACAGAGCGGCAAACTCAAAAAAAAAAGATGGCTGCAAAACTCCGTAGATGGTCGTTTTTGTACCTACAAGTTGGTTGTTTGACTTTTTTTTTGGTTAGATTTTTTAAAAGTTACCGAGAAATAGACACTGTACAATGTAAAAAACCCTTAATTGTAACTGAAAAATACGTATCATAGGATTTGCGAGGTCTCTGAGCACCCTGTCTAATGCTACTACTGAAAGGGGAAAAGCTTGCTAGTGACTTGATTGGTTTGATGACCTGTCAATCTCACTATAAGGTCATCGGTATCAACAGAACCCCATGCGCCAGACTCCTCCTCTGCCTTCGGTTGGATCAACGCATTCCAATGCAACAATGTGAGTCGGGCGTAAAACTGGGCTCGTTAGGCCAATGACCTTTGCTTCTGCAACATGACATCCATAGAACATGTCCTGCGGCACCGTCAGAGACGATACAAGCCTCGTCAGTATGTCGAACGAGCTAATTTCATTGAGCAGTACTGTAATGATGAGCTTTATGCACGTTTTAGATTTAGAAGAGAAGACATTTTGTATATAAACTCCTCAAAAAAAGTTTGGAAACATTTCTTCAGTCGATTAATTAATAATACCAATTGGTATTGTATTGTATATCGTTGGAAAGCCTGATTAGTCACCTTTACAACGAGGTACAACTTGTAAGGATCGTGCATTCCTGGAATGAGCAACACAGCTAACCGTGTGGGTAGCGGCCCACATTTTTTTGCCAAAATCCCCTGCAATATTCTTCTGTTGGTATTCACTCTTGTTTTGTGTTGTTTGGTGGATTGGATGATTCTCCCACAGTATTAAGGAAAAAACAACACATATTGACCATTTTTACACTTTATTCATTTTACACTGTCAGGGACCTCAGTAGCATGTGGAAGATCCATACGCAGCCACAACAGCTTGGCACCTCCTGTGGGATGGCATCCCATTCCTGAACCAGAATTTGTAGCAAGTCAGCCAACATGGTTGCGTTGGTCACTCTGGCACGTACTGCACGCCCAAGCAGATCCCACAAGTACTCAATTTGGTTTAGGTCTGGACTCACGGCAGGCCTTTCCATCCTCTCCACTCCCAAGTTCTTGAGGTACTCTGTGATGATCCTGCCTCTGTGGGGGCGAGCATTGTCATCCTGGAGGATGGAGTTAAGTCCCAGATTCTGGAGATATGGGGTCGCCATTGGCTCCTCATTCCTAATTCCGATATCTCACTAAATTCCAACAGAAGAATATTGCAGGGGATTTTGGCAAACATTTTTGGGATGCTACCCACACGGTTAGCTGTGTTGCTCATTCCACGAATGCACAATCCACATGCTACTGAGGTCCCTGACAGTGTAAAATGAATAAAGTGTAAAAATGGTCAATGTGTTGTTTTTTTCTTAATACTGTCGGAGAATCATCAAATCCACCAAGCAACTCAAAACAAGAGTGAATACCAACAGAAGAATATTGCAGGGGGTTTTGGCACATTTTTTTGGGCCACTACCCACACGGTTAGCTGTGTTGCTCGTTCCACGATTGCAAGATCCTTACAAGTTGTACCTCGTTGTAAAGGTGACTAATCAGGCTTTCCAACGATACAAAATACAATATCAATTGGTATTATTAAAGGGGAGGGAAAATCGACTGAAGAAACGTTTCCAAACTTTTTTTTAGGATTTTGGCAAAAAAATGTGGGCCGTTACCCACACGGTTAGCTGTGTTGCTCATTCCACGAATGCACTATCCTTACAAGTTGTACCTCGTTGTAAAGGTTGTGGCAGTTGCAAGAGCCACTTTGCCTTGTGTGCGCACTTTGTTCAGGATGTGGCTCAGTATAAAGGTTTTTCCTGTCCCACCACTTGTGATTTATTGTTTGTTCTGCTTGAGTGATATGAGCTTGAAGTTCCTCCAGGTTGTGTTCTGTCTCGTGTTGGATGATGTGGGGTGTCTGACTATGGTCATGATGTGGAACTGGTTCAGGGAGTCCAAAGTTTCCACTCAGTGTGAATCCGTGTCTTTCAACATGGTCTTTGAGCTGGAGTAGTACTTGATTCAGAATGTTCTCATTTGGCTCACTGACTGCATCTTTGTGCATGAAGTCTTCACTAAGAACACGCTTGTGTCTTTCCCAGAACTGCAAGTGCTCTCCTCTGAGCACAAACATGAGTATGTTGGCAAATACTTCACGCAGTGCTGGGCCAAAGGTGACGCTCGCTGCTTCCTCCATTACAGAATCAACTTCCTGGTCATTGTCAATGATGCCATGAGCAATGCAGGCAGCTAGATATGTGTCCATGACCACATCTCCAACTTTACGGAGGTCCTTGAATGAAGTTGGTCCTGGGACTCTGTATAAAAGGATGCGGAGATAGAACAGTTCAGCAGTGTGTGGGTTGAAGGCAACCATTGGAATGTGTCCAACAGTGTTAGCCATGCGGTCATTGCAGGAACTTAGTCTCTTTTTTCGCAATTGAAATGTTTTATGTGTGAATGTGAAGTGTTGAAATACATCTGGGTACACGATGTGTTGCATGTGTGGATGTAGAGACATTGCTTGAAAGAAGGCAGTCAGTGTAGTGGCTGGTGGCCCTGTGTCCAATATGTTCTGGGCAGCGCCATCATCATTGAACGTAATGACTTGTTCATCCTCCAGGTGAATTGCCAGCATTCTTACAGGGGGTTGTTTTTGTTGGATAGGGAAATCGTAGATTCTCCAGTATGACTCTGATGCAGTGATGTAACGTCCCAGTTCATAGCATGTTACCTCATCCCGGCGAAGTTCCTCACGTCCTTCTTCAGTAACATCTAACCTCACCAGACATTGATCTGGGCCCTTCTCGAAGTACTTGTACAGATACTTGACACTTGAGACAGCACAGACAATTTCAAGGTTAATGTGTGCATTGTATCTTAGAAGGAGGTAAGGATTGTACGGCACAACCCATGCATTGTTGATAGACACCTGAATGTTATTTTTGATTGTCTTTAGGATGGGTGGGCCAGGAGCACCTTCGGATCGTCTTCTGTACAGTGGGTAAGAGTTGTCAGAAAAGGTTGTGGTTTGTCTCAATTGTTTAGGGTAGTCCTTTGAACACTTTCTGTCGACCAAGCATGGACAGTCACGGTTCCATTCTCCACATGGCCCATGGATCATATGTGATGTGACAATGTGATGTAGTTGTGGATTTTCGTTCTTGTCCGGAATCTCCGCAGATATTATGCGATCAATGTCAGTTGTGGTCCTTGGTTTGTCACGTGCCACTATGGTGATGAGCATATGTATATGTGGAAGATGTCGTTTTTGAGTTTCTTTCAACATCACAAATACATCAACATGTCCCAGTATGTCATGCTTCAGGAGGTCTGTAAGTAGAGCGTCGACCTGTAACAAATCGCCCCTTCTTATCGAGGGAAAAGGTTACTACGCTATTAATTGTAGGTCGCTGGCAGATTCTAACTTTGCTATGGCGCACTGTTGCTGCAGGAACAAGCTAAGGGACACCCTTCACCCGTCAACCCCAATACAATTTACCCGTAAACCCACAACACCTACAACAAAGATTCAGATGAATTTCACGTGTATTTGAATGGCCTGGTAAACAGCGCTTACTGCGCGTATCAAACACAAAACGTCGGAACAGCCGACACAAACAACCACGTTAAACATTTCATCCAAACATCATAATTATCCCCAGTTTTCACCCACCCCACAGACCCAAAGTTCCCCGATCAAACCCCACAGTGTCAATTGGAAACAGTTTCCTCAAAATGTAACTATCCGTGTGCAATGAGAGTGAGTTCAACGTCTTACAGTGTGAAGAGAGGCCGCTCCACGCAGCCTGGGTAGCGCTCTCTCACCACTTTACGATCGCTAGTATTCCTGGTATTCCAACCACCGACAATGTAATCCTCCGTCAGAAAAGACGGCCTCCAAAGTCCAAACGCAGGGTATAATCCAGGTTTACTTACTTCTTCGATCTCCAAGCATTGCAAACACACACTCTCAGCTAAACGGAACCACCAAACGACTCTCTCGGGCACACGCCCCCGCCTTCACATTTAAAGTCTTTTCTAATTGGAACACACCTGTTCCCGTTACCATGTTCATTTTTACCTCGAAATTGCATACATGACAAGAGAGATACATACATACATATCACAGAACCATACATAATCTCTAATTTTCAGCCATCTATAAAGGTGATTCCCTTGGGCAACCTTTACAAACCTTCATGTGGAATACTCTGGCAATGATGTCTGGTCTTTGACTGGCCTGTTGGCCTTCAAAAAGCGATGCTTTAATCTCAGGCCAGTTGGGGTTGCATGTAAAAGTGAGGAAGAAGTCTGGTTTGCCTTTGACTCTGACTAAAGCCATGGCGTCTTGGAATTCTTTGCATACCATCTTGGTGATCCATAAATTGTGGGAAGCAGTATGGTTAAGCGTCCTGGGATGATCTCAGCGTCACTATTCAGGGCATCAACAATGACTTTGTATTTTTCTGCCTTGATAGATTTCTGGTTGTGGCGAATCCAGTTCAGACGTAGTGATTCAATTTTGGCCATCATGTCACATACATACTGTTGTGTGAGTCGTCCACCGCGCAGGAGCAAATTGAAGTGATCAGAAGTGTTGCGCACTTGAAGGTGGAATCGGTAAAAGCTTGTGGGGGTGATACCTTCAGTTCAGTGTGGTATCCTTGAGAGCCCTGTGGCAGAAGAAGCACATATGATAGGGGGTCATATGCTGGATGAATGGGATTGATTCTTTGAAGTTCTCCTCCTCTGAGGTGTAGAGTAACATCCAGCTTCCCAAACAGCTCAGACGGAGTTGTTCCTGGAGCAATGACCGCAACATCGCTGCCCAGTGACGGAAGATTTACAGTGCCATGATGAAGGTCACGACGCCGAGTGTGAGCTGTTAGGACAATTCTCAGATCATCTTCAGTGTCATTATGGGTCATGTACTCAATTGCTGACTTAAACTGTTGCACATATGGGTTGGACTCGTGAATTGCCTCTTGTGCTCTGAGCAAATATTCTTCATTCAGACCTCTGTTTGAGTCATGATCGCGTCGAAATTCCACTTCATGGGAAGGATCATGGAAGTAGATCTGAGCAAAGTATGGCTTTTGACCCTGTTCGGGAAGGGGGCCTGCAATGTAGTGATAAACTTTACCTTGTATCTTTATACCTGGGTTGAAGCCAGGTATAGCAATTTCTTTTATGCCAATGCTTGCCATTGCCAATGCATTGTTGTATTGTTTAGCTTCTTTCACAGTTTTGATTCATGAAAAGGTCCTTAATAGCATTTGGAGGCTGTGGTGGGATTGAGCCAGGTTTGGGATTAGTGGGGTTGTACGCTAACTTAATTCGCTAGCCTGCATGCCAACGATTCCCGTAGAACAGACATATCAAAAATGTATACATTTAAAGAAATACCTTGCAGTCGTTCCATGGCCCGGACAAACGGGTCCCGAACAAAAATAAGAAAATTGCTGCGATTGTTGTTGTTATCGATTTTCTATCAGTTCTCACCACACAACAACGTCTCATCTTTGCTCCTTGAATGTCGATATGTAATGGTATGGAGTTATTGAAACTTACTATGTGTAAAAAAGACTAGAAATTGAATGTTTATTTTTAAGCCTCGGAAGTTGCACTGGGTGCCTTTAAGGATCTGCAGTTTGTGCAAGGCTTGTAAAGGCTATCGTCGTGCCATTGTGTGACTACTTATTTATTCCAGAGGTCCACGCTTAGGCCTGTTTTTCAATGTGAAAAGCAGAATGCTCGTACTGCCATCATCCTGAGCTACCATTAGCCTATTTGTTATCATATGGGTCTTCCAAGGCCCCCATTTCTGGGCAGGTAGGGCTACTAACTTTTCTGTGTTCAGCAGTCTGGAGAAGGTTTGGGAGGAGAAAACGTGGAGGAAGCTGGACTGTTTTTAATTCATTAATGTTTTATGTGTATGTTTGATTCCCATTTCTGTTGTCCCTTTTATTCACTTCATAATCTTGCTGCTATGACACTATGAACGGGATTAATAAAAGTTTATCTTATCTTTAATTAATGTTTAATCCTTATGTCTCAGACCTGCGTTAATGCCAATAAAAACTAGATACTTCTCTTGCGTACAGCGGCCCTTATTTATTTTTATTTTATTTATTTATTTTATCGAAATTCATACACAACGCATAGACGCTCTGTTTGTCTTATTTTCTGTATCTCTGAAGTGACAAATAGATCTGGTGATCCTGGTCGTACCAGGTGGACATGAGAACTGCATCAGCCACACAGGACACAAAGATTTCCATTCAACATGTTTTAATCAACTTGTGCAACTTGTTCTGAACATATTTTCTGATACAATGACTTCATGTACAGTATACATCAGTGCATCGATTGTGTACATTTTTGCTTAAAAAAAATGGTTTGTGGAGAAATACTTTTGGCCAAATGAAAATTTAACAGGAAAACATACATGATCACAGTGACGGCAGTGATGTCTGCACACCATGAGAGAGCTGAGCACACTAAAGAGGGCAATAAGCAAACTAAAGAGAGAGATAAGCACACTAAAGAGCTTAGGACCCTCCCTGCGTCTCACCAAGGGCCGACACGCCCTGGGGTCCCTCATCAGGCGCAAACAGCACTGAGAGAAACGTTGTCAGCCATTTCACATCATGCAGACAAACCAAACTCAAATGAACGGTATCAACAGGTAAAAAATGAACTAAAAAAGTTCCACACATAGGAACCTGGCACTGCATTCCACTTGTACATTCATATTTCAAGCTGGCAACTGAACTCTTTGGGGGAACATATGATCAGGAACACTATAGAAGCTCTCAGTTACAAAACAGAATACAATTTAGCGGTCAAAAACTTATTCAAATATGTAAAAAAGGTTCTAAGCCAAATTAATACACACAACACACTTTGGTGACCACTGAATCTTTGGTATATATTACTTGTTTCTAAAAGTGTATATAAAACCTGATTTTGCTGCACTGCTAACAAAAGGTTGTCATGTTCCTCTGCAAACCAAAACCCACCCCACAGCTGAAAACACACATAATACTGCTAAATGAGCTTTCTTCCAGCAGGGGGCAGACACTACTGTAATTGTTGCTGTTATTCTTGTGATCATCCTTATTCTTTCTATTACAAAGATGAATTGACACAATTATTCTGCATGATTGACACTCACCCATTGTGTCACAGGATTATCATCAAGGAAAGCCCGACCCTTAACATTGCAGTAGGCAGCTCTTTGGATAGTAGCATCTGTCACCACTAATCGACAATCTACTTATTTGGGAAATGAAATGAAAACAAGGACGACCTCTAAAGCCGTGTCCAAAAGAAAGGTCAAAGTCCGCATCTTCCAGCACTTGCATTTAACCAATATACAGAAATATATAGATATTTATCTTTGGAGGGAACTGTTTTTTTTTTGCCATTTTATATATCTCAGTATAGCATCTGGTCGTTCATTCTTTGGATTTGGAGTCAGTAAAGTCATATAACACAGGCCTTCGAACAGTAAGGCCATCATTTAAAGCTTTTAAAGGTTGGCGCACTGAAAACTTCAGAGCATCTGGATTTGGTTCTTTTTGGAGAAGAAAGTAAAATAGCAAAAACATTTCCAAATCATACTATAACTGTAACCTTCCACTTAAAAGATACTTACGGAAAAATATTGTTTCAAAACAATGCAGAATAGTACAAATACAAAATCTGTCAATAATTAAATTCACATCAAATTCTCTTCACCAAAAATAATACATAAAGCCCATGTGAAGGGCTTTCATGGAAAACCAAAGCATACACCACATTCTAGGCATTAGCTAATCAGAATGTTTGCATGTAAAAGCTCAATAACTAATAAATAACCATTTTATATAAAACCAATAATGCTTTCTTTACCACTCCAAGGTATGGCATGGTGGCTCAGGTTGCACTGCTGCCTCATAGCAAGAAGGTCATGGGTTCGATCCCGCATGGGGTGCTGTTGGCTCTGGGTAGCAGGTCCTCCCCAGACCTTCAGTGCTCAGGTGGGCTATCTCCTGGGCCTTTCTGTGTGGAGTTTGCATGTTCTCCCTGTGTTCACAAGGACCCCAACAGAAAAACATGCAACAGAACACTCTCCTGTCAATCCCTGACCAAGATGGACAGTTCTCTTCACTTGGTCCCCGGGTGCTTAAAAGCTGCCCACTGCTCCTGGAGGAAGGACAGTCCAGGATGGGAAAATGCAGAAGTCAAATTCTTGGCGACCTCCGCCTGCGTGTGTGTCCTGTGTCGCCACCTCATATATGCACGTGTGCGTCATTGTGCAACAATAAACAGACTGAAATCAGCCTTGTTTTTTTTGTATTGTGATTAACTACATTGTGTGGAAATTGTTGACAAAACCCGGTTTTGTAAGTTCAATATAAATTCACTAGCTTTATAACAATGAAAACCATTTAGGTACTTCTTATTTAAGTCAGTTAAATTGGAAGAAGTTGTTCAGTTGATGTTAGTAAATCCAGTTGAGTTAGAATTACATTAGTGACTTAGGTCAGTGTAACGAGGGTCTGTTTAGTTAGATCAACACTGCCTGATCAATAAAGGCTGACTTGACCAATTAATATTGAAATTACTTAATACAGTCTTGTTGGTTTCACATAAGTTATTTATTTCATCTGTAATAATAGTATTAAATAAGTTTGAACCCAATACTAAATATTAAGTACATTGAACAATTTATTGTTTTGAGTGTAATCACTTTGTCATTTAATCTGTATTTTGAACATACTTGTATCCAGAGGGACAGGAAGCTCCTCTTGTTTGACCAGGCTCATCTCCTGCTCCCTCTTCTCAGTGAGGACGTCCTCCTCAACATCACAGTCAGGACTCTCTGATGAATTTAAAACATGTTTAATCAAAATACCTGAATTTCAACTCAATATCAAAACCTTATGTTAACTCAAACTCTTTGTTTAAATTCCTGTTTGTTTCTTATTTAATTATATTTTAGAATCTATTTGCTTCTTATTAGTTCTGTTTTATTTCTTTCCAAAAGACGATGCCATCGCCCTGACTATGCACACCGCCCTCTCTCACCTGGACAAAGGGAATACATATTTGAGAATGCTAACTAACACTAACTATAGTTCAGCATTCCACACCATCATCCCCTCCAGACTCTTCTCCAAGATCATAGACCTGGGACTCAGAACCTCCCAATACAGGTGGTGAGAATCGGTGACCGCACTTCATCCACTGTGATCACTGTATGCTCAGCACCCTCCAGTTCTCCATGTTCACGCATGACTGAGTGGCTGCACACAGTTCAAATCTCATCGTGACGTTTTCTGACAACACAACCATTGTGGGCCTCATCACTAAATATAACGAGTCAGCCTGCAGAGAGCAGGTTGATACCCTGACAACATGGTGTCAGGATAATAACCTCTCTCTCAACATCAGCAAGACTAAAGAGATGATTGTGGACTATAGGAGACGGCAGGAGGAAGTGCAAGCACCCCTACACATCAACAGATTCGAAGTGGAAAAGGTCAGCTTCTTCAGGTTCCTCATGGAGAACCTCAGCAGCGATCTCACCTGGTCTGCTCACACGGACAAGGTGGTGAAAGCGGCCCGGAAACGCCGAAGGAGACAGGAAGTTTGGTATGGAATCAGTCGTCCTCACTAACTTTTACAGATGCACTATAGAGAGCATTCTGACTGGTTGCATCACAGTGTGGTACGAGAGCTGCACAGCCAAGGACCTACGCAGTGTGATCAGGTCTGCAGAGTTCATCATCGGCAGGGAGCTCCCAGCCCTGCAGGACATCTTCCACACACGATGCATCCGAAAAGCTGGCAGGATCCTTAAAGACTGCTACCATCCATCCTTTAGACTTTTTACCCCGTTGCCTTCTGACAGACGCTACCAAAGTATTCGGTCTCACACCTGTAGATAAGAGAGCAGTTTCTTTTCATCAGGCTTTTAAGTAATCAGTAATATTGCACTACCTGATACCAGGCACACTTGATTTGTTTTTAGGTAAGTATAGGTATCTGAGGTTAGTATAGGTTACTATATGTGTAATATACTGTATGTTTAGCAGATTGGATTGTATATTTATTAATTTATTATATGTTTATCATCTGTGTAATTTATGTTCAGAGTACTTATACCGTATGTTATGGTATTTTATGTTATGCAATGGTAGGTTGTTGTGCGGTGCCTTGTCTTATGAATTTCCGTGCCCGGTCTAACTTTGTTTGTTCTGTGCATCTGAAAAAAATAAATACTTATAAACTTGGATGTAGTTGTCTTTAATTTCCTATTTTATAATATTATCTGGGTATTTAAGTCTTACTAAATTCTCTAATAAATTTGTATTCGGCCTTAAAGTATTTTGGAATTATGTGAATATTACTTCTATTTGAATAGCAAATCTTATTTGAAATCATGCACCTTAGTTTTCTTACAAAACATAGCACAAAGAGTAAGGAAATTTGTGTTTGGTAGATTATTTCTTTATTGTAACAATGCTTCTTGGCATTACATCTTATACGATTGGAAAGCCTGTTTATTTCCCTTTTAAATGCTGCCACATTTGTAAGGATCATGCATTTGTGGGATGAATAGCACAGCTGAAAATGTGGGTTGCGCCCATGGAAAATGTGCCAAAATTATCATATTCTCCTGTTGGTATTCACTCTTGTTTTGAGTTGTTGTATTGGATGATTGAACTCGATCAGTAACACGGAACAAACAAGAAATATTGGCATTTTTACACTTTTTTCATTAAATAAACCATCAGGGAGAGAATGGAATGGCCTGCCTTGAGACCAGACCTCAACCCAATTGAACACATTTGGTATCAGCTTGGGTGTGCTGTACGTGTAAGTGACCAACACAACCACGATGGCTGATCTACAACGACTCTTGATTGAGGAATGGAACGCCATCCCACAGCAATGTGTGACCAGGTGGGTGACCAAGTTCAATCATCCAATCCACCAAACAACTCAAAACAAGAGTGAATACCAACATAAGAATTAACTGTTTAGCAATTTTGGCAATTTTTTTCATGGGCGCCACCCATATCTGCTGCTCATCCCCCAAATGCATTTTCCTTACAAATGTGGCACAATTCAAAAGGGAAATAAACAGGCTTTCCAACGCTATAAGATGTATTGCCAAGAAGCATTGTTACAACAAAGAAATAATCTACCAAACACAAATATTCTTACTTTTTGTGCTATGTTTAAATCAAAATTCACATAACCCAATACAACTGTACAGACTAGCATTTCAAACAGTATCTCAGAAGAAATCAATATCACATTTGCAGTACAAACATTCAAATACTTATTCAATTCAATACAACAAATTCTCAGTTTGTTGGGTTCATTTATCTCAGTTCTTCAAAACACTGTCTCATCTTTAAATCCAAAGAACACGAAAAGTCTTAAGTAGCCTATCCGTAGAAGTTTAAAAAGAAAGACATCAAAGTTAGGCATTTACTCCAGTAGCAGCCCATAGGTTGAGTATGAAGTATAAGCGGCATGACATTTCTCAACGGATTTTGGCTAATTTGACCATGAGGAACAAACTAGGGTGCTGTCATTTACTGTCACCTGAGCGAACATCGACATTTTGCCACACCCTTTAGCACGCGTGCTTGTCCTTATTTCAGCTTTTGAAGGTCGTAGACACTTGAATTTGGTCTCAAAATGACCAGAATATGCATGTTTATATAGCTATGCACTATGAAGTTTTCTAGGCTCAAAAACCTTTATCTTTCAAAATATGTACTATTAGATATTGTTTATCATTTCGAGACGTCCATTTTTGACAGAGTAGGCTGTTCAATTCAGAAATTGGAGTTCAATCCGAAATGGGAAATCTTCATTAAAGCAGTGGCGGTCCGTGCATTTCACGACTAGGCCTTCAGCGATGTCCTACACGATGTTAAACTGAGTGAATCCACCTCCTAATACCATCATTATGACGCCATGGCTCTCGAACCATTATATTTATACAGAAAGGCAGTATAAGTGAGCATTGCATCACCATAACATAGTCGAGTACAACAGACTTTATTCATATTTCCGGAGCATTTAAAATCAATACGTATTAACAATACATTACGAGTAGTAAACTCTCAGTTATATGATCGCTTGAATATAACTGTCACAACTTAAAAATAAAAGGCGATTTTCAGGGATTAGTCTACAAAGTTGTATTAAGTCCACCGAAAGTAGCCTTTGTGAGCTTTAACAAGTTTGTCCACTAAACATCGCATTGTCCCACCTGCAAAGCAGTTTCATTAAACTTCCCATCCTCACGATATCCAGTTTTTCTTGAAAGTTCCGTCTAGGAAATGCCGTTGTAATTGTATCAAAAACTGGAATGATCAAGTTGGTGTAAACTAGTTTATTTGAGTTGGTTAATGTAATTATATTCAGTCTTACCAATTGAAACAACTAGCATAATAAGCATTGAAACCGATGTACGTCGTTAGCCAGCTAAACTGAGCACTGAAGCACTGCATCGGTCTGCCTCAGTATCCAATCAAAGGACGTTTACGTGTCACGTTCAACGCGAGGGAGGAAAGAAATCTTCCGGGCCTTCTAGAAGGCCCAGTGTCGCCAACTCGAAATCTGATTGGTTGTCACAACTGTCTGTTTCAGTTCATTCAACTTAAATGAACTGAAACAGCCAGTTGTGATAACCAATCAGATGTACACGGGCCTTCAATGTGAATTCTGAAGGCCTCAAGGAAGATTTCTGTTCTCGGGGAAGATTTCTCGGAGCGTGGAAACACATGATAGCTGAAATATGATTGGATGAAAGCTCTAACATAAATGAACAACGCTGGAAGCTATGAAATGAAGATAATGGACTATGGGGAATAATTTAATACATATTTATGAAAAGAAAATATTAAAATTAAATTTATTTTATTACATTTATTGTCTGATGATGTTTAGGCCAGCAGAGAAGGCCTTGAAGGCCCTGACGGACCACCACTGCATTAAAGTCTTCAAAACAGTTTTGAGCATGCTCTTTATAATTCAGTCTAGCTGCAATCAGGTTACAAGTTATCACTCAACTAACACTCAAATTAGCATTCAAAGGTAAAACATAAATTCTGTAGGCCTATATTCCAAACTGTAACTTTTCACACTTTTTATACAAACCCTGAAGGTGTCGGACTTAAGATCTATCGAATAATTACATTTTGTCGTTAATTTCAAAAGGTTTTCTACCACGATTTTAAATGCGTCTTCCCTCAGTCTTAGCTCTCGGGTTCTCCAAGTTTCGCGTTCTCTTTAGCACACACAACGTCCCGTAGAGGGCGCTCCAACATTACTTTTCAGTCATTCTCCACATACAAAGCTTGACTGAATTTCTAATTTGAGTGGATATTTACATTGCATCTACTCTGTTTCACCTATTATTAATTTCCAATAAAGGTTTATTTAGAGATCAAAGCATAAAATCTCTAGCTTGCTAGATCTTAATAATATACTTCTCCAGTATGTTTGCAAAGATGAGCCTTTAGTTCCATGCTTTGTTGTATGCTGCATGATAGTCCGGGAACGAACGTCAGTTTTTTTTCTTGTCCCTTCTATCATCTATGCTGTCGAACTACCTCTGTTTTTCTCTACAGATAACACTTGTGTTACACCCTCGTGTTACCCAAACGGCGGCATACTTATCAGAAACAAGGGATGACGAAACAGTCAATCTTGTGACACTGTTTCGTGAGGTTGTTAAATGATTGGCACAAACTGGTCCGCACTTCTTCTTATAATAGTCACTACAGACTGCATAATTCCTACGGGCACTGCACTAGTCTTACAAATCTGCGCAACACCAGACAATGGCCCACTTGGACTGGTTGCAAATATTGATATTGATTTGAGCACACAACACAACCATCACACACACTTTGCACAATAAAGGCTAAACAGGTCAGAATGAAACCATAGCCGTACCAGGATAGATCGATCTAGACACAGAATACATTGTGTGACGCCTGTTTATTGCAATGTCATTGTTTTGGAATCAAATGTACATCCACAGCACAATGAGAGCGGCAGACAGCTGTGGCTGGAAGAGCCAAAGCTCCAGCAGGTGCCAACATCTAACAAATCTAGGCTACACAGTCCATTGGACCACCAGAACTGTACCAACGCAAGACACAAAATAAATTGTGTGACACCTCTTGAAACACTTCTGTTTCTACTGCCATGAGGTTGATAGTGATAACACTATTACATCGCTGGATTGGGCATAGGGCATGGCGGGCAAATGCCCGGTGGCCTGAAGCCTTTTTTTTTTTATTATTCATCCCAAACTCGCGTCTAACGGAGCAGGCCACGTTGACTTCAGTGCAGGCCACATTAACGCCAATTTAAGTTAAACAGAAAGGTGTGCCCGCGGGCCCTGACCTTTAATTTCTCTAACTAAAGTTTACAGCGCTAACTTCCTTAATTGAAAAAAATTGGTCTCGACAACTCGTTATACTCCTATAATACCGTACGTATCTTTGTCATGGTGGGTATTATTTTTGCAAAAAAAATAGTAGCAATTTAGAACAACAGCACATGATTAACCTACATACACTGAAGAAACAATAAAGAAAAACGATTCAATGAAACGAATAAGTTATTTTCTTTGGTATTTTGTCATTCAGAATTTCAGATTTGCAATGGGGATTTCTGGGTAACATGTTTAACACTGTTAATGGACCAGATCATTTAAATATTCGTCTCGCGAGAAAGGTAACAGAGTGACATTAAAGCCCAATTTATACTTCGGTAGAAGACACTTTTGAAAAGGTGTCTGACACCGAAGTATAAATTGGGCTTAAGGCTGCTAACTGTCAATAGCAAAGGAGCAAGACTGCTATACCCTATTGTGAAGACTACACTACACGAGTCTATTGAAAATGTCTTATAAACACAAAAGTGGCAGTAAGAAAAGGCAAGAGAGAAACGAGCTGCAGGAGAAGGTGGCAAAGCTACCCAAATTAGATTATTTAGATTTTTCAACAAACGTTCGCCAGTCCGTGGAATCTGCTAGTGCTAAGGACGACCCTCCTGCTAGCACGACCCTCCTGCTAGCACGCAAGGCTCGTCGAATGCCATTCAAATAGGTGAGTAGTATAAGGGTATTTGATGGGCTGCCATGCCCCCTTTAACAAGTCGCAGTGGAGCACCCGTTTCATGTGTTTTTCAGATGTGGGTAAAGCAGGTGTGTCGCTTGTCATCCGTGTTTTAAGAACGCTTTAGCACACTTTGACCCTGTGTTTACGTTACCGCGAGTCGGAGCGCGTCCTGTCTACTTTCAAAGAGCAAGAGGACTTTGAGTGTGAGAGGTGTCGGGCCATCCGTGACCGCACCATGGCCAGGAGGATGGAAAACAGAACGTGTGTGTCTGTGTTTAATAATTTAGTTAGTTTCATCGTGTCTGCGTTGCTTGTATACACAATTTAAATATCCTATTGAAACTTCTTCTTGTAAATATTGTTAATACATTGTTTGCTGTTCCTCTTAATAAATTAGTTAATTACGTTATGTGGGACGTCTGTCATTTTTAAGATCAGGGTTATCGTAAACAGTGCTATCTAGGCTACTTTCTGACCATTTCTAACGAGTTAAACAAGATTTCGTTCTTTGTGTTCACACCTGTCACAATCATAACGATTACAAACATCTTTGTTTAGCGTAATAGGGAACGCCAAAGTAACTATAGGGCCCGTCAAAATAGCTGCACCGGGGGCCGTCGTAACCACGTTACGCCACTGTACAGATGTCATCATTGAGAGGGTAGTCGAGAAGAGCGATCTGATGAAAAGGCTGCTTTTGTGATGAGGTAAAATAATACGCTGACTTGAAACACTCATAGTGGATCAGATTAAGTTAATTAATATGTTTTAATATAATTCCTTTACTTAAATTTAAGTAACAAGGTTGAAATAAATGACATGTCTAAATAGTAATGTGACCTACGGTCAATAGATCATACTTTTGATAAGCCTACGAAAACAGTATTTTGGGAGAACTTTTCATAATGCTTCTCATAGTGTTAAAATGTTTGTGTCTCCTAGTGCACATTGATCGTTTAAGTCAGTGATTCCCAACAAGGGGTAAGTGGTACATACCACCTGAGGTGCGCAAGCAAACTGCAGGGGGTGTGTGGATAAATTAACGAATGTGTGCAGCATAGTCACTGCATGAGTGAAGGGGTACTCATGGTGTGACAAAAAGGCTTAAGGGGTACTCATGTCAAAAGCAGTTGTGGAAAAAAACCACGCTGTCACACAGCGCTTACATTTTTCCCCGTCAATACCTGGTGGTGGCCTGCTCTTGGTTAAAAATGCCCGGCCTGAAAAATGTCCCCAGTCCAGCCCTGCCTCAATCTCATGTCATTGTCCATGATTCCAATCACCTCAGTCCCATCCCAAAACATAAAAGTACTACCAGTATGACTGCTCCTAGTTGCAGTGGAGAATATATAGAGGAAATCACCTAGACATCAGCCAATCAAAGACTTAATTGATTAATTAGGGTCAGGTGAAAACAACTAGCCAATAATGAACATTTTCACTAGGCTTTCCTCTAGGCAGTATTCTCAACACCACCTCCGGTTATGTGATTGTTAATCTGCAGTTTAGAAATTGGTGAAAGGCTTAATAGGTAGCCTAGTGTCTAATTAATTTACTGTAATCGTGAAATACATTTAGTGCAAAATATGAATAAATATATGATGTATGATATAAATGTTTAAATATTTGGTGAATCACATTTTGTTCCTAAAATCCTTCTGTTGCGATCAGGAATATCCTGATTAATCCCAATTGTACTCCTTGAACCTTTTGAACAGCACATATCAAAGGCTTGTGCTAGATCAAAAACATAACTGGATTAGGTGATCTAATCTGATTTCAGAATCCTTTGTTTCCCTTTTGAACAAACCATTTTCAAGATTTTATCCAATCTGACATCTGAAATCCGATTAAAAATCAGATTACTTCTGAACAACTGCGCCAATGAAATCCAAATTGATCAATACAACCAGGGTCATTTCATGGTTTAATAGTTAGGAATCATCACATAAATAATTAAAAACTGTAACACAGACATGTAAAAGTGTGAATTTGTCTTTTTCCTGGTGCAGTGTTCCATGCAACCTTAGGAATGCATGTCAATACTTTGTTTCCAACCCAGTCTCATTGAGAAAATGTACCCCGGAGCACGTATTCGCAAGACACTAAAAACGTACCTGGGAGAACATTTTGAGGAACAAGCGTCCACTGGGGGTGCTAAAGAGACTGAAATTACTGGTTGAAATAGAGAGACGTCAGGTTCCGTCAGACAAAATTGGCGCCACGTAAATTTGTCCAGTGTTGCCAACTTAGCGACTTTGTCTCTATATCTGGCGACTTTTCAGACCCCCTTGGCGACTTTTTTAGCAAAAAGCGACTAGCGACAAATCTAGCGACTTTTTTTTTTGTCATTTGGTGGATTTTTGTGTTGACAAAGCACTGAAAAAGCATCTCACATATCCTGTTCTGCAGTTCATGTTACAACTGATCTCACGAGAGCTGAGAACAGCGAGGGCTGTCATGGTCTCCTCTCCACTCACATAGCGCAGTCTGACGAAATAACAGCAACATATTAGAACTTTGTATTCGCGGGAAAAATATTAGTGTTACCCCTTCAGAATTGCATATTGTGCGCATCCGCAGCTTATTTACATATTATGCAAATTAGTTGATTACGTCATCTAGCGACTTCTGGCGACTTTTCAGAGAGCTTACAGCTACTTTCCTCACAGAAAAGTTGGCAACACTGAATTTGTCTGACAGAAAGTGCGTGGTTAGACAGAGGTATGTATCATTGTTAAACAGAGACACCCATTATCCACACTCACACATCATCAAAAAATGATAAAGCACAGTTCAGCAGAAAACACACACTGTGTTGTAGTGTCAAAGCTTAATGTGTTGAAGTTTGTAGTTATTAGTTGAAAACGTCACATGGTGTAGGATAAGCCAGTGACTTGTTAGCTTGGGTTAGCTTCATTTTGTCAGGTCTCGATAGCATTTATGCTAATATTAATTATTCCTGCCTGTATGGGTTTGATTTGGGGCTAGGCTAATTTCCTAGCCTCCTTTAGCAATGGAGTTCGTGGGTTTTTTATCAACGACTTTTTGAAGGGATTGTTCAAACTGTAGTGTTTGTACCTGAAGATCTCGTATTAGCTTGTTATCACAACGCAGCGTGAAAATAAAAGCCACCGGTCACACTTGTTGCTTGTACATTCATTTTGTCTAGGTCGCGCTAGCATTTATGCTATTAAGGTAGGCTAGCTAGCTAGCTGCCTGTATGGGTTTGGAGTTTGTGAGCTTTTTTATTAATTACTTTGTAAAGGGATTGTTGTCAAACTGTTGTCTTTGTACCTGAATATCTCGTATTCGTTTGTTATCATAAGGCAGAGGGGGAAATACAAGCCACCTGTTACACTTGAATTAAACGTGTGGCCATCTTTCGCAGTCGATCGTTAGTGCGAGGCATACCTTGGGAACCATAGACATGTATACATAGACACCGCCTCCACTGCTTCAGCCCGTTGCCTCGGCGAAACGCGTCGCCGCCATTTTGGGAAAGGAGCTCTCTGCCGTCAGAGGTCTGTCAGACGTGTCAAACAAGCGCAAGTTGCCAGGAGCTGCGGTTTATCTGGATAAAAATCACGATAACCTTTTACATTTCACAACCAATTTCATGGAGTATTCAAGGGTTTATGCTCTACGTGAAGTGTGTGAAAAATATTTGCCTCTACGTTACTTTGAATCTCGCTAGTTAAATCGCCAGTCATACATGTGCATGGGTCTATGATAAACGCGCACCTGTCTTGCACAGCTTGTGCACTTTGAAAAATACTGAGAAGATCTATAAACTATCGAAATAGTGCTTCTTTAGTTACTACGTATTGACCATCATTAAGAGAAAGAGCATACATCAAATAGTGAGAAACTGGCAGTCAGTGTGTTTTTCATAGTTTAATAGTTCCTTTTCAAGTATGTGCATTAAGAAACCTTGAACAGTGCCATTGGCAATACACAGTTATTTCACAGATCAACATTACAAAAAAAGCTATATATTTCTATAGCAGTAAAAATATACACATCTCAATATACACATACACATCTCAATAGTTGAACTGTAATATAAATAACATAGCATATATATAATACAATATAATATAATGACTCAGTATAATGTGCAATGGAATAACATATATATGATATATATGTGATACGATAATATATTTTAAGATATATATGTGATAAAATATATTACATTATATTATATTGTAAGATATATATGATATAATATAATAACTTAATCTAGGCTAGAACCCTTTAAAGAGTATGGTCTTGCTGAGCTTTTTTCGACTTTCGACCTTCTGTGTGTCGGGCGTCAGAGACTTGGTCAGGTAGTAGGCAATTGGAGCCTTCCAATGGCCTTGTAGGCCAACCACCATAAACACCAGAGCCTCAGTGGCAATATCTGTCTCGTTTAGGCCATCCCCCATGTCCACAAATCCGGTCATTTTCTGGGAATGTGGACTGTACTGGACATGTTTCCTGATGGCCATGCCATCCAGCATGAGCGCCACACGTCCATACTTCACTGGATCTTCCTCTCTTTTTCTTCTCAACATGTCCAGCATCATGGTGTTGAGTCCAGGCTTGGAATCCACAGAGCTCATCCACCTTTATCAAATGAAAAAGTAGTTATTATTAAGTAGCAATAATATAATAAAAATGTATTTGAACCAGTAATTTCCTATCAATAAAATGCAATTAAATGTAATGGCAAATACCTTTGCAATGTATGTGGATGTGGTAGGTGGAGGTGGAGAGACTCTCTCAGGTAAGAGTAGGCTTTGGGCCCGTGCAGGTGGAGAGTGAGGGCAAACTCCCTTTGCTCTTTAGTGTACTCGTGGCCCTGTTTGGACAGGAGGCCTAATGGAAGATCTGAAATGCAGATATCACAGAGTAATTAGTAAATGACTGAAAGAGTATGAATGTCATTATGAAAACACCAATAGGCTAATGTGTTTATTTCCAGGCAAGGCCATATGAATGCAAATATGTAATCTTGTCGTGGCTGTAGACAAAAGCCAACAATCATTGTCTTAATAGCTCTAGCTTAAAGATGCACAAAAGCCAGGAACCATGACTGATTGCTCTAAACAGGTGCCCATAAACACCTGCCAACAAAGGTACCTGGCTATTGTGTGTCTTGAAGCTAGAGCTATCAGACTATGATTGTTGGCTTTTGTCTTTTATTTACAGTGGCATGTTTTGAGCCTTTTTTTGTTTTAATCTCGTCTCTTTTTTAAATACATCACAGAGAGAAATTAAGGCCAGTCGCTCAGCCGAAACGCAGCCATCCGTCGCGACCATAAATGCTATATAATTTACATTATACATACATTGTAATTACTCACAAGCAAGTAGTGGTAGATTATATATATATACTGTATATCTTACATTTCTTGACAATATTATCTCCTGTTGACGAACGATAGAATAAGGCTTTTGCTCCTCATGTCCATTTCACGTTAGACTAGCTATAGTCTGATTCTGGTGGCAACTTAGCTGTCTCAACTTAGCTCTTAGCTCTCAACATAATACATGATCTACGTGACATGACTGAATTTTACAATTACAAATAGAAACAATTGTTTAGTCTTACTTGTGAAAGGTAATTCCTTGCAATCTTGATTGAATCGTCCTGACGGTAGTGCACCCCCAAGCGGCACATGAACTAGGCATCTTCACTCCGATGACGAATAGCACCTTTGGTAAGATGGCGCCGACGATTTATGCTGTCCAAGGCCGAAGGCGGGGTCTATGTATACATGTCTATGTTGGGAACCATAGATATGAACGCAACATAGTCAGTTCAGTACGTAAGGGGTCAGAGGTCACGGGTATTTAAACCTGAGACGGGTCCATTCTAACATAAACCCCATATGTGCACTGCAGGCTACAAACTATAGCATGATTGGAGCTGCAATGTAGATCTAGTCTCCCAAGGCGGAGCTAGTGATACTCACTGGAGTTCTGATTACTTGTTGTTCAAGTACGAGAGTAAAATAGATACATCACATACAGATTTTGAACCTGCACATATGGCAGTGGATGAATGGAACCACAAACGTCAAGGTAAGGGTGCCATAGTGTGTACAGGAAACGATGCATTCTTCCAGTTATTTGCGTTAAAGCAGAGACTTTGAATTAAAGTTATGTTAATAATGTTATGTTAATAATGCTGTCAACTACTCGTGCAGAAATGGTTAGCATAGCTGATTCAACAGATGGCGTTTGGTCATGTTGTTTTGGTTGTCCCTCTCAATATTCATGGAATCCTTAGACTGACTGTAAGCTGACCTATAGACTAAATGGGATGATTTTAAGAGGAATTCAATCATGAGCTGCTTTTGCAGCTACTGTATGTGTTTGTGTTGATGTCAGTCTAAGGACAGAAAGCTGTGTCTCTGGTACACAATGCCTTACCTAGAGACAGAACTGGGATCTGATAGGATTCACTCTTAACTGTGGAGGTCCTGAATGTACTGATGAATTTCTATCAATTTCCCTTCCTGGAGTTCAATGATTGATTGAATTTGTATACCGTCCAAACAGATCTACTGATGATGCCATCGCCCTGACAACGCACATCACCCTCTCCCACCTGGAAATGGATAACACATCCGTGAGGATTGTATTCGTGGACTACAGTTCAGCATTCAACACTATTGTGCCTACCAAGCTCGTCCCTAAGCTCAGGAGCCTGTAACTGGATCCTGGACTTCCTGACGAGCAGACCACAGGTGGTAAGAACACACTCATCTCAAACAGCGATGAGACCGCCTACAGAGACGAGGTAAAGTCTACAAGTCTAAACATCTGCAAGACTAAGGAAATGATCGTGAACTTCAGGAAGAGGCAGAGGGGGTTCACAACCCCATACCCATCAACAGAGCTGTAGTGGAGTGAGTGTCCGACATCAAACTCCTCGGTGTGACTGTGTTCATCAAGGATGACCTTACCTGGTCCAGACAAGCGGACTCAGCGGTCAAAACTGCACAAAAGCACAGTTACCGGAGCAGTTACCCAGACTCACAAACAGCTTTGTTCCCCCAGGCCGTAAGGCTTCTGAACCAGAAAAATCGGACCCACTGACCACCATGCTCTTTCCGCTCTCGTATATTATTTAATTTAAATATCCCACACTCCTACACTCTGTAAGATGCTGCTAGCCTTCCTTAATTTAAATTTGTTGTCTACAATGTATATTTTGTTGTTTCAAATTTCTATATTTTTATTTCTTTTATCCGTCTACTGCGTAGATGCTGCCTGCCATGTCACAAGAATTCCACTGCTCTGATGATGCTAAGCTGTTTTGGTGCATATGACAATAAAAACACTTTGATTTTACTTTGACTTTGACTTTGATTGTGAATTGCAAAGTGATATTATCATGTGTATGGTTACATTTCCCTTATCAAAACCTGTTTTTATTTGAAATTGTACATTTTCTAGATTTGGATGTAGAAAAATGACAGCCCAACCAACATCACACCTTGAAGCATCACAACTTGATGTAGCATTTGCTAATTTGGAAGAGATGGAGGTGTGTTAATATTACATTCTGAAGGTCATATGTTTCTGATCTATGTGCAGTGTTGGAAGGTATTCTGAATACAAAATATGAGAAAAATGTATTTAGTTAGTCACATGAGTTGTTCTATTCTAATTCTAGTTCTATTCACAATAAACTGAATTTGTAATAGTTTTGTGGAAAACTAAATGTATAATGTTACATCAGTTCAATCTATGAAGTTTAGAAGTGGGTTTTTGCTCGCATCGCCTATGGGTCTTGCAATCTCTGAAATGGAGGCTTGATTCACACTTCATAAAATGTAAAACAGCGCTGATGTAATCCAAGTATTTAGAATGGAGTAATGTCATGGAATATGTTACAAATTCGTTACAAATTGTAATTTAGGGCAAGTATTCTGTAACTGAATACATTTGAAAAGTATCCTTCCCAACTGTATCCAAAAGTAGTGTTGATTCATGCAATTACACCCACAGGAAATGCTACACCAAATGCAATGTAATCTCAATTAGTATGAATAGTAATATCGACTTGGCCCTACAACACCAATAGCAGCCTCCTCAGTGAGGAAGAATTTCAACAAGGTTTTTCCAGGGCTATTGAGGTTTCTGTCCATTATGATGAGTATTTTTTTGTTTTAGTTTATGTTTGGTGCTTTTTTCTGTGGTCTGGCCAAGTTCTTTCTCACCAAACCTGCCCAATGAGCACAAACACATTTGGTTTGCACTAGAAATTACAATGACTGTGTTTACATGGACAGCATTAATCTGACTATGGACCTTATTCTGAATAAGGTAATATTGTGATTAAGATGTTTACTTGAGTTGTTAAAAGAATACTCTGTTTATATACTATCACGAAAAAAGTAATGCATAACTATAGTATATTGACATACTGTATAGTGAAATGGGCAACTCCTTTTGCTCTTTCATGTTTGTTTACATGTGTAATACAGAGAGAGGAAGGAATTGATCCAACACCTCGGAAAAAGAAAAGGAAGAAAAGGGACACAGGTGCAAAAATACACTTGACAACGCGAAACCAAGAAGGCTTTCTGGTCTCTGAGCAACGCAAACCAAAGACAGGTATATTTTGGTGTTTTCATGACTATTTCTTTGGTTTTTTTTGTGCATAGCAAAACATTGTATGTTTTTGCTTTGTTTTAGATCAAGCTGGAGGATCAGAGGCCTCAACAACAAGTCACCCTACTAAATTTGGTGAGCTATTTATGCTCCTTTTATCAGGGACATTACTAGACACAAGTTTACTTGTCAATGTTACTAAATAATGTTTGTATAATGTTAACTATGGCATCAGGGGTGATTTATTGAAGGTTGTGAAAATACCTCTCAATCTGTAAACCTTACACTTTTTCTAAGATGTTTCCAGTATGAACTTATGAATGATATGTGTATTTGCATTAAAAATATGTATTTGCATATTTCTACATAAAGGCGTTAAAAGACTGATTGTTGCACCAAATGCAAGCCAAATGGAAGCCTCAACTATTGAAGTAATCGTAGGAGATACAGATTCTCAACAAGTTTTTGGTAGGTACTTCATACCTTAACCAATTAACCTTATTAATTAAGTCTACCATGTCTGACTTTATAACAATTAATTGTAAAGAGGAGACGTAATCAGGAGAAGAAATCCCACACACTGTCCATTTTGTATGCAATTATTTATTGTTACAAAGTTTCGGTTGAAGTATTGAAGTATGAAAATAAAATGGATTTGAAATGTTACATCTTTAGAATGTTAAAGTGTAGCCTTACAATGACTATTTGCTCCATGTGTTCTTGAAAAATAAGTTTGACGCTTTTGTTACTTTTCAGAAGCTCAGACGCTTTTGTTACTTTGTTACTACTTTTTCTTTTTCTTCTGCCAGATTTACAATTACAAATCCTTCAGGATGCACTAGACTGTGACACTGAAACCCACAAAACAACTGCATCCCATGACTGGGCTCTTAGAAAGTCACTGTCGGGAGATCGCTGGCGTGCAGCAAGACCCAAACTTTTTGAGAACTTGCTGGCATCCAATGTTGTGCAGAGTGGTCTGTGTAACCACTGCCACCTGAAGGAAGCAGTGGTCAGATGCAAAGACTGCTTGCCGTTAGCACGTTACTGTGGCACTTGTGATCTTTCAGCACATAAAAATCTTGTGCTCCACAACAGAGAGACACATACAGATGGTTACTTCAAATCAATCCCACCATCAACTGGTATTAATGACCTTGATGGTCAAAATATCCTTTATGAGAAAGGTAAAATGGATTGAATATTGATATTGATTTGTCCTTTCGTCTTTGCAGTAATATGATCTTTTTTTCTGATTGAATATTGGTTGATATTGATTTGTCCTTCCTTCTTTGTAGTAACATGGTCTTTCTTTCTGTTAGTGTGTTTACTGCCAACCACACTCCCTGATAAAATCTGCGATTGTGATCAACAAAATCGCTTTATTGAGAAGGGACGATCAGTCGCCCTCATTACTTTCAATGGTATGGTGATCTGACCCTAATTTGTATGCGTTCATTCGTATGATCTCAGATGCATCAGAGTGTAGGCTATGTCTAATTTGTTTTTATCTCAAAATCTATACAGGCCGCTACGACCTTTTTTTGCCAACCGTGGGGTGCAGGCGTTGTTTGGCAACCTGGAAGCCTGAGGTGGGGGACCTTCCAGGTAATGGTTACTGGCCTGGCAGTATCAATTTACAAACTATTTTTCAGATTGATCTCTTCTCCAGTTTTGAAGAATTTAAGATCACTGCACCAGGCCTGTCCAGACAAGCATTTGTGAAAATGCTTGAAAACCGCTCACAACAGTTTGGAAGGGTAAGACTACAGTAACATAGCCATTGTTCTTAATCCAGTCTCTAGTCTGCATGTCCCATTGCTTGATGTTTTCCTACCTCCAGAGTGGTAATATATCCGGCAACGTCTTTCAGAAGGCATTTCTTGAGTGGACGTACTGCCGGCATGAGGAAGAAAAACTCTTGGCCATTGATCATTTCTCCTGCCCGGCATGCACACCAAACACAAAAGCAGTGTCTGCTGATGGAAATAGAAAATTATATCGCTTCAAAACAGCAAAAGGGTATATCAATATTAATGCCTTAAGGTAGTGAAAGTCTCTTTGCACATTTGTTGTGTTATGACAATTTTTTCCTTTTTACAGCGTGGACGAACAACCATTTTTTGATGGCGTTTTCCTTGCCAAGGACAAAGACGTTGCGTCATTTGTTGATTGTGTTCGAAATAAACTCAAGCCAGTAAGATATTTGTTTGTTTTCTATGCTGTCCTTTGAGTTGAACATGAATGGAAGTGGCAAAAAAAGTATATCAAATTCAGGGGGGCACATGCTGATAAGTCCCCTTATTCAGGTTCAGGTTCAAGTCCGGCCTGTGTCATGTCCCGATCCTCTCCCCACATCTTCTCCTGCTCACTTCCTGTCCAAAGCCTCACAAGCTTCTCTGTCCTGTCAAATAAAGCATAAAAGTTCAAAGTGGCGCCCTCACAAGTAACTGCCTTGCCTTCAGCCTTCTTGCGAACCTTGTTTGTCAGAGTAATAGAGAAAACAAGGCGGGACCATGGGAAGATATCACGTTTGGTTTTGATGATTGAGATGCTGAGGGACTCCTCCAGAAGGAGCGCAAGCCTTTCCTTTCACGGTGCACGTAACACTTTAACCTCTGCTTGTGTTACAGGTGCATGGAAGAGGGATTTGTGGGAAATCGACATGGGCTGCGGCTAGGGAGACATCCAAGAAAAATCCAAAGGTCGACGAAGAGGGTTTGGAAGTGGCAGTGTGCAGGCACAGCATTTTGCTGAAGGGGCTGAACATGTTCAGGGGTGAAATATTTGCCTACCCACTCTTCTTACAGAAGGAACTAGCTGCCAAAACAAACTGCACATTCTTCTGCACAGACATTATGTGTCGCTACTGGCCTTACTTAGAAAAGGTCGCTCAGGCCTTACCAGAGCTAGAAAATCTGCTGGAGATGAAGCCATTCCTCTCAGTTATGCATGCCAAAGGCCACGCTACAAAATGTGAGGTAAAGTAAAAAATGTTCAGTCTACCTTATTAATTGAGGCTGCTATAGATTGATAAAACTATTGTTTTGTTGGCATCTGATGTTCTGTATGTGTATGCTGCAGGTACAGTGGGGTGGAAAGAACCAATGTGGAGCTGGCACGACTATCGGAGAAGAAGTTGAGCAAGTTAATAGCTTCCTCTCCCGTGTCTCTAACTACAACATACATGAGTAAAGCTGGTGAGTTGTTCTTTCCCTCCTTGTCTCTGTATTGTGCTCTGGTGTTAACAATACTACCATTTAGCACTCTAGCACCTTTAACACCTAGCTGGTCAACATATTTATAAACTGTTTCATCCCTGCAGCACGAGCTGATATGGTCACAATACATGCCAGGGGGTGGAATATCAGAAAGAAGGGAAGCCTACAAAAGTACTTGGCTAAACGATACTTGAAGGTACAATGTGTCATCTCATCTGATTTCAGTCACGTACAGTATATGTAGTGCATTCATTATAGTACTACTTAAGTATTACCCAATGATTTTGTGAACGTTTCTGTTTAAACAACACAGACAATTAAGAAAAAGAAAGAGGCCCAAGTAGCCATAGAGGCTATGAAAGAGGACTCAGGAAGGTCTGATGAAGAGCTGCAACAGTGGGTAGCAGACGTGAGACAGTGGGCAGTTGAAAGTGAGTGTTTGCTGCTGTCTACTTTGCAATTATGATAATTGAGCAAACTTAGATTCTGTGTGAAAATTCACTGAACTCTTGAGTTTGAGATTTTCAATTTCCCACTGATCTTTGTGTCTTTGGATTTTGAATTGGATTGGATTAACACAATGTTTGTCAGTACATATTTTACACTTAAACTGTTGTTCCACCATCATTTCACAGTGAAATTGAAGAAGAACAGCAATGTTGAATAGTAATGGTGTAATAGCTTACTCCTTCCTTTACACCATTGTTTACAGCTCCAGATGATCTCCGGACAGATGATCGAGTTGGATTACACAATTTGATTGAAGGCCTTTTCTTGGGCATTAAACAGAAAAAGAGGGACCTTTATCGAGTAACTGGTAAGTTGCCATATTGAAGGTGTACCCTTGTCTGTTGGACACATTTGGTATTTACTATTGGTTTATAACTGGAGATTTTTGTTGTTGTTGTTGTTATTGTTGTTGTTGTGCTGACAGATTGAACTACTCATCTTTGTATTTCGAAATTGCTTGTCTGTGTGTCTGCAGATCGTAACAAACAGAGACACAAAAACCGGAGACGGATAAGGGCAGACAAGAACAAGCTGTCTGAAGCAATTGGTCACTACAATGACCTTGCAACAAACACTGAATCAGTTGATAATGTTGATGACCTCCTTGCTACAGAAAGCCCTATCTGGCCATGGGATTGTGGTATGTTTTCTATCTTATCATGTTTTATAGGATCTCCATTGAATCTTAGTTCAATGAGCTCATAACATCAGTTGCTCTCACCATCCTGACAAGTGTTTTATTCTTCCACTAAAATAACTCCGGAAGCCATTGTACTTTAATAACTGCAAGTAGGTTACTTCTGCCTTTTCTGGCAGAATGTGAGTTCCTACTGTGGTGTTTCAAAGTCTGACAGGTGCCTCTCTGACCCCCTTGAGCTTTTCTTCAGAAAACGACTTGGTTAATTCTGTTTTTGACTTGAAGTCTGTTATTGACTTGTCTACAGAAACTGACACTTCGATTACCGTGAAAAAGAAAGTCTTTGACAAGATTATGCTGCTGGAGAGATTGACTGAGGAAGAGACCATACTTGTGGAAGAAATGAAACAACATTGGAGCTCTCTTACAAGGGCCTGCAGGGCTTTAAGTGACCAATCTGGTGAAATATCAGATTATCTTGCTACACAGAGTGAGTACTTTCATTTTTAAGGCATATCAATTCAGAGTTGAGTCAATTCTCAAGTGAGGACCATTTCACATGGAACATGCACACACACACACACATAATGCTGTTGCTGTCCTTGCTTGATTTTTAGGCTATCCATCAGGACTTTCACCTGAGGCCTACCATGGACTGCAGAGTTCTGCTCTCAAAAAGCTGGAGGAGCTGAAGACGCACATGGCTGAGGTGAAATTGGCGTACCAGGAAATGGTGGTTTGTCGCAATGGTGACCTTGAAAATGAAGACCTAGATGATGGAGACTACTACGACGACGTCGATGATGATGACGACCAAAGCAATGACGATGAGGACTATGATGATGACGACAATGATTTATAAATGTTTATAGGGTTTATAGTTTATAGGGGTAGAGATATTTTGGGCTAGTGTCTAGAGAAGAGTTTGAATATTGAAAAATATGTGATTTACAGAATGTTGTCCTTGTATTATTGTGTAATGCAGTGTGTAGTGAAGAGTTTGAATATTTCTTGTAAAATACATATGATTTACAGAATGTTGAATATTGTGTAATGCAGTGTTTCCCAAACTTTTTTTCTGGGGACCCCCATTTTTAAGTCACAAGCCTTTGCGACCCAAGCCAATAGACATTTTTCGTGAATCACAAAGTAAAGGTGTATTTCACCATTATTGAAGCCAATCATCAGTGAATAATTTGGCAAGAGCGGACTTTTTCTGGATAAGGAACGCATGGATTTCATGTCTTAGTTCATAGAATCTGGTCAAAACTCTGCCTTTTGACAACCAGCACACTTCAGTGTGGAACTGTCTTCTGCTCCCATGTCACTGCTCAGTATTTCTATGCTTATTCCTTTCACTACTACATATACGTATGTAATACAGGTGGATTTCCTGTGGTTAAAACTCTGCCTTTGGACAACCAGTCTCTCCATCACCACATCCAGGGACTCTATAGTCTATAGTCCACCCCTCCTAACCAGCTCCTAACCAGCTTATGAAGCTGTTCTGAGTCACTAGCTTGGATGCTGCTGCCTCAACAGATGCAAAGAAAATTGCAGTTGCGACAACTTGGTGCCTTTCACTGATTACACAGCGCTGCCATTGATGGTGAGGGGGGTGTGTGGTGGCTTGTAATTTCTCCCGAAGTCCACAGTTATTTACTTTGTTTTATTGACGTTGAGGTGTGTGAGGGGAAGTGTTCAGGATCAGACAGACACACACACACACACAACCACACTTGTGGATTTTGTCGAGCAACTGACACATATTTGTATATAATCTCTTTAATATGAATGGATATATTGAATATGTTTAATAAATGCTGTTTAAATGTTGAATATGTTTAATAATGCTGTGTTCTTCACTTGTACAAACCTGATTTGCACGTCATCACCCTGCTGGTCAGTTTTGACCTACGCGACAACCCTGCTACCTTCTGGACAGATATATTCGGTT
Organism: Sprattus sprattus; assembly: GCF_963457725.1. Classification (NCBI taxonomy): domain Eukaryota; kingdom Metazoa; phylum Chordata; class Actinopteri; order Clupeiformes; family Clupeidae; genus Sprattus; species Sprattus sprattus. The sequence goes on along the minus strand of NC_137925.1, from coordinate 36,558,184 downwards.
GAATTTTCAGATCGTCTTGGATGCACACAAGTTCACGAATCAAACCAGACACTTTGAAACATCCATACTGTACTTTTATCTGATATATGTAAGTGTTCTGATATGAAATAAACCTGATTTGCGTGTCATCACCATGCTGGTCAGTTTTAACCTACATGACAACCCTGCAAAGTATCATCCAGACAGCTATTCGGCTGAGTTTTCAGACAGTTTTGGATGCACACAAGTTCACGATGCCATCCCAAACCCTCAAAAGCTTCCTCTCTATGCACTGAAGTACATGTGAAATGTTTTTTTTTTGTGCCTAAATTGCAAATATTGCTTTACATTTTCTGGTTGTGATGATTACGTCACGCTCATCAAATTGTACTGTGCAAGGTCATATTATGCCCGGTTGAGGAAAAATGAAAATATGCATAGAGTGAAATAAATATGAATATATTATTCAGCCTGATGCAAAGAAGCATCTGAGGAATTTCTATTGCCCCAGGACCCCCGGTTTGCTCAGTAGCGCCACCAATAGGTGTAAACAGAGCACATTTCGAAAGGCCTAAATTCTAGAACCACAGGTCAAATATGTCTGAAATTTGGTATGCTTATTGCTAAAGATATGGGTTATAAATAATGTTTCTGTCATTGGTGTACCTCATGTGGAAACATTGGCAAATAACATTTATTTTAAAACAAATAGCAATGTCGAAAGGTTTTGACTTTATATTCAAGAAGGTGGTAAATGTTAGTCATTTAAGCATGTTCCTCATGTTATATATAGAACTATTGTGTATTTTTGACAATATTGCTATTTTAGTAAATTGACTACATTTCCCATGACGTGTACCGTTCATTTCAACTGTGCTTACAACAATGGCGCTGTATTTGTAGTTCTATGAAGCGGTTTAGTTTAAAAAATATACAAATTACGATTAGGGCTGTAAACACTGCCACAGGCGAATTTTAGTGTGTAAAATAGACACAGAAATACTTAAAGCAAGTTGTGACATGAGTCACAACATTGGTGTTGAATAAAAAGAAGCATAATTCGTCGAAATATCGAAAAACGTGTAATTCTGACCCCATGTTGCCAGGCAACGCCTTGCACTAGCTTTGTTGAAGAGTAGCTTCATTCATCACATACAACACCCAATTTATTGTATGAAGTTTGCAGTCAATACCCAGGTGCTACTAAAAACAATGCACTTTAAAGACATTACAATACAGTTAAGAAAATCTTTATTAGACAATTTGTACATGTGCTTGAAATTAAAATTGAATTTAGCACAGAAATTGTCTCTGCCAAAGTGGAGCTCTTCAATGCCTTGCCTCTGAAAATAGGAAAGTACATGAGATTTGGAGAATTCATGTCTACATTATGTATCACGTTGGCACCTCAGTGTTATTACAATCCTGACTTCATGTGTGGACTGATTTCACGGGTTTGAATGACAAATCAAGCGACTTTTTTCTCGCTTGTCCTGTGGTAACTGTGCACTGGTTAACTTGCTTAGCTTCCGTTAGCTAAACTAACAGACCATTGTTTTGTTAAGAATACATACTGTTATTGTTTTGTTATGATACAGACATAGACACAGTTGCACTTTTTATCTGTTATTATAGGCTATTGTTAAGCTTGAGCAGATACATATGTGTCTTATATGTTTACTGTTTGTTGTGTAAGTTAAATGCTCTGCACCAATGTACCGCAAAGAATTCCTGGTTGGTGCAAACCTTCCTGGCAATAAAGCCTACTGTAGTCTGATTCAGTCAGAGGAGTACCCTTCAAGGGTCCACTTCACACGCACGCGCGGGCGCGCACACACACACACACACACACACACACACACACACACACACACACACACACACACACACACACACACACACAGCAGTGGGCAGTTTTCAGGGTGATTCACGTTCAAGCAGGAGAGCGCTTTTCAGCCCCGCACCCCACACTGACAAAAAAAAGCACGTTTCAAAAGATTAAGGTTGTTTTTAATCTCTCAGTTGCAGGTGATAGGTGAACAATGTGAGTGAGTGTGTATCAGGTGTGTGGTGGTGGTGGTGGTGGGGAGTAACTGGGCGATCATCTTCATCATCGCTGCCACTGAAAAACAGAAATTAAGTTGTAAAAGACGTTTGGCAATGTGTTTAGTCACAAATACAGACCATACAAACATATACCATACCATGCATACACTTAATACCGTAATGGCTATTAATCTGCCTGTACTGTACACTCTAAAAACAAAAGCTTTGACTCAACAACAAAAACTAACGCAACAGTTTGCATCAATCTTTTAGAGTTATGACAACTTCTCACGAAATTATGTTCAACCAACAAACTACATTGAGTTAGGGGAATTAGCTTTTCCTCTACAATCAAAAGGTATTTTTAACTACCACTTACTTAATACTTAGCATGAACAAAAGTTTTTAAGTTGATTAATCATAAAATGTAGTTGTTCCATAAAGGGTTTTTTAAGGAATTGTAAGTGTTATGCACTTAATCACCATAATTATGAACACCAGATTTTAAGTTGACCTTAATTGATCTTCAATTAAGTGAAAGTGACCTTTTCTGGCAGACACACTGTAGATAGACACATTCTGAATTTGACCCATCCAGGGTAGTGACACACAGCACACACTAACCCAGAGCAGTGGCGCCCGTGGAGCAGTGATCAGCCTGAAACCTTAACCAGTATATAGTGTTGACTCCGACGGGGATTGACCCTGTGCACCCGAGATTGTCCTTTAATGGACTCGCCTTTGATGCGGTGATTGCATTTCCACACATTTTCAAGTCCACTATTGTCCCTGTGTCAAAGAATTGTCGAATTGCCTCTCTGACATATCCACATGGATGAAGGATCACCACCTTCAGCTCAATCTAGCGAAAACTGAGCTGCTGGTCCTTCCAGCCAAACAGGCCATCCACCACAACATCGACATCAAAATGGATTCTCTCTCTCTTGTTCACTCCAGAACAGCAAGGAATCTCGGTGTCATCATTGATGATCAACTGACTTTCACTGACCACATTGCCTGTGTCTCCCGGTCTGGCTCCAGTAGTAAAGGCCTTTGCTTTCTGTCAAAATGTGATAATTTATGACCCTTTATCTTATGTTTGGACGCGTGTTGTTTGACCTCTTTGACCTCAGGGTTTATTTATGACAGATAAAGACTGTAATAAAATGTCACCCTGGAGCCACCTGAATTCCTAACCCCCCCAATCCCTGATGTCTTTGACATGAGCTTTTTAGGGTTGCAAGAAAATCTAACAGATGCAGGCGTGGGGTTGGCATATGTTAGATTTAATAAAAGCATAAAAACTCTATTGCTTAATATAAAAGAAAAAGGCTGCACCATAATGAAATAATGAGAGTTGAATAGACAGACCCCTAATCAAATTTGACACGGTTTATAACACAGACTCATGTATTCTCTCTCTCTACCTGTTTGATCTTTGATCTGTTGGTTCCCGGCATATAGGTGTCTAGGGATAGTTGTGGAGTTCTTTGATAGCCAATACCCTTTGTTTAAAAGATGTTAGTATAAACAAAGTGGGTTAATTACCCTTTGTATCAAACAAATAATAGCTCCACAGCCTCAGAGCTGTAGTCAGCCAGTCTGTGTCATGTGTGTGTGTGTGTGTGTGTGTGTGTGTGTGTGTGTGTGTGTGTGTGTGTGTGTGTGTGTGTGTGTGTGTGTGTGTGTGTGTGTGTGTGTGTGTTTGTGTGTAAGGGCTTCCATTTGTTAAGTTTTCTAATGGTATAATAAAATAAAGGTTCTGATACTAAGCACACCAATGTAGGGCACAATCAATATAATATTTGAGGGTTTGTTCAGAATAGAAATGTGTTAATCTTTATCACTCTCTTTAGTAGAATCCTTAACATTTTACCTACCTTATATTCTAAGGTTTGACCATAAGATACATTGTTTAAAGTGTTGACTCTGAAGTAAAGAGGAGCTCACAAGTACTGTTTTTGTTAAATAATACAGCATGTTTTACATGAGACATTGGTTCTTATAAGATACTGTAAATAGCCACAATAAGGTTATAAGCTATGCTTATCCACCTTGCTAAGTGGAGATACCAAATATTTGTATAGAGTTCTGTTCTACAACATTTTAACTAAATAAATGACAAGTTTGTAATATTTGAGGGGTTTTATAATTCAGACCTAGGTTTCCTCTTTCTCTCTCACTCTGATGTTAAGATCCCCGTCATGTCACTACACAGGGCCAGTTAAGACCTGTTATATTATGGGGTGGTGAGAGTGTGTGTGTCTGCTTTGATAGCCACCCCTTTTGTTTTAAACATTTGTATAAACAAGGTAGGACAATAACCCTTGCATCAACCCATAATACCCCCACCCCAGAGTTGTAGACCCAATGTCTGTGACATGTGCATTATGACAGTAAGTAAAAACTGTCTGATGTGAGTGTAGGGATTTCATTTGTTAGGTTTTCTAATGGTATAAAACAATAAAATGTGTGAAACTAAGCATTCTAATGTAGGTCACAAACTATATAATCTTTAAAGGGTTGTTCAGAATAAAAATGTGTCTATCTCTAGCACTCTAGCTAGCAGATGCCTAAACATTTTACATAACTTATATTCTAAGGTTAGACCATATTACATACAGTATATTCTTTAAAGTGTTGACTCTGAAGTAAGAGGGTCTCACAGGCAGTGTTTTTGTTAAATGACATAAAGCATGTTATACATTAAACAATAGTTCTTATACAATACTGAAAATAGACACAATAATGTTATAAGATTTATACCTTTCTAAGTGGAGTCGCCAAATATATGATCCATCAAAATCTGGAAACATATACAAGTGACCCCAATTCTTATTGTTTTAAAGCCCTTGGTAGCCAAGAGATGATCACAAACAGCCCCATCAGACATTTATTAAGACTCACACACAAACACAAACTAACCCAATAAACGAGCACAACCAAACTAATGTGACTAACAACCAGCATTAGGTTTATGCTATCCTTACACAAACAATCTGGCCAAACCAATTGTAAACGATGAAAGAGAGAACTACCTGACATATTGAACTAAAACAACAAAAAGACAAAACACTTATATGCTGCACTAAAAAAAAAAATGATTCAATGAACTTAATATAGTTATGTCAACATTTTCAACATAACTGAGTTGTGTGCAAACTATTTTAATACTATTATAACAGAGGAAATAACTAACGTATGTGAAACATATTATTACACTGACCAAACCCACTAATGTATTTCTAACTCATATGCATTTACTATCACCACCTGATCAACTACTTAAAGTGACAACTGACGTGGATAGGCAGTACTTAAATAGTTTTCATTGTTATAAAGCTAGTGAAATTATGTTGGACTTACTAAAACTATTTTTTTTTTTTTTACAATTTCCACCCAATGTAGTAAGGTAAATTCAAATCACATTACCTTGATTCTATATTGTTATTTATTACCACAATCAAATTTGTTTTAAACCACAAGCTTTGAACTTGTTTACCATAAAAGCACTAATGCCAACATAGTTAGTTCTACAAACGTGAGTAATACCTTCAAATTACTCCTACATATCAAAGAAACCATTTCAACAACATGTACAGTTTATATATATTTCCCTAATCCTAAATATAAATGTTTAGATTAACAAGTCAAGAAAGACGGAAACAAAATCTGACATATTGAACTGAAACAACAAAAAGACAAAAGAAACCTCAATACACTCAAAAAAGTAAGTTGTTCAATGTACCTAATATAGTTATGTCAACATTTTCCACATAACTGAGTAGTGTTCAAACTAGTTTACCATTACAGTGGAAATAACTAACTTATGTGAAACCAACAAACCTTTAGAGAGTAATTTCAATATTATCTGGTCAAGTCAATCTTAATTGTTCAGCCAGTGTTCATCTAACTAAACAGACTTTTATTACACTGACCAAACTAACTGATGTAATTCTAATTCAAAGGCAGTTACTTACACCACCTGCACAACTCTCTGAACTGCCAACTTAACTGACTTGGATAAGCAGAACTAAAATAGTTTTCATTTTTATAAAGCTAGTGAATTTATGTTGGACTTACTAAACCTAATTATGACAACAATTTTCACCTTATGTAGTTAAGCAAATTCAAATCAAAATACCTTGATTCTATATTATTATTTATTACCACAATAACAAATATTTAAAACCACAAGCTTTGAACTTGTTACCATAAAATTAATACACAAAGGAAAAAACTAGTCTTAGAAATTGTATGTATGCTACTGTGACCAAAATGTCTCTCTTCATCCCTGCTACAAGTCTCAATGTTCAGCTCTCCATTTCACACTGTAAACCTCCTATTCTGCCACTGACATACATTCAAACTTCTCATTTGTGTTTTTCGCGTTCATGTATCTACACTTTCAAAAACTATCTTCACTTTCAAAATCTATCTGCAGATATGGATTTCAGTTACGGATTTCAGTTACGCATTACGGATACGGAGACGGATACGGATTTCAAGTACGAGTTACGGATTTCTGTTACGAATTACAAAATCTTTTTGGCATTGATCTGATTCCATAAACACCCAGCCCGCAAAAATATGCACTGATAATTAGCCTACCCAAACCCGACCCAACCCGCGGAAGAAAAGAAAAAACGCCAGTGAATCCATATTGCAATGTAACCTAAATGGAAAATAAAGAGAGCTCATTCAAGACACTGCCTTGTGCTAGATTCGCAGTAGAGATTGTGATACAATTTCATAAGAGATTAAGTAGGCCTACCAAACCTCAACAAAGAAACTGAAAGATCAAGGTTTACGTCGTTCTTTATTTTGCAGAATTTGAGGCAAAACACAGAATGATTAAAATAAACAGTAAGAACCAGACAGTTTAAGAGCTATAATTGTGTATAGTGTTTATGTAGTAAGACTGGCAAGGCCAACCTCTTTCAGTCTTTTCTTGACTACTTTTGTGTATTCAAAATGATTCTGCTCCACTCTCTCAGAGCACTCTGGACATTCTGAAACATAAGAAATGTCATTCTAAAAACAAATGCTGTATAACACTCAATCAAGACGAAACACAAATATATTACTGGCTGAAACTAAATATGCAATACATATGCAGTTATTGCAGATAATCAATTCTGGGGACACTTTGTGTGGGTTGATTTTGTAACACAGTATAGAACCGGGTTAGCCAACCAGCAGGGGAGCGAAAATTGGCCTAATTGGCAGCACACTCCAAAACCCCAACAATATAAGCGGCACGAGTCATTTGGCAGTTGCAGCGCAGCTCAGGTCGTAGAAGCAACAGTGAACGAAGCTCTCTAGACACACAGCTAATGACAGCAGAAGCAAACGCTGAATTGAAAGAATCACACATCACAAATAAAAATGACTTACTGACTTTAAGTCTATGATACACCCCCATAGTCTTCCCTCATGATACACTGACAGTTGCAAAGTAATACACTTCACCTTTTGTTTTTTTTATTGGCCCTTTGGCGCTGGGGATCTGGGCAGCTTATGATGCCTTCACAGGCGGGTGGTCCCGTCCCCCCGACGTCAAAGGCAGGTGGTCCCTTGGACGCTGCCCTGACGTCCATGTCGTGAAGGGCGGGTGGTCCTGTTCCCCCAACGTCCATACCCTCCAAGGCGTGAGGTTCTGAGGAATAAAAATGACTTACTGACTTTAAGTCTATGATACACCCCCATAGTCTTCCCTCATGATACACTGACAGTTGCAAAGTAATACACTTCACCTTTTGTTTTTTTATTGGCCCTTTGGGACTGGGGATCTGGGCAGCTAATGACGCCAAAGTCGACAAAGGCGTGTGGTCCCGTTCCTGTTGCCCCAACGTCCATGCTCTCTAGGGCGTGAGGTTCTGAGGACTCAACTTCTCCATCCTCGCGCACACCTGAGCCCTCAGCCCTACTTGCTCTGTCAAAATGAACTTATAAGCAAGAGAGACATAATAAGTGTTATACGTGAAATAAGTGCTCTATATAAGTGTAATATACACCATTCCAAATTACAGCTGAACATGAGAGTTTTTCCAGGGATATGATGGGTGTGTCCTGGTCCGACCATGTCATGGATCTTTCTGTTCATAATACATGCAGACCCCTAAATAATTTTAAAATCCCCCAAGCAGAAGTTGGATACGCTTTATTAAACGAAGAGCTACCGTCTCATCCAAAGATATTCCTTCTCAATGTGAGTTCTTAAGAGAGCACTAACTTGGACGCTACAATAACATTGCAACAGTCTGACAGCGAAGAGCAGGCAGCCTTGCACAGAGCAAGCACAAACAGAGCTAGCCATCAATATAACGGAGAAAATGTCGAAAGGTAAACGATCAAAAGTGTGGCTGTATTTCGCACAAAAAGATTCAAACAACGCGACGCGCAGCATATGCAACAACAAAATTGCGTGTAAATGGGGGAGAGAACTCAAGAGGCCCTGAAGCTAAACTTTTAAAGGGGCAGTACACATTCACGAAACCAGTGGGTTTAAATAAATGCAAACTAATTAATATTTGTTTTACTCTGAAGGCAAACATGCTCATATTTCTGCAAAAGTATTACTGAAGTGTGAAGTGTGTGTACAGAGTTTGTTATGTATTTATTTATATTTATTTAAGTATACTGTAAACAGTTGTTATAAGTTAATATATTGTTCATAGTTTGAAGTTAAAAGGTTTGAAGCCAAGTGTTTTGTATTTATTTTTATTTATAGTATACCTTAAACAGTTAATATATTGTTAAATTTGAAGAAAACTATTTGCCTTGGCAATAAATAAGCCTAATGTCTTTAATTAAAAAAAAAAAAAAGTATCGGTTCTGGCACCGTTTAGGCACCGGTATCGTTTTAAAAGTATCGGTTATGTACCGGTATCGGAAAAAACCCAAACGATACCCATCCCTACTCCTAACATGATCAGACATCAAGCATATTCATGGTACCTCAGCTTTGTAAGAAGAATCATTTAGACGAGGAAAGAACATGTCCTCGTTCTCCCTAGGAGCTGTTGACCACTCAAAGTGGATATTTATGTCAAGCGGACTAAACTTCTTTCCATCATTCTGCTCAGCATTTCTCCTGGTGGGACCATGGCTGGATGTCGGGGATAAACCCAGAATCTGGGTGACGCTACAGGGAAGTGCTGGAGAGCAGAAGAGCGCAGCCTGTGGGACAATCAGGACCTTGAAGTCCTGAGTCTGCCTTTTGCTGGCCATGACACGGTGAGGCTTAGCTTGTTTCTTTCTCCGACCTTTGCTGTCACAGTCCCCAACATGACCACTGGTGGTACTTGGAAGGACATTGACTACAGAATGGGAGATGCCATGGAGCTCCTCTAGGCTCCTTCCTTGAATGAAAGGAGTCTCCTGGGACAGTGGTCCAGCCTGGGGTACTGTGTTGTGCAGTTGGACATGTTGTCCAAAGTCAAGTAAGATGGTAGCTATCTCAAGGGTCTCCTTCAAAGGGGCCTTAAACACCCCAAATGTATCCTGGTGAACCAGTTCACCATCTCCTCTGTCTGCAGCCTACAATGAAAAGGAAAATGATAAATTAGCTGAAATACATAATTCATTCATATTAATTGAATTTCATTCAATTGAAGGACACCAGCCTACCTGTACAGTACAAGTCTGCTCCTCACTTGACACCGAATGGCAGGGCTGGGTTTGCTTGATCCCTCTATCAGTGCCCTCATATCCCTCTTGTGTGGAGGGACAAACAGGCTCTGAGAAGGACCTACAGAGGCCACCATCTCCACCCTGGAGAGCCCCTTGGAGTTCAGGGGTTTTAAGGGGGAGGACCAATGAGCAACCAAGACTGCCATAGGTACCATCAGAGATGGGCAGAGGGAGAAGAGCCTGTGAAGTAGAGCTGTGCCCATTCACACCAGTGTTCCTGGTTCGACGACACCTCTTTTAAGACAGGCTCACTCCTTCTACATAGTAATCAGAACGATTAACACTTCCCTGTAAGAGAAATAAACAAAGTAAAAAAAATGCTTAGAAATTTCATAAAAGTAAAAGAACAACACACAACAATTGGTCACCATTATAAAATTGTCTTACCTTTTCCATATTAGTTGAAGAATTTGACAGGGAAATATCAAAAATATTTCTTTTGCAAGGAGAAACTGGCTTTCGCATGTGTTAAATTTCATCCAAAGTTGAAATTCTAATCTTTGTTTGGGGTTGGTTGCCAATGGCAAATGGCAAAGTAGAATTTAGAATGTTCATGATGTAATTTAGAACTCAAGTTATGGCCTATTGGAGTGCCATGTCCAAGTCCATTTTTCAAATAATAACTATTACGTTTGTATAGCACCTTTCTGATTATAGCCTAAAGTGCTTTACTGAATTATTACAGAAAATAACAAATACAACAAAGCATAACAAATTAATTTACAAACAGGTACACAAGAAAACTACAAAAGTTAATATAATTTAGAGAAAGTTAACAAAATGTACTCCTTAAAGTAACACAACACTAACCAATAATACCCATCAGGCAATAGGAAGGAAAGTTCATAAAATTAATTTTAAGAGGACATGTGACAGGTGTCCTAAGAGGGAAGCAGTTTGCTGTATGGAGTATTCTGGCTCGTATAGACCTTACCCTTTCACGGTTTTACATCAAGTACTTAAAAGTTTATTAAGAATAACAAAGACCAATTTATTTTTAAAAAGTCAATAAAGAGGCTGTTTAAAAGAGACTTCAACTTTATTTAACTGTTTTAAATTAAACTTAGACTACATTATTGTGTTTGGGTTTTGTACAATTTAAGTCCAGAGCAAATATCCACACATGTATCATTTAGCCAGTATTATCAGTCAAAAATGGTAAATTTCAAGGCGATGTATCCAAATATCCACATCACAGGTATGCACACGGGGGAGCACGTCTGTCCTCACAGCCACCATCATGAAGAGTCAGCCCTTTATTCAAGGTTCTCTTTAAGGCGAGGTGAAGTGATCAAGAAAAACACACCAACAGGAGCCATCATGAAGGATGGGCCGTAACGGACACTGAGATGGAAGCTTGGACACACTGTCACCCCCTGCTGGAGAACATACTGCTCTAAACCCTGAGTTGTGGCAGCCTGTCACCACCCGTACATTAAGGAAGTGGACACCAGAGGCCAAAGAAGCTTTGCGGGCCTGCTATGAATGCACAGACTGGGATGTACTGCAAGACACAGAGGAAAATAGGGGAGTCATGGAAGTTGACAGGAGGGTTGACTGCTACACTGGCTACATGACATTCTGCAGGGACATGATTGTACCAGCGAGGACTGTGCGCTGTTTTCCAACCAATAAACCCTGGATCTCTTGTGACATCAAGAGGCTCCTAAGACCGAAAAAGGCAGCATACAGAGAGGGTGACAGGGAGAATAGAAATAGAATAGAATAGAAAAGCCTTTATTGTCATTGTATTTACATACAACGAAATTTGGAGTGCTTCTCCTGTTGGTGCGACGAGGGACAACATACAACACAACAACAACATATAACACAACAATACTACATATCTAAAAACAGTAGGAATAGCATAATAATAATAATTATTATATAGCGCTTTTCTATTACTCAAAGACGCTTGACATGTGGAAAGCAAACAAGACAACACAACACAACTGAAAAATAAGAAAGACAACAGATCAAAACAAAAAACAAACAGACAACAACAAGTTAGAAAAAAGAAAACTGAACATGTGAGTCAAGTAGAGGAGGGGAGGGAGCAGGGGAATTATCAGGTGAAGGCGAGGTTGAAAAGGTGAGTTTTGAGGGACTGTTTAAAAAGTGTTATGTTAGGGGCCTGACGGATGTGGATGGGGAGGTTGTTCCAGAGGGATGGAGCAGCAGCAGAGAAAGCCCTGTCACCCCAGGTCAGGCGCTTAGTCCTGATGGTCTTGAGAGTGGTTGCGCTGGCGGACCTGAGGCAACGGGTAGGGTTGTGGAGGGGGAGGAGGTCAGAGAGGTAGGGAGGGGCCAGGTTATTTAGGGCTTTGAAGGTGGTGAGCAGTATTTTGAAATTGATCCTGTGTTTGACCGGGAGCCAGTGAAGGTTTCGGAGGACCGGGGTGATGTGTTCGTAACGGCGGGTGGAGGTAAGCAGATGAGCGGCAGAGTTCTGAACATATTGAAGTTTATTGAGGACAGAGGTTAGGGAGCCGTAAAGGATGCTGTTGCAGTAGTCCAGTCTGGAGGTTATGAGGACATGAATAAGAAATTGGGTGGTGGCAAAGGACAGGGAGGGCCGGAGGCGTGCAATGTTCTTGAGGTGGAAGAAGGCGGTTTTGGTGATGTGATTGGCGTGGGGTAAGAAAGAGAAGGTGGGATTTAGGATGACACCAAGGTTACGGACCTGTGTGGAGGGGGAGATGGTGGAGCCGTCAATGACAGATGGTGAGAGTGGAGTGAGTGACTGGGGTGATGGCCTTTGAAGAGAGGTAAAGCTGGGTGTCGTCAGCATAAGGCCGTGGCTACACCAGACGCGGAAATTTTGCTTTGCGGACGCGGTGTGAACGCAGCAGAATTCGAAACCGTTGAAAGCAATGAGAGTGGCTACACCGGACGCTGAAACGGAATGTACCGCGCCGACATTTACGCGCGGAAAATTAAGAAATAGACTGGTTTCTATTTTTATTATTTTCCGCGAGGTTTGCGTGGGCCTTTTAACATATAGTATGGTAATAAATCAATGAAATGTAATGAAAATAATTATATATTTTGCTGTGAATAATGAAGGAAGGCCAACTCCGATTATTTCCAAAACCCTCAAGAGCATTTTTAACGTTACTTTTCTGATTGAAGATAGATATAAGTAGGCCTAGACAGTGTAAGTAGATATATAGCAAGTAAGATAGTTGTCAGTGTTTAAGAATGAATGACTTTATATTAATGAATATACTTGAAAAACGAGGACAGCTTTACGACCACAGGGAGGTTAATAAGCTATAGGCAATAGCAAACCTACTTAGCCAGCCATATCTTTGAAGTCGGAGGTGAAAACCCTAACTATTTCATTTGTAGGCTAACTAGTTAGTTTGTAGGCCTGACTGAGTACAGTTGAGACATGTGTAGGCTACAGTTGATACCAGACATCCCAAGTCTCCATTAAGTTCCGGGAGTCTCCCGCATATTGATAACGACTCCCTGATGCCCGCAAATTACTTAAAATCTCCCGGAATCTAAAGTGAGCAAACAACACAGACAGACGTGCTCCAAACCGCGTTGAAATCTGTGTAGCGAGCGCACAACAGATAGGCAGTGGCGGCGCCAGGGGGGGGCTAGGGGGTGCTAGAGCACCCCCTAGATTGGCCATAGCACCCCCATAGCACCCCCAAGAAAATAATGGTTTATTTAGGCCTATTATTGTTATATAATTTCATTCTGAGTTCTTAATAAAATGTATTGTGTGATAATAATATTTTAATCACAAAAGAAAATAACAGATTGAAATTAACAGATTGTTCACGTAGCACGACACAGACACGTTGCGCCTGAACGTGATTGTTCAATGGGTAGTAGGCTAAGTAACAGTAATCCTCGCGATCGGTCAATTCTAAGTCAAGCGTTCACAAAATCACGAAAATGGATCGGTATTTGATCCGCAAATTTCCTCGAGTTGAAGAAGATGTTCAAGAGGAAGAAAAAATGCAAGAGGTATTGGATTCTGATTCTGAAGAGGAACGTCCTGGTCCAAGTCAACCCTTCACCTCTACTGAGGGCGCTGCTAGCCATGCTGCTAGCACCCTGGGTGACTTTTAAGCATGAACGCCCAGGATGGTCCGAAAAGACCAATATTACAAAAATGTTGTGGAAAGCTTGCGCTACACTGCTTGTCAGGGGATCTCACAGCGAGGCCACATTGAAGATGAGGATTCAGCAAACAGGGGTAATTTCCGCGAGGTGCTATCTGTAATTGGAAAATTTGATAAAACCGTTCAGAAAAAGTTAGATAACAACCCGTCAAATGCAAAGTATGTGCACCATGACGTGCAGAATGAGATCATCAATGTAATGGCAGAAATGATTAGGAAACAATTAAGGGATGTTTTAAGCATAGTTTTGTGTGCACTTTTTGATACACTTTTTGATCTCTTATTATTGTGGTTTTGAGTGCCTACTGTTTGGTTTCATTCATGTTTTTATTGATTGTGACCTAAAATAATATACACTTTTTGAAACCATTTCTGACTCTTTGCCTGTTTAAGTTAATTCTATCTGATATTCTTATCTGCCGTCTTTAGTTAGAAGTGTATTGAACTTGGTATGTTTAGTTTAATTTGTCGCACATGGTAGTGGTGCCCTGGTAGTCATCTGGCGCAAACTTAAATCCACACACTGAAGTAAGTGAAGTATTTGGGATTACGTTATCTATAACATGCTGCATCCATTTTGACCGTCGGAGATGAACGCGGCTTTGTGCGCGTCCGTCAGAAGTAGCCTAATGATAATAATAATACGATCGATTTGAATGGCGCTTTTTATGTACCCCAAAGACGCGTTAGAGATCAAACGTGTACACATATGTGACGATATGGTGGGGAGGTGTTGTAGTAGAGAAAAATGAGACTCATATGCTATCACCCTAATTTCATAGCACCCTCAGTAAAACGCCGAGCACCCCCATAGCACCACCAGAAAAAAATCTCTGGCGCCGCCACTGCAGATAGGGAGAGGGATCTAGAAACTGTGTGTGAGGCAGTGTGCGTGTGTGCCTCAAATAAAAGCAGTTAACATAAATAGGATAGTTTTAGCAGCATATAATAAATAGCCTAGTATAAGTAACCTACATATTTAAACATAATTAACAAAGAACTTTATAGGGCTATAGCCTATAGAATGATATTATGCTTGTATAACTTTTAGGGACCACAACAGAAATATGTAGGCCTCCCTGAAATGGAATACCTCCCTGAAATGACTTTTTGTAGGTTGGGATGTCTGTGATACACTAACTTGGGATGTCTGTGATACAATAACCTGCATGCGCAGCAATCAAAACGTGATTTTTAGTTTGCACCTGCATATAACGTCGGAGATATCGGCGATTTTTTTTTTAAACTAGCCTACCTAAGATATTGATTTTATCGTGTCCCTTCTACAATGAATATGTTATTAACCTTACCTCATCAACAAACGCAACTTACATCATTGCAAACGTTAAACTGTGCACTATAAATCTACATATTCCATGCTATCATGCCCTGCAGGGTCATTGCATAATCTAGCGAAAAGCGTGAGGTGGCCAGCAGGGTACAGTTGAGACACATTAGACCTGTCCTATTAATGGGTGTCTTTTCAAATATGAAAATTATAACAATGTTTTATCTTGGGGTCTAAATAAGCAAGGTGGGAGATCGGGTACAGTTGGTACAACTTGATTGTGATATAGCCTATGCTACCTCATAGTACAAAATTAATTTAAATGAAATAGGCATGCAGTGTGTGTATGTACCTATATGAATGTGTGTGACTGTTGGCTAGCCATGTTTTGTAGCCTGTATGGATTTATGCTTGTGCTTTATTTTGTCCAGTTGTCTTTTAAAAGAAAGTTGAATGTATTTGTAATGCTTGGTCAGTCACCATCAATGGGTTTAAATGGGTGTCTCAACTGTACACCACACGAGACAAAATCGCACTTCATGTTTATGAGCTAATTATGAATACATTTAATACGTTATGGATATTATTGATTGATAATAGTTTAGTATACAATCAAAGGAAATACGTTTTTATTCTCTGGAGGATTAGAAGTAGCCTAAAGCAAGTGCCTTCCGTCTAGTCACTGCAGGCACGGCAAGTTTCAAATGGTTTATGTCCGTTGATGTCTGCTTGGTAACCAAGTCTGCCATAAATTAAACGTTACATGAATCTTGTTTGAATAACGGGTTTCTGTAGACTTCATACTTAACCATGTAACTCTGACCCATATGAAGGGATATGGAAGAACTTTGATTGATAAAAGAAGTAAACAAAGACAGCAAAACCGATATTGGTTTCATTTTTAACGCGTCCGGTGTAGCCGGTTCAATAAAATATCCGCTTGGTGAACGTTCTATTTCCGCACGGCAGAATTTCCGCGTCTGGTGTAGCCGTAGCGTTACTGTGGAAATCAAGTCCGTGGCGGCGGATGATTTGGCCAAGGGGGAGGATGAAAATGATGAAGAGGAGGGGACCGAGCACGGAACCTTGGGGGATACCGTGTGTAACAGGGGAGGTGGAGGATTTGCAGTTGTTTATAGAGATGAATTGATGTCGGTCAGTGAGATAGGAGGTGAACCAGGAGAGGGCAGTACCAGTTATGCTAAGTGAGTGCTGGAGACGTGAGAGGAGGATGGATTGGTTAATGGTGTCAAATGCAGCACTAAGGTCAAGGTCATAAAAATATATATATAAATATTTAGAGTGCAAAAAAGCGCTGTGGAATATATTAAAGTACTTACAGAATATATATATATATATATATGTATATATATTTACATACAATATATAGCTCTGGCTCTACAATATCTAGCTCTGGCTCATGTCAATCAATACTTCTGTCTCTCGCCACCCGCCACTGAAAGCGGATTGTATGGTGTCGCGGGGCAACTGATTTGTCACTCACAAGACAAGTGAAATTGTCGCTAGATTCAGCCAGATTGAGCCAGATTGAGCCAGATTGAGCCTGAAAGTCGCTAAATCGCTAGATAATTTTTTTTTTCGCCAGAGGTGTCCAAAAGTCGCTAAATCTAGCGACAAAGTCGCTAAATTGGCAACACTGGTTACAACGTTGACGTGATGACGTCATCAGTACATGAAACATACCTTAGGTACGGATAAAATAAAAAATAAAACGTAAGCTGAGTACGTTTATAACATGAAAAAGCCCCAGTAATGCTGTTTGATGTTCAAAATCCGGTTTAACCTGGCCCCCCCACCACTATGCAACCTAGTCAAGTTTAGAATATCAGCAACCAGTGCTACTCGAGGGGCAGCAAGAGGAGACTGTGATATTCCTTTAAAAAAAAGTGTATTTGGACAGTCGGTTTTCTCAGTTAGGTCAGCCCAGGAATGGAACCATCTCCCACAGAA
Source organism: Sprattus sprattus (assembly GCF_963457725.1). Lineage (NCBI taxonomy): Eukaryota > Metazoa > Chordata > Actinopteri > Clupeiformes > Clupeidae > Sprattus > Sprattus sprattus. The sequence goes on along the minus strand of NC_137925.1, from coordinate 36,541,063 downwards.
CATTAGAGAATCAACCTCATTTAACAGCTTTAAAATAAATCTTAAAAAATGGTTAATAAATAACCAAAAATGTGAGCATTAGTGGGTCACTAGAACTTATATATTGGTATTTAATTAAATTAAATTTTTTATTTAATTTTTATTTTGTCATTGTTATGTTTGTATATATATATATATATATATATATATATATATATGTATATGTGTATATATATAGTTAATGCCTTTTTTTAAGTTGTTTAGCCATTAACACTCTGGCAGGGGGACTGCCAATGGAAACTAGCCTTTTGGCTACAATTGGGTGCATTTACATTTTAATGTTTATTAAAGTACACTGTCCCTCTTCAACAAATAAACAAACTGAAACTGAAACTGAAGTAAACTAAAAAAGTGGAGGCAAACTTAGATTGGAGATAAAGTTATTATTTGAAATGTATATACAGTATCCATGGCGATTATAGCTTATTATCGAGATACTAAGGGCCTGATTTACTAATATGCGAGCGCTTCTTAATCTGCGTTCGCAAATTAACGCACAGTGTTTTTGCGCATTTTACTTGGTATTTATCAAACCAGATCGCTCTGGGCAATCTGAATTTACTCCGCCCTATATAGGGCCTGATTTACTAACATTGCGACCGCTGCTTAAACTGCGTTCGCACATTAACGCACGGTGTTTTTCCGCATTTTCCGTGGTATTTATTTAGGAAGAGAAAATGAAGCTTCAGCAAGTGGAGATTGATGTATTGGTTCACGTTCGCTCAATCACTGAACCTGATTCAATGTGTGCGCTGCTATATTGTTCTTCTGCCCGCCATCACAGCAAGATGTTTAAAAGAACACGATTATAAAGAATATGCTATTGGTGGCATTAATGCATAAACTGTCTATTATAACAATATAGATGTGTACATGGCGAGATTCTACAAGGTACATGGGTTCACTACAATATATATGGACGTGGGTGCAATCAATGGTTCATATTACGTTCAGAAAGTTTGTGATTTCAAAACAAGTCCTGTTTGATATCTATAATTTCAGCTGTGGCAGTGGGGAAATGTATTGACCAGTGCGCCATAGCAATGCTTCGAGTACCTGTGTGAATATTTGTGAAGGCTGAGATATATCAACTGCTGATACTATAACTGTTTGAAATGATCCGGTGCCAATATTTGCAATGTTTACCAACTGATTGAATGGAATGTGATCTCCGGTTGGAGGGTTAGATGTCATCTCTGATCTGGTTCAGTAATTGAAGTATTGCGTGGCTGGTTAACCTGTATCGTCTAATGATTTGTGGTTCATTTAACTGAAAATGTGTTATGCGAGTTGAAAAAATTATTTCTGTGCGCTGTCTCTGTCTTCTTTCTTCGCCTTTCTCTTATCACTGCTGCCATATCAACGTTTTCAGACTCACTGAAATTGCGCTTCCTGGTTAAGACGTGCTTTTATGAGGCAGAGAATTATCCTGCAAATTGGAGACGTGCGCTCGACAGGCAGTTTAGTAAATACCACGCATGACATCATTAGGCGCACTAACCTTGTCTCCTCCCATGTAAATTGCGCCTCACGCCTATGTTACCACCCACCTCCACGTTACCGCCCCTGTACACACCCACAGGCGTTAATATGCGCTGCGGCCCCTTAGTAAATACCGTTTTATGTTTAAGACCGCTATTTTACGCCAGAAATGGGCGCAATCCTGTTAGTAAATCAGGCCCTAAGTAACATGGAGACAAACCTTGTTCTGCTACTTCACGTAGATCATAAACCTCTGAATATAAAAAGGACTCAGTGAATTCGGGTGAAAAATGTACAAGCTATAGTGCTTTTTATTCAGAAAAAAACACAGCTCCTGCATTTACTTGTTAAAGGCCATTCTTCACCTGTCCAAAATGAAGGCGACGCATGCAAGTTGCAGCAGCCATATACGTGTTATAATTGCATTTTTAGCGAGAAATCAATGTTAAATTCTAAGAATATAACAGAAAAACAGTATTTCATGAAGCAGAACACAAGTAATGTCACATATTTTGATACAATGGAACTGAGGACGTCACCCCATTCAAAATGAAATGGGGATCTGCGCTCCGCAAAATATAGGCTACTTCATGAAGTCTAACGATGTAAAATAAACATGTTATGATTGCATTTTTAACGAGAAATCAATATAAAATTGTAAGAATATAACAGAAAAACTTTATTTCATGAAGCAGAACACAAGTTATTTCAAACCTTTTGCTACAATGAAAAAAAAAAATCCAATATGGCTGAGAAAGACGTTGCCTCACGTTGTGTTATGCGCTTGGTTAATGTTGTCATGCCAACATTTCCCTTGCTTAAGTAGGTTGTCTACGAACTAGTATGTTCAAGATTTTCGTAATCAAATTAACGTCGGCTGATTGAGACCAGGCTGGTTTTTCAGCATCTGAAGTATCAGATTGTGTTACGATATCATCTTTAAAATGTCTGTGGTTGAGAATTTTTGGATAAGATGAGGAGAAAACATTTGAGTATTGTAGAACAGCTTAGTGGGTATACAGTGTGCTCGTAAGGTTACTATTACAAGAAATAGTAGTTCAGAAATGAAACAGAAAACTATGTCGATGGTGGCAATGATTGACATTACAGGTTAATAGGCTAGCACAGAGTATGTAGATGCATCATGAGCGGGTTGAATTCATCCATGACAGTGTGGTAGGGATGGCTAGGTGTAGGCAGATAGTTTCTGCAAGTAGATCAGGTGGAGACATTATATGTGTTTAGTTTTGATGAGTTATGTTCAGTTATGTTGGCTGAAATGGTGAAAGGGAATTCATGAATTGTTCATGAATATACGATGCACTGAAGAGGAATGTCTTTGATCAATTTTTAAAACGAGATCAAAGACATTCCTCTTCAGTGCATCGTATATTCATGAATAATTCATGAATTCCCTTTCACCAATTTGATCTAGATGAGGTTATCAGGAAAGTGAGTTCAGGGAGGTCAGTGGGTGTAGGAATGGGATTCTAAGACTAAACCAGGTTGTGGGGGTCATACAATAGTTACTGCTGTAGGTTATAGGAACAGAGTGTTGGATTACATTGTGTTGTTTTGCTAGACTAGAAATGGTGTTAAAGAAAAACCTTGGATTGTTTTTATTGTTTTCAATCAATGAAGAATAATAGGCTGCTTTCGCATCAGAAACTGATTTTTATAGCTAACAAGGCCATCCCTCCATGCCAGGTGAAATACCTAGAGTTTGGTGGAGTACCATTTTCAAGTGCATGAGTCTGGTCAGGTCCGGTCACCACTGGCTGGAGGCAGCCGCAACACCACGTGTAGCACCTGGGATCCGTAAAGGCCCTCCTTCACAGTGCAACAGGTGCTGTCTATAGCCCACAAGTGCTAAGCACAACAACATGGCTACCCAACCATAACATCTGAGCAGCAGGATATAACAACAACAACAAAGCTGCCTTTGTGAGCATTCCACTGGGTTTCAAACAGGCACCTTTCTTCATCAGTGGTTCGTTGCACGACAGCTCCGAAAGGCTCAACTCAGTGTTTCTATTGTTTGCTAATTATATACCAGCTCATATATGGAGTGATAGGTGAAAATTCACCCCAGTTATCTCAGTACTCCGTGCTTCATATAAGTATATTTATTTATTTGATTATTATATTCTTAAGTCATTAACAGTGTTTGGAAATAATCTCACTCATGGAGTTTGGTATACGCTGTTAGTGTAGGCTAAATAAATGCTTACGTTAGCCAAAGCTAAGCCTGTTATCCGGAAAGCAAGCCCACAGATCCACAAATAGGCTCACACTGGAGGTGGAGTTGTCTTTCCAGGCCCCGATAATGACACACCATAAATAAGGGATGCACCGATACCACTTTTTCACGAACCAATACGAGTACGACTATTTTTATTTGTGCTCTTGCCTATACCTAATACCGATTAGTCTTTCTCTCTACCTTTCACTGTCTGTGTGTGTGTGTATGTGTGTGTGTGTGTGTGTTTTTTGCAAGACGTTAGTTAAGGTGGTTGCTTCGGTCTTGCACCACTAGCATTTGTGAATAACGTAATTATAAAAACTTTTTTTTTTTGTATTAGTTTTAGAACTTCGAGGCTACATCCTGACTTTGCGTCTTTCATGAAAGGAGTTAGGCTGGCTGTCTATATGTGTTAGAATACAATCTTGGAGGATACTACAATAAGCTTGACACATTTTTCTTTTAACAACCCGACGGAGTAGGCTTATAATCACATGCATCCATACCAAAAGAATAATAATGATTCATTATCAACATAGTAAGTGATTAATCAGTACCCACATACTGTACATACATATACATACACACATACCTCTGTCCCAGTTCTCCCTCAGACCAATTATACAGTAACTGAAACAGTTTGCATATGCACATACACATCTGTGAAGTCTGGTTCACATATATAGTATACAGTATGTGTTGATTATACAGTAAGTGTGTTTTATGATTTTATTCAACATTTGCTAATTTAATTTTGACAACCTGAGAGCAAACAAAGCCTTGCGCACCTCCTGGGATATTTGCCGAACCCTTAGGTTGAGAACCAGAGCCCTCAGGAAAAAGTCTATGGAGAAAGATTATTTCAATCATGTTGACCGAAGCTCTCCTAATTATAGCCTCTATAGATGGACCTCGCCATAACTGACCTGTCTATGGACCTTATGTGCTTATCCTGGTTCTGACTATTCTATTTCACATTTCATAGTTGTCTTTGATAAATAGTGACATTTAGAACTGCTGGGAGGTGTTATCTGATCAGATGTTGCTGACTGACCGAAGGCTCATCTCTTCTCCTTGTCCTTGCTGTTGGCCTTGGGGCTGTTGGCCTTGGGGCTGACGGCGAGTAAAATCCCTCACGAACCCTCGCAAGCGTCTTCCTGTTAAAATAAAACATCTATATTAATACACATCCTGTTTATACTAAGTCTTGTGTCATACTTGTTCAAATCTTTTGGTCTAAAACTAGTGAGCTAAATAAAAGGTATGTAAAACAGCCCAGTTGGCATTGATTATGGCCAGCCAATATGCCAAATGGAGCCTTTTGGCAATATTGTTGCCAAAAAAGTTGGCAGGGTTTTCCGTCCCGGACCATAGAACTACACATGCACAGCCTCGACAGCAAGTGGGAACAGCAGGTGTATTCATCTTTTCCTCACATGACATACTATTGAGATGATTTCGAAGGTATCAAAAGCAGTTGCTTATAAAAACATACCTCAAAAGGGGTAAATTGTTGCATAGTTATGCATTTATTATTATCACAACAAGTTGTTTTATCTACCACATCCTCTGCCTTGTAAAGGAAAACCTCAACTCTATGTATTTAAACAACTAAACAGAGAAAACAACTGCCAATTGCTCTGCATCACTACAGTGTCATTTTAGAAACTGTAGTAAAAGCTTAAATAGCAAGTGGGCAGGATAAGATGTCATGTTCTGTTTTAGTGTTAAAAGATTAGGAAAATAAAGTTATGTAGATCTGCCACTCAAAATATGGTAATGTAGCATTGTCACATTTAAACTTGGAGCTATAGCAAATCTTCCACAAAGGTAAATGTAAAAAGACAAAGACAACCCTGATATCATCGGTCACGGCTACTAGATTATTGAAAACTTTGCACACTGTCAATTAATTTCTACTGGGTGTTTGATATAAGCATGATCGCTACATTACCCCTCCCTGGTCTGCTAGGAGGAGTTGTTGGTATCTTGAAGTCTTGGCTCCCAGGATCCTCATGGATAATGCCCAGGCAGGTGTTCCATTTGTTCCAGTTGACCTCCTCCACTCTGAAAAAACAACAACACACGCTCCAATTAGCCATTGTTAGCGACTCCAGTCAATAAGTTCCAAGTTTACAATGTCAATAATAATAATAATAATACATTTTATTTATAGGGCGCCTTTCAAGAAACACTAGGTCGCCTTACAACAGTGAATAAAACATTGAACAATACATAATACAGCAACAACTTTACAGCTTATAGGCTTGCTTAAACAGGTGTGTTTTGATTTGTGTTTTAAAAAGAGCGATTGAGTTAGGGTCCACGTTTCTGATGTCAGGGGGGAGGGAGTTCCAGAGGTGAGGGGCAGAGCGGCTGAAGGCTCTGGATCCCATGGTGGTCAGATGGGCTTGGGGGACGGTCAGGGTGATGGAGGAGGCAGACCTGAGAGACCGGGTAGGGACATTGATGTGGAGGAGGTCAGAGAGGTATGGAGGGGCGAGGTTATGGATTGCCTTAAATGTGTGGAGGAGGATTTTGTAGTTAATGCGGTGTTTAATGGGAAGCCAGTGGAGTTGATGTAGAACGGGGGTGATTTGACTGATGGATGGCGTCCTAGTGACGATACGGGCAGCAGCATTTTGTACCAGTTGAAGTTTATGGAGGAGTTTGTGTGGGAGACCAAAGAGAAGGGAATTGCAGTAGTCCAGGCGGGAAGTGACAAGGGAGTGAACCAGGATTGCGGCGGTGGGGGTATGGAATGATAGGGTGCTGTCGAGGACGACACCCAGGCTTTTAACCTGAGGAGAGGGGGTAACCGAGGAGTTATCTATGGTGAGGGTGAAACTGGGGTGTTTGGTGAGGGTGTGTTTGGAGCCAATGAGGACTGCTTCAGTTTTTTCACTGTTAAGCTTCAGGAAATTGGAAGAAAACCAGGATTTGATTTCCTGTAAACAGGCACAGAGGGAGGAGGGTGGGAAGGTGGAAGTGGGTTTGGTGGAAACGTAGAGCTGGGTGTCATCCGCATAACAGTGGAAATGAATATTGTATTTACGGAAAATCAGTCCAAGTGGGAGGAGGTATATGATGAATAGGATAGGGCCAAGGACAGAGCCCTGGGGAATTTCCGGATGGCATCTGATAACTCGGCGGCAGAGGGGAGTTGGAAGCATGAAAGTGGTACAGAGATGGGGGAGTGGAGAACTAGAGGGGGTGGACAACTAGACATGTGAGGGGTTAGTTGCTGGTGGATGGTGGCTATTCTTGTGTTGAAAAATGACATCAGGGTGTTACAGTGGTCAGTGGAGTAGAAGTGTGGGGGAAGGGAATCTGGGGGGCGCAGTGTGCTGTTGACCACTGAGAACAGGGCCCTAGTGTTCCCAGCACCAGCAGTGATTCGGTCATGCAGGGACATATCAGACTTCGGCTTTGCCGTATCAACCTCGCTAACGCTGGGTAGATACGTTACAGCCTCAGTCTGATATGTCCCTGCATGACCTCACTCTCGGTTAGTAAGTAGTTATTATTGACATTGTTTCTACATTTGAACCGTTGTACATTTTCAATAACATTACATCCATTAGTTAAACCTGGATATTTTATCAACATTTTTTATTTCATTTGATAAGAGCTCTTGTTTATAACAGATCAAATCTGGCTGGGTCAAATGTGGTTTTATGATTAGCTGTGTAATATAAATACAAAGTCGGCAATACACTATAGGTTAGTTACAGGCTACTAAGCAGTAAGAGTACTGCCATTTGCTGTTACCGAGCCCCCACCTGGGGGGGCCACCCCGCCCCGCCATGCCCCTCACTTAATAAAGCACTGAAGTGCAGTATGTGTCACCTGAAGCACCAGCGAAGGTCCTCCCCTCCGCCCAGGTTTTTCTCTACTCCAGAACGAAGTCTGCGCTTCAAACACTGTGGTAGACGTCTTTCTGTATCTAGGATGGTAATGGCTCGCTGGAAACGTATGAAAACATAGGTACAAACATGAAAGACCATGCTCAATGATCTCCCCTCGGGTGGTCTACCAGAAAAACAGCTGTGTACATTCAGTCACTATACCTGTAGTCTCCAGATGCTGGTGCTCTCCTCTGAGATCTTCTCCACAGTTTTGTTCATGAGGGCGATGAGCATGTTGAGGAGCAGAATGTAGGTGAGGACGATGTAGGAGATGAGAAGCACATAGAACACCTCCTTGTAGCGGTACTGCTCAGTGAACTCCAGGTCCCCCATGCCTATGGTGAACTTGAACAGCTCCAGAGTAGTGAAGTAGAAGTTCTTGTAAGTTGGCTTTATGCATTTGTTCGAATCTTCACGAAACATAGAACGTGATTGTAACTTTGGTTCATCCAGAAGAGTGACTACCGCTAAAAGACAATGAAAAAAATGAAGATGGTTTATACAATGGTAGGTATACAATAGGTGCCTATGGCTTTTGAAACAGCATTCAGAGATGATATTAGCTTTGGATTAACTCTCTAACAGTTATGTTATTTGATATGTATTGTATGTTTACATGTTTACATTTCAAATCATTATTTACTAATATTATATTTCCAAACAACTATTTATCAGTATTTAGGAGGGAATCCATGTACCTGATGAAAATCCAAAGAGGAAAACCATGTAAACAAAAAGAAAACGTAAAATGTCTCCAAGAATCATCTAGAATGACATAAAAATATGTGTGATTATCTACGAAGAACTTCAGGCTGTCAGGAGATCACAACAAATGGCATCCAAAGGTGGGCAGCGTAGCATATGGCAGACACCTTCTGTATCATGACGCTGTAGATGCCCATGTGTTTGGATCCTCTGGAGAAGTAGAGGAGGTTCATCCAGCTGAGAGCCAGACAGAATACCATCAACCCAAGGTACTCCATCCTGCCACAAAAGTACAGCAACACAGACGCCAGGAAGAGAACTCCCTGGAAGAAACTAGGGCCCGGGACAGAAAATAAGATCAAAAAGACATTTTTGATTGTGTATCTATTTTTTAAACTACCAAAAGCAGACAAAGAGAGGATTTTTTGTCTCCATGTGACTTACAAAAGGAGTTCACAGAAGCCATCTATTAACAAAGTTTCCAGTTTTGGACGTTTCCTTCTGAAATCCGAAACCTTGAGAGAGAACAGTATTAGTCATATAAGCCCCCCCCCAAAAAATATTTCATAGCAATGGTTTTCCATTCTAACAGTGATACATACCCCTTTTAAGAAGAAGTAAAGAGAAGCCAAGAGAAGTAGGAGTTGCCCTGCCAGGAGAAAGTAATCCTCTATCGTATACTCCAAAGGATATGGTGGCTGGGAGGAATGAATGCAGTGGGGCAGTTCAAACCCAATGCTATCACAGAGCAATCAATCATTGGAAAACATGAGGTAAAAACAACTAAAGTGAATGACTGACCAGACCAGCTGATCCGTCTTTCCTGAAATAGGCCACAGTGGAGAATACGGAGAGGTACATCACATAAACTACAAAATTAAAGAGAAATATTGGATAACCAAATCTCTTCCACTTCTCCTCCAGCAGCTGATTGAGTGGTTCCACCTGAAGCATCTCCAGACGATTCTGAAATCACAGTTTAGCCTACCTCAGTACTCAGGAGTCTATCATATCAATTCCTACCTCAGTACTGCCACAAGCTGGAGTCTATCATATCAATTCCTACCTCAGTACTGCCACAATCTGGAGTCTATCATATCAATTCCTACCTCAGTACTCAGGAGTCTATCATATCAATTCCTACCTCAGTACTCAGGAGTCTATCATATCAATTCCTACCTCAGTACTGCCACAAGCTGGAGTCTATCATATCAATTCCTACCTCAGTACTGCCACAAGCTGGAGTCTATCATATCAATTCCTACCTCAGTACTGCCACAAGCTGGAGTCTATCATATCAATTCCTACCTCAGTACTGCCACAAGCTGGAGTCTATCATATCAATTCCTACCTCAGTACTGCCACAAGCTGGAGTCTGTCATATCAATTCCTACCCCAGTACTGCCACAATCTGGAGTCTGTCATATCTATATGGAGTGATCTTACATTATCATATCATTAGTGTGGATGATACATTTTTAGTACAACTCATTATTTGGCCACACTTCCACACTAAACTGATAACTTTGATAGACTAAATAAGGTTTTAGTGTATTACTGTACAGACTCTTGATACCTTGATTAACTCACTAATCTTATTTCAGTCAAATAGGATTAGTGAGTTAATGGTACAGTGTTTTATATACTGTATTATAAATATAAATATATATTGTACGTATATTGCAAGGTACCAGGCTTAAACTGCCTACACTGCCAAATAAATCATTAATTTGAACATTTGTAAACCAATATGATATTTATATATCCAATCGTAATGATACAAAACCTGCACAAACGCTTATGGCTTACTGGGATTTCAGTTCCGTAAACGACTATCTCCAGGACAGATTTTTTCTCACAGGTGTCAAGTGATGACAGGTCGTACAGTGAGGAATAGACAGGCCCATAGGCCCACTCCGTGAACTTCCTGGAAAGATGTCTGGTTTCTTTATCCTGGAACTCTCGATGTAACATGTGTTTCAACAGCTTCAGAAAAACACATAAACAAGAAGGAGTAAAAATGTAATTATGCAATGAGCTTAGGAGAAACAAATCACATAGTATCAAAAATAATACAGCCTTACCGTGTGAATCCATACCAGCGATATGAGCGACGCGATTTCTAAACCCCATGCATTTCAACGGGAGCCAGTCCATTGTGACGTAGACCAGCGATCTGGGCGACGCGACCGATGAAAATTCGAACATGTTGAAATGTATGCAGATGAGGAGCGATTTTTCCTGGCGGCGACCAATGAGATTGTTTGGTGTCATCTTTGACGGTTTGAAAATTGTAGGACTGTATGTTATTTCCACACGCTACACCACGCCTACTCAAAGCGATAGAAGCGATGGAATTTGGTCGCGTCGCTGGTATGGATTCGCACCGTTACACATGCCAGAAATAATGTAATCTAATATAATCAAATATAATCTCACCTCAATCTTGCCTCGTTTGGCTGCAAGTTTAATTGGTGTGAGGCGTTGGTTGTTCTCAATCTCCTCCAGCTTGACTTTCGGGTGAAGCTGAGCCGCTTTGGCCAAGATGTGGTCATACATCTTTATAATGAACTCTGTGTTCTCCAGACTGTTATCTGCTACCAGCACAAGAGCATGGAGAACCATGTTACCCTGTGAGTCTGCCTCCCGCACATCTGCATTCTGGTACTGGTTTTCCAACAGGAAGTCAACTATGTCTCTCTGGTTGGTGCAGGCTGCCAGCGAAAGTGGTAGCTCGCCTGTAAACAGACACAACATGCTTTTCAGTGGTGTAGTCCAGGGTATACAAAGGTATACAGAGTATACCCACTTATTTTTCAGATTTCAAATTTCTCAAAACAGGGCGTTTATCCTGTGCTGTATGGGCTGATAACAAAAAAATTAAAGTATACCCACTTCTCCAGGGACCACTACACCACTGATGCTTTTGTTTAGTTACTAATACAAGGTTAAAATATAGCTGCAAGCAGCGATGGCGGTTTCCTCCTCCAAACATTGCGTACGGAAAAATGTAATTTTGTGACAATTTGTCACTGTATAGAAAAATCCATGCTGCACACTTGCCAATGGGATATTAAATTTCAAATCCAACATTTACAATGCTTTTGCCTTGAAGTTTAGACTGAGTGGAGGTTGTGTGTGTGTGCTTACCCTGTGTGTCTGTGAGAATGTATGTGTGTGACACCAAGCTGTGTGTCTGTGAGAATGTGAAAAACACATAAACAAGAAAACCAAGCCTGCGCGTGTGTTAAGGGGAGACACGCGAGTGTGTGAGACACACGCGGAGGCGCAAAGTAGCAGACAGGCAGACCTTCAATTGAAAATCACCCTAGAAATTAGCCAAGCATGCATGTTTCAAATATTCACCAAAAATCGACTTTTCATCTTACAGTCAACTTTTTTTCAGATTTGTGTACTAAACATTCTCAAGTGTCTTCACATGAGCTTGTGATTGAATCAGAGTATAACTTTTTGACCTGTGGATGTGTAAAGCATTATTTTAGCGTTAACAATGCATCCAATTGGATATCAATAATTTTTCAAGATATGAAGTTGCCTTTGCACATGGGAACATGTTGTAGTGTATTCCAGTGACATATCAAGTTTGGTTTTGATTTCTCAAAGATTTGCCAAGATATGACTTCACTTCCTGTTTGGCGACTTTTCTGCTGAATTTGAGTGGCTGTACCGGACAAACGGTTGTGAGGATCAAAATTCTGTTCGATAACTTTTGTGAGGCTAGGTCTGAAGATCATCTCTGGTGATTTTGAAGAAGATTTGCCAATTTTTTTTTTGATTTTCAAAGGTTTTTGATAAAACCGGAAATAGCGGAAAATCTTTATAACCGGAAATTAACGCCATGGGGTGGGTTTAATTCGTCTTGATCCAGGGAATCTAATGGTACCTCATTTTTGAAAATCGGTCATACGGTTCAAAAGTTGCGTGTGTTACAAAAGTCCAACTTTGACCTGTTGGTGGCGCTAGAGTGGTGTAATGAGAGCCATGAAACTTGGTGTGAATGAAGAAGGAACTGTCCTTAATGAGTGTGCCAAATTTCACAAAAAGTTACCATATGGTTGTAGGGGCTGCCATTGACTCCCATGGTACAAGAATAATAATAAGAAAGCCTACAATAACAATAGGTTACCTCCTACCGGAGGAAACCTAATTAACATCAGCATCAAGGTCTGACTCATTTGGTATCTCACCGAAATAGAAGCAGGAAACCTAATTAACATCAGCATCAAGGTCTGACTGATTTGGTATCTCACCGAAATAGAAGCAGGAAACCTAATTAACATCAGCATCAAGGTCTGACTCATTTGGTATCTCACCGAAATAGAAGCAGGAAACCTAATTAACATCAGCATCAAGGTCTGACTCATTTGGTATCTCACCGAAATAGAAGCAGGAAACCTAATTAACATCAGCATCAAGGTCTGACTGATTTGGTATCTCACCGAAATAGAAGCAGGAAACCTAATTAACATCAGCATCAAGGTCTGACTCATCTGGTATCTCACCGAAATAGAAGCAGGAAACCTAATTAACATCAGCATCAAGGTCTGACTCATTTGGTATCTCACCGAAATAGAAGCAGGAAACCTATTTAACATCAGCATCAAGGTCTGACTCATCTGGTATCTCACCGAAATAGAAGCAGGAAACCTAATTAACATCAGCATCAAGGTCTGACTCATTTGGTATCTCACCGAAATAGAAGCAGGAAACCTAATTAACATCAGCATCAAGGTCTGACTGATTTGGTATCTCACCGAAATAGAAGCAGGAAACCTAATTAACATCAGCATCAAGGTCTGACTGATTTGGTATCTCACCGAAATAGAAGCAGGAAACCTAATTAACATCAGCATCAAGGTCTGACTCATTTGGTATCTCACCGAAATAGAAGCAGGAAACCTAATTAACATCAGCATCAAGGTCTGACTGATTTGGTATCTCACCGAAATAGAAGCAGGAAACCTAATTAACATCAGCATCAAGGTCTGACTCATTTGGTATCTCACCGAAATAGAAGCAGGAAACCTAATTAACATCAGCATCAAGGTCTGACTCATTTGGTATCTCACCGAAATAGAAGCAGGAAACCTAATTAACATCAGCATCAAGGTCTGACTCATTTGGTATCTCACCGAAATAGAAGCAGGAAACCTAATTAACATCAGCATCAAGGTCTGACTGATTTGGTATCTCACCGAAATAGAAGCAGGAAACCTAATTAACATCAGCATCAAGGTCTGACTCATCTGGTATCTCACCGAAATAGAAGCAGGAAACCTAATTAACATCAGCATCAAGGTCTGACTCATTTGGTATCTCACCGAAATAGAAGCAGGAAACCTAATTAACATCAGCATCAAGGTCTGACTCATCTGGTATCTCACCGAAATAGAAGCAGGAAACCTAATTAACATCAGCATCAAGGTCTGACTCATTTGGTATCTCACCGAAATAGAAGCAGGAAACCTAATTAACATCAGCATCAAGGTCTGACTGATTTGGTATCTCACCGAAATAGAAGCAGGAAACCTAATTAACATCAGCATCAAGGTCTGACTCATTTGGTAACTCACCGAAATAGAAGCAGGAAACCTAATTAACATCAGCATCAAGGTCTGACTGATTTGGTATCTCACCGAAATAGAAGCAGGAAACCTAATTAACATCAGCATCAAGGTCTGACTGATTTGGTATCTCACCGAAATAGAAGCAGGAAACCTAATTAACATCAGCATCAAGGTCTGACTCATTTGGTATCTCACCGAAATAGAAGCAGGAAACCTAATTAACATCAGCATCAAGGTCTGACTGATTTGGTATCTCACCGAAATAGAAGCAGGAAACCTAATTAACATCAGCATCAAGGTCTGACTCATTTGGTATCTCACCGAAATAGAAGCAGGAAACCTAATTAACATCAGCATCAAGGTCTGACTCATTTGGTATCTCACCGAAATAGAAGCAGGAAACCTAATTAACATCAGCATCAAGGTCTGACTGATTTGGTATCTCACCGAAATAGAAGCAGGAAACCTAATTAACATCAGCATCAAGGTCTGACTCATTTGGTATCTCACCGAAATAGAAGCAGGAAACCTAATTAACATCAGCATCAAGGTCTGACTGATTTGGTATCTCACCGAAATAGAAGCAGGAAACCTAATTAACATCAGCATCAAGGTCTGACTGATTTGGTATCTCACCGAAATAGAAGCAGGGTCCATCATGCTGCTGAAAGAACTTCCCACAGGCCTTGGCATGGACATCAGCACCTTTCTCAACCAGAAGCTCAACAAAGTATTTACTCCTTCTCTCAATGGCTATATGAAGGGCCGTCTGGCCTACAGAGAAGAAGAACAATCTGAATATCAGAATATCTGTCTGCATAAAACAACATCCAGGTTTTAACAATATACCGAACTCTCACCTTTGTAATAATCATCAGTATATGCCGCATTGACAAATTTCTTCAAATCACCCATCTTCTCAGTGATGCCAAGAAGGGTTTTAACAGTGTCATTTCTGCCATCTCTTAGGTTTAGGAGAGCTTTGAGTAAAGCAGTCTTGCCCTTGGACTGATCTGCACAAAGTTAGAAAGGTTATGTTTAACACTTGAAATCTGAGGATTATGTATTTACATAATAGTATAATATTACTTTGATAAGTATCTGAACAAGTCTTTGAATCATAAGGTGGGTACAGTGTCTGTCAAGGCCTGAAACAAATAAAGACATAGGCCTATATCACACAACACTGAAACTGTAAACAGGATACGATCGTCCACAAGTTAGGAGAGTGGATGTTTCTGTAACCTGATGATGTTTTCTAAAGCTTTTTTCCTGTTATTGTTCCCCGTGGGATTAAATGTCAGATGGATCCTTGAGGCGTCCTCGTGATTTAAATGTGAGAAGCTGCAAATTCTTTGATAAAGCATATTATTGTTCTGATAAAAATAAATGTGATTGGGAGTTACGGATGGATTTCTCAAGGCAGGCCCAAGCATTGAGTTTGCCATATAACCTAATACACTTGGATAGTACTCTAACTCGTCAATCAAATTACTGTTGTTTAAAAAATACCAAGATGCAAAGCACAAATACTAAACTGCTTCCATTTTTAATCGGTTGATCTTAATACTAATAATGACCGATTTAATCGAATTTACAAAAAAAGACAGAATTTTCTAACAGGGACTTCTGTAGAATTGCAGTCGCTTAATTGATATGACACCTCAGGAAATTATTATACATAGTTGATTTTTTATCACACAAGGAGAGAGGCAATATTTTACATTAACATTTTTGTCATCTTCCCCCTTACAGGCAGAGTCAGTCAGGTATTTCATAGCACGACGCAGATACTGCTCCAGTCCCTCTAGCTGGGCAACCTCTCCACTTGACACTGCTGTGAAGAGCCTTTTAATGTCGAATTTGTCTTTGTCTTGAGCAGCTTCACCTGTTATTCCTGTGATACCCCTGCATTAGAGAAGATTATATGTGAAAAACATAGCTTTGACAGCATTAGGACCATAGAATTCAAGGTTCCATAGGACTTGTTATAAATATGTAACTTCATATTCCAAACATATAAGGTGTCACTACATATAGGTGAGCCATAATACAAAATAATAGTTTACACTTTTTTTATAATATATATATTTTTTAATTGTTTGGAACAGAAAAGGTTGTGGACACTTTATGAGGGTGACAATGTTTGAGTCCAATAGACAATAAAATGTATCATTTCAAACTCAATTCAATTCAATTCAATTTTATTTGTATAGCGCCATAACAATACAATTGCCTCTAGAGCCTAAACCCCCTTAGTGCATGCACAATGGCAACAGGGGCAAGGAAAAACTCCCTGTTAGGCAGGAACAGGGGCGTCGTTAGGCCTAAAAATGTTCTTCAGCCCCCCCAAAATGATTTGGCATTATTGGCTTAAAATAAATAAATAAATAAAATAAAAATTGGTGATGATATTAAATTAAACGATTGTTTCTCACATGGACACGTTTTTTATAACTCTCAAATGCTACATATGTGCTTGCGTGCGTTCTGGTTTTTAGGTTTTCTCCCCCTTAAAATTACAATCCAATAGCAAATCATTAACTATATAAAGTATGGAAGTTTATTAGACTCTTTATTCAAATGGCAATGCATTTGTCAAATGGCAATTCAATGCGCAAAGTGACAATGCAATCCGCAATTCAAATGGCAAACCAGTTGTCAAATGGCAAACCAGTTGTCAAATGGCAATTCAATGTGCAAATGACAATGCAATCCGCAATTCAGTTTGTATTATATTGAATACAAATTTGAATGAACGCTTATTGCATTGCATTTCATATTGACACGGTTTTTTCGACTCTTTATTCAAATGAAAATGCATTTGTCAATTGGCAATTCAATGCGCAAAGTGACAATGCAATCCGCAATTCAAATGGAAAAGCAGTTGTCAAATGGCAATTCAATGTGCAAATGACAATGCAATCCGCAATCCAGTTTGTATTATTTTGAATAACAATTTGAATGAGCGCTTATTGCATTGCATTTCATATTGACACGTCTTTTCGACAATTAAACCCACAATAAATCTAAATATTCCAAGTTCTGTTTCAAACCAATCATAAAGATCTTTGAAATGAAATCATTGAAAAGTGTTATTTAAAGGCATTGAAATTTAGATGTCAGGGTTGGGGACAGCTACTTCCCAATAGAAAGTACCCTATACTGTAAATGATGATTTTGTATATATTTAGCTTATCACTATCTCATTTAATGCATTGGGATTATATAGACCATAACATTTTCTTAGTAAATATCTATGCCTAAATACCTAATTGTTTTGTAAATAGTTGTTATTGTTGAGGGCCTGCATATTACACGAATTCGGTAGAATGGCCCATACAAAGTGTAGTGATTATTATGAATTATGACAAACTCACTTGATGAAATTCCTGTTGATTTTGATCTGCGGAGTGGTCTCTTGTACGTCCTCTTGATATTCAGAGTCCATAGGGCTTCTGTCTTTTTCAGTTGGACCCAGTCGAAGAGCAGATGCCCAGTGATCCTTTGTTCCCAGTTCTTTGCTCTGTGCACGCTCTTCGTCAGTCCTGTCATCAACTTCCAGGATGAATGGCTCCCTCTCTTTGCCTTTTGGTGTACCCATGGTGATGTCTGAATGCAATAATACCTGGATGAGGGAAAAGCCATATTTCATGTGCAATATTTCTGAATATACGTAGATGTAATTGGTAAATGGACTGCATTCATATTGTGCTTTTTAACTCAAATTGCTTTAAACATGGATGCCTCAAACATCTCGCCATTCAAACACCAAAGGCGGAGAATACAGACTAAGTTGCCAACCTGCTCGTCGGGAGTGGTTGGGGGTTCAGCGTCCTGCTCAAGGACACTTTGGCATTTGGGGAGAAGAAATTGAAATCAAACTAGCAACCTTCCGATTGCTAAACGACTCTACCACCTGAACCACAAGCTTGGGCTTTGAATTCAGCACATCTGAACATCTAATGTAATTGCCTTAGATGTTCAGATGTGCTGAATTCAAAGCCCAAGCTTGTGGTTCAGGAGGAAGAGTCGTTTAGCAATCGGACTGGGCATGTCTGCAGATAAAGAGGTGTTTGGGGTCATCCCCAACTCATCTCTACACAGGACTGTATATGATCTATAGCCTTGCATATGAGCCATGACAGCAATACACAACACTCAGCCATACTCCAAGATCATATCATCATCGGAAGCTTAATTATATCATAGGACGCTTTGTAAATTCTAAACTTCCTATGTTATAGTCCAGTGATATACTTGTTTTAGACATGCGTGCGTCAGTAGATCCATGAACCTCTGTTGTTATTGGATGACATCTACACTGTGGTACCCCAAGCTCCCCTTAGGGTCCAACTAGAGACAATTGATGGAGAATTCAGGTCATTGGTGGCATTCATCTTGAAGATGGGGGAATTTCCTGATTGAGAGACAAGGGAGCTAACTCGCCACACCCATTGGCTCTTAATCTGCTCCCTGCCACACCCACAATCCCAGCTGAAAAAGCAATCGAGGTAAAAAGACAAGAGTATTTAAAGGGGAGAAGGACGTATGTGGATCTGGAAGGATCATTCTGTGGTGGACCCCTGGTCCTTTATGTTAGAGCCTGAATTTGTTTGACTTGCTTATGTTGGATTGATGTATTTCTTTTCTGTTTGCCCAGGAATAGCTGCAAATAAACTACAAATAAACAGCAGGTTTTGTTTGGACACTTATGCGCCCATTTCTGGCGTAAAATAGCGGTCGTAAACATAAAACGGTATTTACTAAGGGGGCGCATTTGAGTAGAGTCGCATATTAACGCTTTGAGGGTGTGTACCTGCAAACAGGTGGGATGGTTCGGAAACGTGGGTGGTAACATAGGCGTGAGGCGCTATTTAATGGGAGGAGTGCGCCTAATGATGAACTGCGTGGTATTCAGGTAAGGCCAAAGCTGGGAATTGGTACAATTCGCCTGCGTGAGAGTCGCCATTCGCTTCACGCGAATCAGGCACAATTCGCTTCACGCGAATCAGGCACAATTCGAGTGGGCGAGAGTCGCCACTTCGCTTCACGCGATTTGGCACTCCGCGAGTGGACGAGACTCGCCACTTTGTGAATGAAGCGCGCTTCACTTGACGCAATCTGAATTGCACAGAGACGGGCGCATATACAAAGACACGCGATCTGAATTGCACAGAGACGGGCGCATATGAGACATATACGTTGTTGAGACTCTTAAAGATTTTACTCGTGGTTAAAAGTCGGTAACAAAACAGAGACAAATGTCATGTCATGTCATTTATTTCAAAAACAAACAATCAGAGTGTAATAGCTCTGGTTCCAAGACACAAAAAAGCCAGGAACCAGGTCTGATGGCCCATCAACCTAGACAAAAGGCCAGGAGCCGCCTTGATGGTTCTAACCTGGTGCTGTGTAAACTACCTTGTGGGTGTTGAATTGGTATTTTTTTTTCAGCCACTTAACATTTTATAGTGTATTCATATCTATATCTACTTATTTAAAATTGTTGTCCCTATTCATTGTATTTATGTCATATCGTGCCTCTTACCTCATATTCATTGTACTTATAGGCTATCATATCATGACTCTTACCTCATATTCATTGTACTTATATATCTTATCATGTCTCTTACCTCATTCATAACCTCTCTTGCTACCTTCACCTGTACCTGTATCATATCTGCATTAATGACCAACTATTGCTGCCAATGTTACTACTGCTCATAGCCCATATATCTTGTACTGTCATATCATACTGTATATATCCCATCTATTTATTTTTATATTACCACTATGCAGAATACTCTACACTCTTCTGCTATGGTTCTTCTGGTTAGATTCCGTTGCATTGTATTTATATCATATCATGACTCTTACCTCATATTCATTGTACTTATATCTTATCATGTCTCTTACCTCATTCATAACTTCTATTGCTACCTGTTACTGTATCATATCTAATGACCAACTATTGCTGCCAATGTTACAACTGCTCATACCCCATATATCTTGCTCTGTCATATCATACTAAATAAAAATGCTAGTACAATACATTATCTGTAAGGTTGTGAGTGTGCAGTGGTAATGTAAGTTGATATTGATATATTGATATATGTTTTTATTCAGTCACACACAGTAACAACAAACAAGTTCAACACAAATAATATTACATTCAAAGTGACTGAAAAGGCACAAGCTGAAGCATAATGCTTGTATTTAAGCCGGTCCTGTTTGACCAATTTAAGCTACCCATCAACATATGCATTTTTTTTAAAAGTAATACATGTAATGGAAATAAAAAAAACAAACAAAAGAATTGCCTCCAAAAAGATAGTCACAAGAAGAGCAATGAAGCAAGATCCCAAATAAACAGCACAAAATCCTGCATACATTATGGATACTTGTAGCCCTCAAGAATGGCTTTAGCTACCATCCCTTTGAAAACAAAAAATGTCTTACACTTTCTTAAGATTATGTTAGCATCATTCCATAATGAAATTCCAACAACAGATATACATCTCCTTTTAATTTCTTTTTTGGCATTTGGTAAATACAGTAAATTTACAAACATCTCTGAGATTATATTTTGTCTCTTGAAATGAGAAAAACCTTTGTATGCTGACTGGGAGTTGGTTTGATTTAGCTCGATACATTATTTGCATTATTTTATAATATACCAGATCATTTAATTTCATAACAAATGATTTCATAAACAATGGTTCAAACAATGGGTTAGTGGGTGCATAATAATCAACCTTATTTATTATCCTTATGGCTCGTTTTTGTAAAATAATGATTTCATTGACAGTTGTTTTATATGCCAATCCCCAGACTTCCACACAATATGATATGTAGGGAAGTATAAGTGAACAGTAAATAATATGTAAGGCCTTATAGTTTAACATGCTTCTTGATTTGTACAAAATTGCTATCATCTTAGAGATCTTTCCTTTGATATAATAAACATGTGGTTTCCATGTTAATTTATGGTCAATGACCACTCCTAGAAATGTTATCTCGGTCACTCGTTCAGCATCACTTATTTTTAATTGAATGTCCTTACCTATTTCCTTTTCGATTTCCAAAGACCATGAATTAGTTTTTTATTTTTCTATTGAGTGACAATCTATTAACATCAAACCAGGTTTTGAGGATTTCTAAATCTCTTTCAATAGAAGTCAAGAGTTGCTGTAGATTATTACCCGAACAGTAGGCTACATGTTTGTATCAGTTGGATTCGTAGAACGTAATAAATTACATTGCTTGACCGTGTGGCTATTTGTCTCTGTTTTGTTATTGTTGTTGTTACCGACCACGAGAATGAGTAAGATCTTTAATAAAAGTCTCAACAACGTTTATAGGTTACGTGTAGCTATTTGTTTTGTCTTTGAATGAGTTGTCGTCTTTACAGTTCGCGTCCTAAGTGAAGCGCGCTTCATTCACAAAGTGGCGACTCTCGCCCACTCGAATTGTGCCTGATTCGCGTGAAGCGAATTGTGCCTGATTCGCGTGAAGCGAACGGCGACTCTCGCACATGCGAATTGTACCCGTTCGCAGACAAGACCTTAGCTCTGGTATTTACTAAACTGCCCGGCGAGCGCACATCTCTGATTTGCAGGCTAATTCTCCGCCTCATAAAAGCACGTCTTAACCAGTAGCCTAAGCGCATTTCCACTGAGTCTGAAAACGTTGATATGGCAGCAGCAAGGCAAAGTTATAGACAGACATTAGATACTTTTTTCAACTCGTATAATTCATATATTCATATATGAAATTAAACTTTCCGAACGTAATTGGAGAAATTGATCGCACCCACATACAAACAGTCCCACCTTCAATCCACGAATACGTTTACCAAAACAGAAAGCACACATATTCAATGAATGTCCAGGTCATATGTGATGCCAACATGACCATGACTTACGTGGTAGTGGTCTGTCCATGACAGTTTTATCTTCCGGAATAGTGCCATCTATCCAGGATTTGAGCAACGGTGATTTTGGAGAGGCCTGCAGGCTACTTGGTAAATGTATTTGTTTCAGTGGGGATATATTGTAGTGAACCCATGTCCCCATTCCTCGAATCTCCATGGTGGCAGTAACTTGCTGGCAAGTTCTCCAGTCTTTTAACGGTGCGCTAAATAATGATTGCCCAGTGCGTATCTGGCTTGATAAATATCACGGAAGATGCGGGGAATCACTGTGCGTTAATGTGCGCCTGGCAAAGGCGCAGATTAAGATGCGTTCGCAAATCAATCTTAGTAAATCAGGCTCTTTAAAGGGTGGAGTAAGCTCAGTTTGCCCAGCGCAGATCTGGCTTGATAAATACCACAGAAAATGCGCAAAAACACCGTGCGTTAATATGCGAACGCAGATTAAGCAGCGCTCGCATATTAGTAAATCAGGCCCTTAGTCCATGGGCCAGACAACATATTAGTACCATCTGAAGGGGCAACCCTTTACCTATACTAAGTTGTTTGTAGGACTGATATAAGTATATTAATATATGATAACCCTTGCAAAAAAGCAGCTTTTCATATTTTTGGGCTATATTACAGTTTTCACAAATTTCCCCAAATGGCACATGTGCTAATATCATCTTGACGGTTATATAATTTTGGTGGAGCTGCTGTAGCGAGAGAGCTGGAGAAAAGCGTTGCCCCTGTAGACGTTATCCCAGAACCATCAACAACCATCATCCACGGGATGAGCTTGGTGTAGCAGAGGAAAGGGGATGACAAGACTTTCACACAGCTGGCAGAATCAGCCCCAGCCAAGGTCCTCCATGATGGAGCCAAGAAACAACTCATTGATGTTGTCTATGATGTCTACAACATCTAACAGCTAACAATGGAGTAAACTGCTCTGCAGTTCCTCCATCAAAGCAAGTCTAATCCAATTATTGGTCGATGAATGGAAGGAACCCAAACACAGAGAAAAACGCCAGAACAAGGCGTTGAATGTCATGTGATGAAGTCTGCTTCAAACTCAACAAAGAAATAATGGAGGAGGTAACAGAGCTTAAATCTTCCCAGGAAGAAGCTGACACTCGCATGCTGTTACATGCTGTCCATGCAGCAGAGTCTGGCTACAAAGAAGTTGTCTTCACTGCTGAGGACACATATATGTGTTGGTCCTATGCTTAGGATTCAACAAGAACATTCCCTGTCCTATCTATCAGAAATGCGGAACTCAAAATAGAACCAGGTTCCTGTACATAGCGAAGCTAGACCAATAGCTAACTGTAAAAAGTGGTTTTCTGCCGATTTGTTGAGCCTGCACTCTCACAACACAAACAGGTTAATGCTGATCTGAGTTGTATGACTCACTGCAGGTATTCCACATGAATCAACACCTGCTTTATTGCACCTTAAGCCCGCTAAGTAAATTTGCCTCTTTCGTGTTTCAGTCAGAGACATTAAGGTTGATTTTACGAGGAGCAGATAACTGAGATGTAATATGCTTTTGGTTTTATGGATAATGGTTTTGATTCCAGCTTACATCATAATATATTTAGTGATTGCCCTTCTCTTGACTGCTGTTATATTTGCAAAAGAAATGAACACTGCTCCCAGGATATTTGGGGTGATGTTGAATGATTACAATTGTTGGTGCGGCTTCACAGTCTGAGAATCAGTCTTGGTTACCCCATGTGCTTAGTCTTGTGATGTTAACCACAGAGCACAGACAAAGCATTTATTCAAAGTGTCTTTCTCCTGCAATAACAGTCTCTAGTGTCAGCCTGTCAAAACCATAACGTTTCACCGAAGGTTCAACAAAAATCACATGGGAATGATGTGTCATTACAGATGGCTTGGGCAAAGGGAAGAAGTGGCCAGTGATTCAAACTTGACACTCTCCTAGGGGATCTCGTGACAAGTCATGCCTGCCATGATCGTAGCACATGATCAGACAATTGGGGAAGGTGGCTGACAAGCTATTATTTCTAATAATGTTTTTTCTAAATTATGGCTATGGGTGGTCTGTTATACCATTTAGGTGCTGTTGAACAAACCAAAACAATGCGTGTTAACCACAAAATGTATCAGATGCTAAATGAAAATAACACCACAAAACTACTTCAAATTATTGCAATTGTATTGTATTTACATATTGAGTCAGAAAGAAATATGGAGGTACCATTCTCAATATCCATACAATGCTCATGGTGCCTCCTAACACAAAGGACAAGACACTTAAGGACAACAGGCTTTAGACACTGAGGAGAAATTAGGCTAATGGTGATATGGAGAGTTATCTCCAGAGATGACTAAAAGCCTGTAAGTATGTGCTGTATTGATCTCTACCGCCGATGACGCTTCAGCACTTTGAAGACACAAACCATGCTATTCATGCACTCTCAAGTACTTAAATATTCACAGACCAGCTGTATTATGTTTGTTTATTCCAGTTACTGCAAAACAAACTGCAATTGGGCTTGTCTGTGAATGTATGTATTGACAAATCATATGGTTCTCTTTTATCAGGTTCTTTCGAGCTTAGTGAAGTCTAATAAAAACATCATTAGACCTTACCAACAAAAAAACCCTTGTATTGTCAACATGAACATATTACAATTCAAACGTATTTAGCATATCAATGTTGAAGTTTTACCTGAGGTGAGGAGAACCTGGTTCCTGTGATTTAACTGTTCCTAGTTATCTTAGTTAGATGTAACAGAGTCTTGCTTAAATGAGTTTCCTTTTGCAGATGTTCTCTTTTTATATCCTCATATTGTTGGAGCTTCCTGTCTGATGATTCACACGGCTCACTGCTGAGGGCTGTGGTCATGAAGCCGTCTCCGATGCATATGAAGGTGCATGCCTGTATGCCAGTGTGCACATGCAGAAATGAAAGTAGCACCGCCCATGCCATCGTAAAGGCTTTGTTGATCAAATGTGGTGAAGTGATTTTGTTTTTGCTGTAACATTTGTACCGATCACACGTCTAAATACAATATTGTGCAAGACTTTTATTTTAAACTACACATATTTTCATGATTTAGTTATATGTTCATTGAGTTTATACATCAGAAAAGCATTTTACACTGTACATTGTAATCCCATTACACATGATATAATATATTGCCGTATCACTATGTGATTGGTGCTGTGATAGTCACATAGACTATTGAGACATCATGGGCATGCCTATATTTAAGTTAAAATAATGTTTGTTTAAATATGAAATTAAGCTATAATCATATAAAAACATTTTATGCAATTATCATGACACATATAAAACTAATTGGTGCTTACTCAATTCAACTTAACTTCTTAGAACATAAAATACTAATTTAAAATCTGTTAAGGAAACCTGATCAGTTAAAAAAAAAACTTACCCTAAAACAACCCTACAGAATTAGCTTTCTTAGACTGCTTAATTACAATTGTCAAAATGTCAAATGTGAATGTAGCTTCTGCTATTTATTGTTTCCTACTCAAACCGTCACTGCAGAGCATAGCAACTCCAACTGCTGAGTCTACATCTTTCCCGTAGACAACTGGCAGTGGGAAAGCCTTCTCAACTTCCTGCTTTAACACTTAATTCCAACCAAGGGCGCTCCCACTAGCCACAACCCTCTCCACTCCCGCCTCCAGCAACTTCTGCGAAGGCATCATGCTTACGAGATTGTCCAAGATTCCACGGCACAGGGCTGGGGTCACGTGACCCAGCGAGAGGTTCCAGGGGGAGATGTTGGACCCCTGGCCCTGGGAGGAGGTTGCGTGCCGCTCACCCAGCACGGTGGGGATGACTCTCAGGTCTGTGTTCAGCTGGGCCTGGGCAGCCTGGATGAGCTGAGGGTAGATCGTAGACTCCTCACTGATCTCAACCCCTGGATGAAGGACATTTCAAAAGCAGAGATGATGATGCAGGAGAAACTGGACCCCCCCCCCCCCCCCCCCTCCCTAGAATAACTGAGGTTTATGAAGAGCATCAACCCTGTAATAGTGAGTTGTCTCATAATATCACTAAGTGCTAAAGGTTTCAGTGAATGTATTTACCACGCTCCTTCATCCAGGCAGTCAGCATTCCAACAAAGGTTGCCATCACATTGCCTCCATTCAGTAAAGCTGCCACTGCCAAATAGGAGCCACTGAAGTAAGGGAAGTAGGAGTTGGGTGACAACGCATCAGGCACACAGGCAGGTATGAAACCAGCAGGCATGGCAAAGGCTAATTGAGCTGAAGTGCTAATGTTGAGTACTGTGGATGATATTAGTGGGGTTGTTAGTGGTTGTTTGTTTTTCATTCAAAAATGGATGCCTGTTGCCTCAATCTGAAATTCATATCATGGGAGTGATGATGTTTTATGCTTTCTGCTTTGTACGATAATTCAGATCATGGGAATAATGGCTGTTAACATATCATTTTTGTCTCAATTTAAAGTTAGGTTGCGTGTAACGTTCTGTTATATATGTTTTCTTATGGCGTTTGTATTGTATACAGTTTGCATACCTGTTTCTTTCATGCTCCAACCTCTTTGCCTTGTTCCTTTCATAATACTTTTGCTGCTTTGAAACTGTGTTTTTCTCCCCCTTCTCGACAATTTGTTTTGTTCTTTCACAAATATTCTACGTCTGTAGATTTTGCTACGTTTACTAAGTAAATTCAGTGAAACAGCTGACGCTTGATACTCTCCAGTCTCAAGATGCTGTACATTTGCACCAAGGGAGTTTGGCTGTTGTCTATGGTTTTCAGATGTGAACAATAATGGCATGAGCTCATATACCCATTCATCAGCAGCTGATTCCACCAGGGCCCAGAATACAAGCAGTCGACCAATCATATCACTCAAGTTAGCAAAGGTCAACATCACAGCAGTGCCATACTCAGCATGGAATCCATCAGGTGTTCTAGAATGGGGATCAAAAAAGCCATATCTACCACTGTTGTCCCTAAATACAGCAATTGTAAGGCTACCTATGGTTAGCAATGCATGGCTTACATCAGAAGACAGACAAAGCAGTCTTTCGGAGAGCTTAAGGAAGTCTGTGCCATCAGGTCCAACTTGTCTCAGATATCCATATCGTGGCAGGTTCTTAACAACATGATAGGTCTGTCCATGGATTTCTACATTGTCTGGAAGCTCATCAAAAGCTATGTGAGCTGGTGCAATGCGGTCCCCACTGCTCAACCTTTCCTGTACACTACTATACATCAAGTTTCCTCTTTGCAAGATGTAGTCAAGATCAGTGGTGGTCAGCACAGTTTGGTCATGAAGTACAGCAAGAAATGTCAGTGAATTGCAAGTGCACTGCTTGTTCCTGTTACACCCATACCTCGCATCACCTTGGCTATGAGATGCTTGAACACAGCTGATGCCGTTCTCACTACGCTCCATCTCCATGCGGGCTGCACAAGGTACCTCATCTACCTGCATTTGTGTCTCACTCAACTCATCCTGGGTAAACGAAGGCTGACTTGGTGTTTCAACTTCAGAGAGGTCCAACTACCGCCAGCGTCGTTTCTGTGCTTCAGAACGCTTTTCCTTTCGACCCATTCTTTCAAACTTTAATGACAACTTCTGCAACTAAATGTATTTGATAACACTGAATGTATTATATGTAGTTTATTGCTTGCAGTAGAATAATATACAGTATGATTATTTACAGTCTACTTAAAAATGTAGTGAACTTCTCAACTTCAGAATATATGTAACTCTGTTCAGAAAATGTATGTCACACTGTTGAACACAGACAATATGAATAGCAATGAGAACTGATTTATATCAATGGTAATGCAGAATGATAATGCAGAATAAGAGGTCGCCAAGCTACAATTGAGGTCGCCAATTTACAATATGAGGTCGCCAAGACACACAAAAGGTCGCCAACACATAAAACAGTCTTGCTGTGGGAAGTCTTGATAAAGGAGATCTTGAAAAAGGAGGTCTTCTTTTTTCTGTGAAAACATAAATACATGGGACAAAAATACATATTTATGTGGCAAGTTACTTGAAATGCAAATCTGCAAAACCTCATTCCAAAAATGTGGTGCACATCCTTAGTTTGACTAAAATATCTCAATTAACAAGCAACATGTTCATGACAAAGCATTACCCACACACACAGATGTTCAGGGATGGAAATTAGCACCCGCTACTCGCCAAATGCAGGTGAATTTGCAAATTTGATCAACCTACCCCTCCAAAATGGCAGGTAAACAAAGGGGGAAATTAACAAACATAATTGACCCTATTCAATCGTTCAGTGGAAAGTGTTCACAGTTCAAATGGTTAGGACAAAAAAAAATATTTTCAAGTTATTAAACTTGCTTGGAAACGAGATACATGCATTTACTGTAGGCGAATATCTTCAATTAACAGCTGGGTGTTCACACTTACATTAGCTGTAGTATATTTACTTTGGTAAGTATAGCTTATTACGGTGTGTGTGTATGCCTTGTTGACTTACACTTAATTCTCAGGGAAAACTTTTTTGCACAGAGGCTGCAATACAATTGGCCTGGAACAGGCCTAATAGACAGAACAGAACAAATACAATATCAGTTTCAAACACTTTGTAAAACAAGCAATGGCTATAAATGTTCATAAGCATTTAATGTACAAAACATTATATAGTAAACTAGACAAAGAGCTAACTTGTCCAGACCAACATGAATCTCCAAGCAAATCGAGCTAGAACAGGACAAAATATTGGGAGCGTTAATGTACAATAATAAAATAAATGAACATCCCTTATAGACAAAAAAAGCTTATTGATACTAAGGGCCTGATTTACTAATATGCGAGCGCTGCTTAATCTGCGTTTGCATATTAACGCACAGTGTTTTTGCGCATTTTCCATGGTATTTATCAAGCCAGATCTGCGCTGGGCAAACTGTGCTTACTCCGCCCTTTAAAGAGCCTGATTTACTAACATTGATTTGCGAACGCATCTTAATCTGCGCCTTTGCCAGGCGCACATTAAGGCACAGTGATTCCCCGCATTTTCCGTGATATTTATCAAGCCAGATACGCGCTGGGCAATCATTATTTAGCGCACCGTTAAAAGACTGGAGAACTTGCCAGCAAGTTACTGCCACCATGGAGAGTCGAGGAAGAAAAATCTAAGGTTCAGCGAATAGATAGCGAGATAGATATATTGGTTCACGTTCGCTCAATCACTGAACCTGATTCAATGGGTTATATTGTTGTTTTGCCTGCCATCACCTACAGCGAGATGTTTAAAAGAATACGATTACAAATAATATGCTATTGGTGGCATTAATGCATAAACTGTCTATTATAACAATATAGATGTGTACATGGCGAGATTAATACGTTCTACAAGGGACATGGGTTCACTACAATATATCCCCACTGAAACAAATACATTTACCAAGTAGCCAGGCCTCTCCAATCATGGATAGATGGCACTATTCCGGAAGATAAAACTGTCATGGACAGACCACTACCACGTAAGTAATGGTCATGTTGGCATCACATATGACCTGGACATTCATTGAATATGTGTGCTTTCTGTTTCGGTAAACGTGTTCGTGGATTGAAGGTGGGACTGTTTGCATGTGGGTGCGATCAATTTCTCCAATTACGTTCGGAAAGTTTAATTTCATATATATGAATATATGAATTATACGAGTTGAAAAAAATATTTCTGTTCGCTGTCTCGGTCTATAGCTTTGCCTTGCTGCTGCCATATCAACGTTTTCAGACTCAGTGGAACTGCACTTCCTGGTTAAGACGTGCTTTTATGAGGCGGAGAATTAGCCTGCAAATCAGAGATGTGCGCTCGCCGGGCAGTTTAGTAAATACCACGCAGTTCATCATTAGGCGCACTCCTCCCATTAAATAGCGCTTCACGCCTACGTTACCACCCACGTTTCCGAACCATCCCACCTGTTTGCAGGTACACACCCTCAAAGCGTTAATATGCGACTCTACTCAAATGCGCCCCCTTAGTAAATACCTTTTTATGTTTACGACCGCTATTTTACGCCAGAAATGGGCGCAATCCTGTTAGTAAATCAGGCCCTAAGTGATCAGAGTATCACAGATGACCAATACTGTGTCATTTAATGCACCGTTTATTATTTCAAGCATATCTGCTGTTGATCGTTGGTGTCCACATGTGTAAGCGCATCAAAATTGCCCTTCTACAGAGTTGCAGCTGATATGAAAATGTGATCATAGAAAATGTTACAGGTTCAGTAATGACCACTACTGACCAAATTAAAACATAAACAATTGTATGCATACAGTAGGAGTAAATATTGATATGGCATTACAAATGTGTATTGCCATCAAAAATACCCAACATACAATATTTTATCAAGTACTCATTTCAAGTAACACAGGATTGTGAAACAACGGCAAACATACCAAGGTGTGTATGCATTCTTGATACAGTACATCACATTACTTACTTTCTTAGGAAGGAAGGAAGGAAGGACGTCTCTTCTCTTTTCTGTGAATAAGGGACAAAGATACATGGCAAGTTACATGAAATGCAAATCTGCCAAACCGCATTAAAAAAAAAATTGGTGCACATCCTTAGGTAGACTAAAATCTCTCAATTAACTAGCAACATGTTCAGATCAAAGCATTACCCACACAGACAGATATACTCTTATCTGTACACCATTACAAGATCTTAATGAAAAACATCAACCATGTTATATAACCAGTCAGGGATGGAAATTAGCCCCTGCTACTGGTCAAATGTAGGTGAATTTGCTAATTTGATCAACCTACTTCTCTAAAATGGCGTGTAAACAAAGGGGGACATTAAGAAACATAATTGATGCCATTCAATCGTTCCGTGGAATGTGTTCACAGATCAAATGGTCAGGACATGAAAGGGTATTTTCAAGTTATTAAACTTTACGAGCTTTGAATGCATAAATACATAGATTTAATGTAGGCTAATGTCTTTATTTAATTAACAATAGCAAGGCTATTTGTTTAAATTCTTTGTTGTAGCCTATACGTTCATTTCGCAAAGAGTTCATTTGTGCCGACTACTTTTAACAAAATGCATTTGTTTGATGAATAGCATTTTGTTTTGAGTTCTATTGCTGTTTAGAAACTAGATCATTATATGGCTGTTCTGTTCTATGGCTGTTCTAAACATAAAACCTAAGACATTGCTAATATCTAATGCACAGTAGTTTTAGCGCATGTAAAAGACAGCAATAAAAGTTATACTTGGGATTGATATTTCGGAACCACAGGGAAACCTTTTAACTATAAACCGTTAGCGACTAAAGCTATAACACTAAGTGGAACAAACTAACCAGAGCATATAAAGACTTAGCGCTACCTTCCACGACTACCTGTGGAAATATTATATGACAAGAAACCCAGTCTTAAACGTTTGGGTTTTGTTGCTTTTAACCCCGTTATACTTGACCGTGATGTCCATGGCTCTGTTCCGATATCCATACCCTCCGTACCTACCAGTTCCTGAACGTTATCATTACCTCAGACAACCTGTTGGAGCCAACAAGTAAAATGTACCTTCACTATAGCATTATTTAAGAAAGCCACACACGTCGACGCTAGCTAGCAATCGGAATTGTATTACACGTAATTAACGTTACATTCAACTGTAGACGTCACTTATATCACAACTTACCTTTGCTGTGATGCACCAATAAGAAACGATATTAATATCCGCAATTAATTCTGTTATTTAAGACAACGATATACGATATAAATCTCTAGGCAGATTCTCCAACCAGTTGTGAGCTGTAAGATCAGCAATGTGGGAGGAAGGCATGCAGCGCGCCTGCCCTGGATACAATTCTGCTGAGAGATATCATACAGAATTGGACCAAACAGCTGAGCATCGAAATTAGTCTACATATCACACCTGCTGGTCTCTAGTGGAGACTAGAGGAGGGAACCAGAGCTGTGAACAATCAGAGCTCAGACCTCACACCTGCTGGTCTCTAGTGGAAGCCAAGGAGGGAGGTTTACACACTGCAAACACACAGAGAGAGTTCCCACAGCCATCCTATGGATTGGATCACTGTGCCCATGTTTAAACATAGAGTGCATCTAACGTACTTCATATCAGTAGTGTACATCATTTTGTAGTAGTATAGTAGTTTATCTATTTTGGGCTTTTATGCCTTTATTTGGACAGGACAGTGAAGAGTTGTGGACAGGAAGCGAGGTGGAGAAGACATGGGGAGAGGATTGGGAGAACGACAGCAGGCCAGAATCGAACCTGTGTCCCCACGGGCAATGAAGCCCATAAATGGGGGGGCTTATTGGCTTGCGCCTCAGTGTCCCCCTGTAGTATAGTAGTTTTAATAGGTTGTTATCATGAATATCCAATTGGTTATACTGTTTGGTTATATTCTACCCACACTGGTTGTTATACTGATTGTTAATAGTATACACACACACACGCACATAATGCCTGTGGAAATCAGACTCTGTCCCATCTCTCCCTTCATTTCTCTAACTGACTGGAGATTCTCTCCTCACATTTACCTCAGTATGACCAGGATTCAGGAACATGTCATGTCTACAAGGTGTGCATATCGCCATGTTGTGGAAATCACCTTAAATGAAACAGGTGAGACAGATCTTCGGAATTCAGTTAAAAGTTTATTATCGATAAAATTACACGTATGCAGAACGTCAAATAGTACATAGAGGAATTAATTTACCTCAGAACACTTCTCTAGATCCAATATAACCATCCTAGTGCTGTCTATGACATTGAACTCAAAATTTGTGATATGAATAAGATGTGAATGACAATGATCTGTTACCATATCTGTTCAACTGACTCGGGTCCTTTTGCTTATCAACCTACTAGAGACCTTCAGTGGGACATGTGTACACTGAGTACCAAAGAAGGGAAAGACTCTCTCATTGAAAGGGTGTGTGAAAGTGTGTAGATGTGTGTTCTTATCAGGGTCAGTGAATGACAACTTTCCGTTGCCCCAGTCTAGCTGCACTCTGATCCTTTGGGGTTTCTGCTGTACTTTAATGGGAAAACCTTGACCAGCTAATAATGCGGTAGACATTGCTCTATATTCACCCTGATTGTACCCCACATACCAACATCCACTTGAAAGGCCAATATCTCCCTTCCTCCCAGCTACCTCGGTCATAATACCCACATCCCAATGCCTGTTGTCCCCAACCTCCACATCCCAGCAGTGTGTCCCTGAGTTAAAGCTCTCAGAGCCCAGGATGTTGACCCACTCATCAAATCTCTCTGGGTTGTCAGGCAGCTGCTGTGCTTCTTTACTGTACATCACGCTGGTCAGATCCTCAGACAGGATGAGTGTTGGGTAAATAGTGTTGGGATCCAGAGTCACAGGAGCTACAAAGAGAGAGAGAGGGGACACATGAGAATTCAGTCAAGACTTAATTGTTATTTCCATTTGTGTGTGTGTGTGTGTGTATGTTTTCAAACTACTCAAATTGGTTTACTAACATTCACACCAATTCAAAATTGTGTTAATTGGAAAGTTCACTATTTGAAGCCAGTGGATACATGGGTTAAAAACACTGAACGTGACACCACCCTGTGAGGGAAAATGCTTGTCTGGGAATTCCCCGCCCCTTCACTGCATTTCATTTGCTCAGTTAGTCTGGCGAAGTACTAAATGGAGGTCCACTTCACTCACGTAATTGGACAAGCCTTTAACCAATCAGACCAACGATACTATACAACGATCGGTAATAAAGCAAACACATCTTTTTTCTGTATGAATTGTTCCAGAGCAGGTTTCTGTTCTATTTTCTGTTCTAAGAAAACTTGCCTTTGAAATCATCCAAGACAGCCGCGAGAGCAGTATATAGTTTTGCTGTGCTTTCTCTTTGCTTTCGGTTTTGTTACCTTGACGTGGTTATTTTAAATCCGCCAATGGCGTGCCGGGTAGCCAAAAGCCAGTTTGTGATTGGTTCCAGAGAGTCTGGAAATGTTGAAATGAACGGCTATCCGAAGTTTGCCAGACCCACTTCAGAGGCAAAATCAAATTGGCCGGAGAAGAGGGGCGGGACTTCCCAGACTAGGAAAATGCAGCTCTTCAAAGAGAAAGAAGGATGCAGTGCAGTGCAAGGCCTGCAGTGATCTTCAAAGAGAAAGAAGGATGCAGTGCAATGCCTGCAGTGATCTTCAAAGAGAAAGAAGGATGCAGTGCAAGGCCTGCAGTGATCTTCAAAGAGAAAGAAGGATGCAGTGCAGTGCAAGGCCTGCAGTGATCTTCTGGACCAGTGTTGTTATATCAGTTTCAACTCGAAATGGAATTTATTGTTAAGACAATTTTGACTCGAGCTGACTCAAACCAATCTGCATTCACTACAAGAATAGGTCACGTAAGTACAGAAGTATAAAAGATGTTATCATACAAAATTAAGTTTGAGCAAAAGAATCAGGATAATATAATTTGTCTATTTTGCTGTATTGTGATATTCATTCCAACATACAATAGAACATTCCCAGCCCCTTCAACCACCTGTTCCCTAACCTTACACTCATAATGAAGCCAGAGCTATAACCTCTGTTATGGTCTTAACGGAGTTGAGCAAAGGGCCTGCGTGTCACACCAGAGGCAGGATGAAAGAGTATGAGGAGGTTTGATCACCACTCCAGTCTCCAGCACTGGACTCACTCCTGGAACTCCATGCTGTAGATCATGGGTCGGGAACCTATGGCTCGCGAGCCACCACTGGCTCTTTTGCTGACGGCCGGGGCTCTCGGAAGAAATGGGTTGGAGAAAAATTCGGAGAAAAAAAACGTGTAATCAATGGATCAGCCTAGGCCTAGTAGAAGGCTTAAGTAACAGTCAATACTAGTTATATTAAAATGACAAGGCTTCGTGGCAAATACGTAGGTCTATCTGAGTTATTTAATTGAACTCCCTGCATCCCTGGTGTTTCTATCGCGATTACGAAATAGAGGTTGCCGACCTGACCTCGTCTGGCATCTGGGTGGGCAAGTTCAAATCACTGAACGATCAGCTGGAAGGAATCGCACGTCAGCGAGCACAGCTTGCGAGCAAACACAAGTGGACTGACATGGGAAAGCTTCCATCTCAAGACGAACTGCTTCTAAAAACTTGGAATGAACTGCCCATTAAATACCGCACATTGAAATATGTTAGTATTGCTGTTCGGTTCCACTTATGCATGCGAATGATAAATCTTTCTCGCATATGAAAAATATAAAGACGAACCTGCGCTCGCGTTTAAACGACAAAAGCCACAATGCTTGCATGAAGCTTCACCTCACTGAATATGAGCCAGACTACAAGGCCATCAGCAAGTCTAACTTCATGTCGTTGTTACGCTGTAACGTTGTTAACTTCTGTCATTTCCCAAAGCCATTTACATTTCAAGTTACTAGTACAATAACTTTTAAAACTAGTAGAAAATGTATTTAAAAGGCACCCAGTGCAACTTTCGAGGCTTAAAAATAAACATTCAATTTCTAGTCTTTTTTACACGTAGTAAGTTTCAATAACTCCATACTAGGGATGCAAATGATTAATCGACTTTAGATTAATTGTCGATCAAGAGGTTGCTCGATCAAAATGTATTAATCACGATTAATCGCTAGAGGGCGCTAGCGCGAGAGATCGGTTGAAAACAAATGTTCTCTGTGTAATGCGGTATTGAAATACAATAGTTCCACTAGCTCACTCAGTTATCATTTGAACACCGTGCATGCTGCTGTCCTTCATGGCACCAACAGTTCACCTGGTCAACCTAAAATCACAGCTACACTGTATTATACCTTCTCTCTCTTACTGCCGCGAGTTAAGGCTTATAGTCTTAAAACTCAGGTTAGATATTAGCTCGTTAGCGGGCTAGCTCACTGAGACTTAATAGAGTTAGCTACCTAGCTCGTTAGCGGGCTAGCTCACTTTGCTATGAACGTGAATATCTCTGTCTACTCCCGCGCTAACGTGTGCCCGCGAGTTTGGCTCATGAGAGTTAGTAAGTAAGTATGAGTTGAGTTGGCTATTTAGCTTGATAGCGGACTAGCTCACTCAGGCTTAATGATTAGATACCTAGCTCGTTAGCGGGCTAGCTTACCTTTGCCTGATGGCTTGTCATTAAGAATGTAACTACTCTATCCCTCACTACCGTGAGCGCGAGTTAAACTTTAGAGAGTTGTGTTGGTTATTAAGCTTGTAATAGCCTAGATGCAGTTTCTTCATAATCTATAGGCTCAATAATATTCTGTTTGGCTCAATTTAATTTCTTCTATTCTTTTTTGTTTTATGTCTGTTTCAAATGCAAGAACTGAGCCAGTCCATCATTTATTTCTTTTTTTAAATTAATGAATGGATTTTGTTATACCATAAAAAACTTTTCTGCTTTCTTTTCCTAATGCATAATTACTTGAGGAATGTATAATAGAATAGAATAGAATAGAATTATCATAATGTAATGTAATATAATAATAACTCAACTATTTAGCTGGTATTTTTAAAGGTCCTATTGAAGCACTGAAACTCAGGTGAAAAACGCCGCTTATCAATTAATCGAAAGTCGATCGATAACATTATCAACTAATGATTAATTAATTAATCGATAATTTGCATCCCTACTCCATACCATTACATATCGAAATTCAAGGAGCAGAGATGAGACATCGTTGTGTGGTGAGAACTGATAGAAAATCCATTTTCTTTATTTATTGGTGCCGCAATAAATAAAGCAGGGTTCCAGTCAATGGAAAAATTGCCCCTCCCCACCGGCGATTGTTGTTGTTTACGATTTTCTATCAGTTCTCACCACACAACGACGTCTCATCTTTGCTCCTTGAATGTCGATATGTAATGGTATGGAGTTATTGAAACTTATTACGTGTAAAAAAGACTAGAAATTGAATATTTATTTTTCATTGAATGTTTATATAAAGTTGCACTGGGTGCCTTTAAAACAACTCTGTTGAATAAAAGTAACTGTTAGTTAAATATCCAAACTTTTTCTCGTAACTGTCTTTTGGTGGCTCTTCTGAGATACAATTTTTTTTTTTTTTTAAATGGTAAAAGTGGCTCTCCAGGCAAAAAAGGTTCCCGACCCCTGCTGTAGATCAACATGATGAAAAGGAAAAAAGCCTCCACCTACATGGGATGGGAGCTGATCTCCCTGCTGTGTGGCCTCATGTAAAACCTGCTAAACAGCAAAGAGCTCAGCCTGCAGCTCAGAATGTCTGTGGCGTCAATACACCTAAACAAGACTAAACGAGAACTGTGAGCAGAAATGAGAATGTGTGTGTGTATTCTGAATAATGTCCCTCATGGCCCCTCATAATAATGCGCAGCATAACTCACTGTATTGAACAATCTCTTTCATCTTCTCCCAGACTCTGAACTTCAGGTTTCCCAGGTGTTTTGCCACATTGATCAGAGCTGCTGAAACCCTCTCTGGATCCTGCAGTTTGCACTGGACTCTGGAATAACATTCAGGAGTCAGTGCTGCTGTGGGTCTGGGTTCAGAACCACAGAGAAGAGAGAGACAGGAGGCAGATCACTCACCTCTCCACTGTGCTCTTGTAGTTCTGTGAAATTAAAGAGGAAGTTGGGTTAGGCATCATTGCTCCACATCTTAGTCAAGTCTATCAAAAATATTTGCTCATGTTTGGATAGCCTGAGTGTGTGTTTGTGTGTGTGCCCAAAATTATCAGAAATCAAACAACCAGTATTTAACCTTACTAAATTAGGTTAATAATAACTTAAGGGGAGTGTGTGTGTGTGTGTGTGTGTACGTGTGTGTGTGTGTGTGTGTGTGTGTGTGTGTGCGTGCGTGTTTGTGTGTGTTTGTCAAATAGAGGGTGTGTGTGCTCGAATGTGCTTGAGTGTGCACTGTTAGGAGTGCGCCAGAAAGAATGTGTGTGTCTGTGTGTGTGTTCCTTATTTCCACGTACATGTGTGTGAACGTCTGTTAACATACATGTGATGTGTGTGTGTGTGTGTGTGTGTGTTCCTTATTTCCGCGTACATGTGTGTGAACGTCTGTTAACATACATGTAATGTGAACAAAGGACGAGTCTAAGTGAAGCACAATGTCTTCTCCTTGTGTGTGCAGCTATGTTAAGAGTATGAGTAATCTGTGTGATTTTGATGCCAGGTTAGAAGAGGGAAATGGCTAGTAATGCATGCAAGACTGTCCTCTAGTTCAGGGGGCGAAGTAAAGGTGACATCAAGCTGAAGTTACATATTGATTAGAGGAGAGGCTGACTGTTTACGCAAGTTCCTGATTAAAATCACACAATGGACACATTCCAGGTGTTCCAACTGTTTGTTTGTGTATGTGTGTGTGTACATGTGTGAGTGTATGTTGGGATCTTTCTCTTCCTCATCTCATCATAAGCATGAGGTTTACTCTGTAGACTCCATAATCAGATGTTGGTGTTAGAGGTTCACTAACAAGGATAAAGCATGGGCCCTACCTGCAGGAATGTGATGTCATCAGCTCCAATCTCCTCCTCTATGGCTCTGATTGAGTCTGAAAGAGATGAGATCTCTCTGCTCATCTCCTTAATCTTCTCCTTCATCATCTGCCTCTTCTGCTCCTCTTCCTCCCTCAGTGCAGCTAACCTGGCTGCCTCTTCAGCTCGTAGAAACTGGTGAAGGTTCTCAAACTGCTCCTTGATCAGCCTCTCTGTGTGTTGGGCCTGGACCTGTAATAGCACATGTCATCGCATAAAGGTGTCTTAGTTGATATATGATATGAGTTTATGTTATATGTAGCGTTGTTTTAAAAGAAACAATACATAACTCTTACTCTTATGTGTTGGGCAGTTGCATCACTGGTTGTTTTAACTTGTTTAAAGTTGTCCAGTTTCTCCTGTAGGAGCTTCAGTTTGATCCTTAGTTCTTCCTGTTATGAACACATAATACAATAACACATTATTAGGTATTAACTGTCAACATTTCTCTATACGTCTCGATGTTTGGCTCAGTAGCTGATTGTGCTGATTGTGATCCATTAGATGGCTCTGCTCTCCGCAGTGTTAATAGTGCGCTGAGGATGACATATTTACATATACGTTTAACACACACATATACTGTACATATTGTGATGAACGAGCATGTATATTTTATTTCTACTTCTTTGTTTATTTATTTTCACACGATTATATATGTTATTTCGTCATGTCGTCAATGGGGGGTTATTTAGAACACTGGGTGATTAAAAATGAAGAGGTCACGAAGAGGTCAACCGGGGAACTGGCGTTGGAGACAAGCACACAGACCGGGAGCGTGGGTTTCTCCACCGTTGGACTATTAAGGACTAGGGATGCGTACCGGTACGCCGGACCGGTTCTGGACTTGTAAAAACTTTTAGGTTCAGGTCCAGAAAAACCGAAACCCCAGTGATTCGGTACTGGACTTGTAAAAAATCTAGCACTCACATACTATATCCTACTATATTTTCGTTCTAGACCACCTTGAAATTCGCGGTGGAAAAAGACATTCCTATACTGTTACGCACCCAGACCGAAATGTCACGCAGATTTCGGTGCCTGAGCCGATTTAAATAAATAACAGCAACAAATCATGCAGCTAAATCTTGAAAACTTATGTAAAATGTTGTCTTATAAACATGAATTATTTCAGGCTGCAACATGAAACACAGGGGCTGCTTCCAAAACAGTAGAAAACTAGCGATAGCTAACTAGCAGTAACGTTAGTGGTGTAAGTATGATTTGTATGAATTATTTTGTATTTTTTTGCCAGGCAGATTTCGTGGGGCACATTTACAACTGCCCTAGCTCCCACTATAAACGTTGTCCTGTGTCGCTCATTGGTGTTTTCATAGCAACAGTCGTATGACAATGAAGAGCAGGCAGCATGTCACAGAACAAGAACAAACAGAGCTAGCCATAAACCTTTTAACAGAGAAAATACCGAAAGGTAAACGGTCAAAAGTGTGGCTGTATTTTGCACAAAAAGATTCATACATCGCGACGTGCAGCAAATGCAACACAACAATTGCGTGTAAAGAGGAGAGAAGGTCAACAGCAAATCAGCAACCTCAGACTGACAAATAAACGGAGATCACAGCAAAACGTATAATAGTCTCTTAAAGGGGCAGTGCACATTTTCTCGTACTCAGTGTGTTCAAGTAAAAAGATTAACTATAAACAGATAGAAAAAATCGATATAAACAAATCAGAAATGGTGAAATTTCATTAAAATAAATAATACACTACAAACAAAATAATACATTTTTGACTCCAAAGGCAAATATGCTCATATTTTTGCAAAATGAGTTTGAAGCTGTAGTGTGTGCAGAGTGTGTGTGTGTTTGTTTTTTGTACTTATTTATATTTATTTAAGTAGACTATAAACTGTTGTTTACAGTTAATATAATGTTCATAGTTTGAAGTAAAAAAAAAAAACCCTGTAGTTTGAAGCCAAATGTTTTGTATGTATTTATATTAATAGTATACTTTAAACAGTTCATATATTCAAATATGCCATGGGTTCGGGTCCGGACTTATTAGGTCCGGACCTGAACCTAAACCTCTGGATTCGAATTCGGACCTGAACCTGAACGTGGGTTTAGGTATGCATCCCTATTAAGGACTTAACCTTTTCCACACGGATTACTCCAGATTTTCTTCTTTGGATATTTGTTCTTTGGATGGACATAAGATCACCGTGGACAATGGACAATACGCATGTGGTGGTCGGTATTTTGTGAGTAATGCGTGACAATTTGTCACCGCAATTTTTGTTTGTTTGTTTGGGTTTAAGAATACAGAAACGTTTGAGACACTTATGAGCGTGAGACTATGTTTATTGTGAAAGACAATCTGAAGACTTAAGGTAAACGTAATAATATATATACACATTAAGATATAATAGACTTCATGTCAAGGGAATCAATAATGAATTTAACTATTTTGCTTTGTTCTTAATAATAAAAGCTCTTAGTTAAATGTGAAATTGTTTATTGTTTTATGCCCATCAATAATGTTAAACCATTTTTTATATAAATACATTGTTAAGTGATTATGAATGGTTTATGATTTTTTTTTTTACTTTTTTTTACATTACATTCTAAAATGGTTACAATGAAACCATTTATTTCGGTAATTTTGATATCTTGATCAAGGTGATTCCAACAGTGTTCAAGGCAATATGATAACTGTAATTGTAAAAGGTGTTTTTGTACAGTAGGTGCAGACTTATGGAGAGGAGGTCATGCAAGACGGTTCATCGGTAGAGAAGAAAGATGACAAAAGGGACATGATGACATCTAGTGGTTTGAGATGAACACTACAGCAACCACACGACTATCAGCTGAAGTGGGTTTCTGAGTGATGTTTTACCAAGAAAATCTATATGGTTTTCCAACGTCATTGACAATACGAAAACAAATAATGACAACTTATCCTACCTTACGCTCAGGTGCTGCTTCACTGATAGGACTGAAGTTGTGGTTATTGTGGAGTTTTGAGTCTCGGCAGACCAAACACGCAAGCTGTTTGTCATCTCCACAGAAAAGCTTGAGTTCAGAACGGTGCAGACTGCAGACTGGTTCTCTATGACTGTTCTCCTCTCTCTGTTGAAAACTCTCACACAAGTTCTTTAGAACCAGGTTGAGAGGATACTGCTCTTTTGAGCACCTTCTCCTGCAGATTGGACATTCCCTGGAGCCTTTCGTTTCCCAGAACTCCTGCAGGCAGCAGTAACAGATGCTGTGAGTACATTTCAGAATAACAGGATCCTTGTAGATATTCAAGCACACAGGACAGGAGAAATCCTCTTCTGAAAAGGACTTGGAAGCCATTTGTCTGGTAGTTGCAGTTGCGCTCCAACTATGCCTAACAGTCTTTGCGTTCACCTTTGTTTGAAAACCCGCGAAAATTCACTGAAATAAAAGAGAGAATGTTTCAAGACATATTCCAGTCTTCACCGCCACTGTTTCTTGTCTATGTGTTTATCTTCTCCGTAAATACAGCATATGCTGTGGCAAAGGACTGATGGTTTCCCCCTAAAAGGCTGGCCACGTGAACAGCAGCCCTTTCGATACTGCTGGGTGGTTCTGTGGTTAGTGCATGCACCCCTTATAGGCGGCAAGGTGAAGCGCGAAAAGTCCTTTAGAAAATGAATGCCGCTCCACTGTCTGGCATCTACACAATCTTTAGCTTATAAAAAAGAACGAGTCGTGGTTAGTTACCAAAAAAAAGTTAGTCGCTGAAATTTCAGTCGATTGTCTATATGGCTTTGTTTTATGAAGAACTAGAGTCTTCAGAGCGTAATAAGATTTTTGTCGGTAGCCGTGCCACGGTTCGACATGTGATCATGCTACACCAATTAAATTAGGTAGCTGCTTTTTGTCAACAAAGTGGCAAGATGGCGACCACCACTGCGGACGACAACTACAGACGAGGAAGATAATATACCAAAGCGTCTTAAAAAACTCTTTAAAAAATGGAAGGCAAACGCAAATGCCTATGTTATATGCATATTACTTCAGTCAAGCACGAGAATGTACATCATTTCACCACTGCGATGGAATACATACAGGACAAGCCTACACAAGTGTCTCGGTTTGGAGGGTGAGAACTTCAAACACTGTGTTGATGTGGAGTTTGACAATATTCCTGAGGATGCTGGCTTCCTTCACACGTGCTACCGTAGATTTACGGACAAAATTGCAATCGCAAAGGGGGAAAGACAAAAAAAAGGAGAAGTTTATCTACCTAAGAGGCAATCGAAAAAGGGATCCTCTGTCAAAGGCTGAAACATTAACAGCAGGTAAACACACAAACACACACACACACACACACACACACACACACACACACACACACACACACTGTGGTTGAGTGACTGAAAGGTACAATTATGTGTGAGAGATGTGTCAACAAACTCATTGAGCCATCCTTTTTGTTTCATTAAGGCCAATTGCAGAAAGCTGCCGAGTTAAAGGACAACCAAAGTATTCTTTTGCATATAAAAGACAAAGATTGTTTGGCTCTGGGGGTGCAGTACCACAAAGGCTGTTACAATTGGTACACCAGGTTTTTGACGAAGCCTAAAAAAACCAGAGAAAGAACAAGGAGCTACTAACTTTACATTATATAAGTAAACATTTCATCTGCATTCTGTTGTATGCACACAATCACAACACTTATTCATTTCTTTTCTCCTTCATATGTGTTTTAGGAATGAGCCCATGTTTCATGTCAGCTATACGATATTTAAGTAAACATTTCATCTGCATTCTGTTGTTCAATTCAATTTTATTTGTATAGCGCCATAACATTACAATTGCCTCTAGGCGCTTTACAGAGCCCAGAGCCTAAACCCCCTTAGTGCATGCACAACGGCAACAGGGCCAAGGAAAAAC
The DNA here is from genome assembly GCF_963457725.1 of Sprattus sprattus. NCBI lineage: Eukaryota > Metazoa > Chordata > Actinopteri > Clupeiformes > Clupeidae > Sprattus > Sprattus sprattus. The sequence goes on along the minus strand of NC_137925.1, from coordinate 36,497,784 downwards.
TCCCTGTTGGGCAGGAAGAACCCTTAAGCAGAACCACGCCACATAAGGGGGAACCCATCTGCTTGAGGTTGGCCGGGTGGAGACAGGAAGGTGGGACGGGGGGAAAGCGGAGCGGGGAAGGGTTGTGTGGCAGAAGGGGAAAGGAAGCAACAGGGGTTATACACAGCCAGCATTTGGTCACTGGACATAGTATGTATACAGTATTGTATGTACACACAATCACAACACTTATTCATTTCTTTACTTCTCATTCATATGTGTTTAAGGAATGAGCCCATGTTTCATGTCAGCTATACGATATTTAAGTAAACATTTCATCTGCATTCTGTTGTATGTGCACACAATCACAACACTTATTCATTTCTTTACTTCTCATTCATATGTGTTTTATGAATGAGACCATGTTTGATATCAGCTATACAATATTCTGTGAGTGGATCATTCGCCAAAGGCTGCTTGTCAACCAAGAGGTGCTCAGAATGGACCAGCTGAGGAAGGCCTTCATTGAACTGGTGAAAGCAAATGAAGGTAACAGCAATGCATTTTTCCTCAAGTCCTAATATGTGTCATGTGCAAGTCCAGCTTTACACAACTTGTGTGTGACAGGCATGATAAACTGTTTCTAAGTCTGCAGTTTGCACATACATGTACCAGTTGGCAACCAAGAGAACAGCTGATATGTGTGTGTGTGTGTGTGTGTGTGTGTGTGTGGTGTGGTTGGTGATCTCGTGTGCCTTTCTTGGGCATCTTTGCTGTTAAATGTGCTGTATGGCAGATAGGTTCTGGCCTGTAATGTCTTGTTCCACTCCACCACTCACTTTTCATGATACTCCTGTGACTCTTAAATGTACATTTTTTGTTGTATTGCAGACAGGATATGTTGAAGAGGAGGCTGACTCGTGAGTTCCCCCAGCTGGTGTTTCAAATTCCCACCAAGCGCAACATCTGCAAGCTGGTTTTTGCAGAGACCCTGTCAACCAGTATACTCGTGGACATGCTAACTTCTCCATCAGGTGCAGAAACCACACAGTCTAGTGAGTTGAGCCAGGCAGACAGTGAGACTGAAAAAGGGAAAACAAAATTCCTAACAACCCAAAAGGACGCAAGGACGCAAGGACACTATATACAGCAGCGTTCTTCTTGAAAAGACATCTTAGTGACACTCCTGGAATGACGCAAGGACACTATATACAGCAGCGTTCTTCTTGAAAAGACATCTTAGTGACACTCCTGGCATGTCATGCCCATAGCCTCCAACCTCTGAAAATTTGAATGTCACTGACGCACAAACTGTTGTTCCCCTTGCGCTTTACAATCTAGTAAACTGGATTATAGGCGCCTCTGAGGAGCCAACACTGGATCATTTTGCCAACATTGCTGATGACTTACATTTTAAAGTGCTGTTTGCTTGTTTTCACAGGGACTGGCAACAGGACACGTATCATTGACATTACCCAGGTGTCATCAGCTCTTGGAACCAGTGTGTGTTCAGCCTTGATCTGAATTCACACATTCTCTGGGTGTGACTCCACAAGTGCCTTTTATAGGAAAAAGAAAGACATTTTCTGTTGCATGTGAGAAAGATGAGTACCTAAAGGCATATAAAGTTTTGGTACTAACTTTAACTTGGAGCAGTCAACATTTGCATTTCTTTGCCAGTATGTATGCCACTTATATGATCAGCCAGCTGCTGAAAATGTAAATGAAGCTAGGTACAAGGCTTTCTGTATCGCATAATCAGCCTTGCCAGAATTATCCATTCCCCCTACCATTGATGCCCTCCATCAGCACTGCAAAAGGGCAAACTACCAGGCTGCAGTAATGAGGTCCTGTCTCAAACAAAATATAAGTGCTCCATCGCCTGCTGGATATGGTTGGCAAATAGAGGATGGGAACTTGCACGTCACCTGGATGACTAGAAATCCGGCCCCTGACAGTGTTTTGCATGTGATACACTGATGCTGCAAAGGTGCCTTTGCGACAGACAGATGTTCCTGTTTTTCCGCAGGATTGTGTTGCACAGACCTATGTCATTGCTGTAATTTTGCCAACACAAAAGAATCTGAGGAACTGGAAGATAACTGTCCTGACACTGACAGTGGGGACTGAGTGTCCTTAATCTGTTATTTCTTATTCAGTTTTGTACAGTTTTATATATCATGTTTCGTGTTCATAAAGAGTGTTTTTATGGTTCATCAGTGTTGTTTTCATTTTTGGAAGAGTGAATGAATGAATAAATGAATGAACAAACAGATGGTCATTGTTATAAGTACAATTAGTGCCTTTTATTGATACAATGACACAGGTTTATTTGTCACATACATAGAAATACTGCTGTTTTTTCTGTGGGAGCGTGAAGAAAGAAAGATCAAGATAGCAAAAGGAAGTTTAAAGTGCAGTGTGTGTACAGTCCATGTGCAAGTGTGAAAAAAAGTTGTAAGTGATGTTTATAGTCATTGTGTGTGTTCAGGATACGGAATGCTTGAGGAAAGAAGCTCCTCCTCAGTCTCTCTGTTCTGGTCTTGTAGCAGCAGAGACGTTTGCCTGACCTCAGTGTTTTGAAAAGTCCATGGTCAGGATGTTAGGAATCCTTTACAATACCTTGGGACCTGGTAGGTAGTCTTTTCTTGTAGGTCTCCTGCAGAACATGGAGATGCTCTGATGATGCGGTGCTGCAGTCACAGGCTGTACAGTTCCCATACCAAGTGATGCTGTCAGGACACACAGCTGATGGGTGCGGATGCTCTGAACTTCCTCAGCTGACATAGGAAGTACAGTCTGCCTTGATTTCTTCGGTGTGCTGGGTGTTCACAGTCCATGTTAAACACCCAGTCAATAAGATGTATTCCCATGTATGTCAAACTTGATCTAAATTACTTAACATAAACATAACATAATCGTATATTTGCCTCATTGTTCTTCTTGGACGCGGCTATGTATACAGCACTAATTAGAATTAATGTAGCCCACTTGTGAGGATGTTCAGGTGTCTTCCCCTACTGGTAACGTTTCAACGTTGAATGTAACTACACGGGAGCCGCCATCTTGTCATTCTATTGACAAAAAGCAGCCCTCTCATTGGTGTAGCATGATCACGTGTTGAACCGTGGCACGGAACCCGACAAAAATGTTATTACACTCTGAAGACTCTAGTTCTTCATAAAACAAAGCCATATAGACAATCGACTGGAATTTCAGCGACGAACTTTTTTTGGTAACTAACTGTCATTCCCTTTTGAGCCATAAGGGGTCCTCAGGACTTGTTTATGGTATACAGCACATTTTCTTACTTCACCTGTGACTGATCTGTATGTTACTATTTTCGCCTGAGCCTCGTGACATGTTGGCCTATACAAGCTACCTGTCTGCCCTCATTCTCTTCTCAGTGTTAAGATGTTAGCGGTGAATTTTGTTTTTTTTGACTTACCCTGCTCTGTAACTTGTATACATGAGAACATTTTGGGGATATTTAGGGATGTTCTTTTCCCTTTATGCCAGTTCGTCAGTAAAAGCTGTTAAATTGACTATTGCCTCCGACGTTTGGTCTTTACTTTCAAAGATGCAGCTAAATGCAGCACTGTTGATTATTTATTTATAACTTGACAGATACAAAAAATATATCTTATTTTGGGGGTCACCAGTGGTGCATAGTAATTGAGTAATTGTAGTCTGTTACTGTACTTCAAGATCTTTAGAATTCAAATTCAATAATATTAGCAATTGTTACTGTTAACACTACATTAATATAGAAATGTTATACCCTTTACTCAATTTAAGTTGACACCGATCTTAACTCATTATATTTTGTGCACCACCCTATTTATTGCTCAATGAAAACTCTACAGACCAAATTTAATGTCACAACAAATGTGGCCTTAATTACTTTATCTTTATTACACCAAAATGAATGATATTCAACGACATAAGCTAGCACATGAACACCCATTGAAAGGTTTGGCTGATCAAATAGTCATTGCAGGTGAAGTCATTGGCTAATGTTTATTGGTAAATGTAAACTATTGCACTCATACCAGCATTTCAGAAGGGGGAGAATGCAATGTGTTCACGCTATTATTTTTTCCTCACAATCACTGTTAACAAGATGTCATAATGCTGAACATGTTAAAAGACCAAGTGAAGATCTTAATCTTGGGCCCATATTTTATATGTATTATTTAATCACAGTGAAAATTACAAACCATTATCTTAAGAGTTTGCACTTGCCCTATGAGGGAGTAAACTCACACATTGGGTAAGTTGTCACATTGGAATATCAAACTAAAAATATACAACTAACTGGACTCAACAAAAAGTATCCAACCGTTTGTTGAATCAATCAGAATCAGAGTCAATTCAGAATGCCGTATCTCACAGACTGAGCCTCCGTCTCTTTTGGCTGACTGAACCAGAAACACTTTTTCTCATCTAATGATGAGTCCTCTGTGATGTCACTCTTCTTTGTTGCCCTCTTTTCTGCCATTTGGACATTTTCGTTCTCCTCAGATGTTTTAATTCTCCCCCTGATTTGTGACAAGTTGTAGCCTGGTAACTGAGACAACCTCCCCAAAACTCTCTAATTGTAATCTCTAATCATAGAAACATATTCATGTAAATACTCATACTCAAAAAAAGTTTTATTAAAGAAAATTACATGCAAAAGAACTTACTTTGAAAGTGGAAAAGTGGGAAATGTGTGCTCTCCTCAGCTTGGTCACATGGATCAAAGTTGAAAGGATGTTGATTCATCATTCAATCTAGCTCATTATTTGGATCCGCTCCAAAATTGAAAGGGTTCTATGGTATACCTCTGGTATGTCCAGTCCACCTCCTCCACTTGTGTCCCCGAACCATCTATAACTATTTATAGCGGGATTGGATGCAACAAGGTTAACTGGACTGCAAACTGTACTTGACTGCCCATTTCAAAGCGTGAGGTGTTCAGTGACAGACAGATTATTTGGTCCATCTGAAAGAAGACAGACAGATGGAAGATTGAAAGAAAAAATGAAATGTATTTTCGCAAGAAAACTGTATTATGACCATACAGCTCACAGTCCACTTTTAGATTAAGTATTCAAAATGAGTTGACAGTGTTCATACATTATGTTTAATTAAGTACAGAACTTCAATCAAGGACGGGTGATATAACATATACAGCGGGTGAAATAAGTATTGAACACGCCGCCATTTTTCTCAGTTAATATATTTCCAAAGGTGCTTTTGACATGAAATTGTCACCACATGTTGGTAACAACCCAAGTAATCCATACATACAAAGAAAAAAACCAAATACATTCAGAAATTAAGTAATGTGTATTAATGTGAAATAACACAGGAAAAAAGTATTGAACACATGAAGAAAGGGAGGTGCAAAAAGGCATGGAAAACCAAAACATCTGCTGGAATCTTTCAGTAATTAGAAGGCAATCCGGCCCCTAGTCAGTGCAAATTAATATCCCAACTGATGGCCTATAAAAAGGTGTCTCATTACCAAGGTGTCACACAAGAAGCAACTCATGATTGCTTAAAGCAAAGAGCTCTCTCAAGACCTTTGCAACCTTATTGTTGCAAAACATACTGATGGCATTGGTTACAGATGCATTTCTAAACTTCTGAATATTGCAGTGAGTCCTGTTGGGGCCATAATCCGGAAGTGGAAAGAACATCATTTCACCATAAACTGGCCACGACCAGGTGCTCCTCGCAAGATTTCTGACAGAGGAGTGAAAAGAATTATCAGAAGAGTTGTCAAAGAGCCAAGGACCACTTGTGGAGAGCTTCAGTAAGACCTGGAATTTGCAGGTACAGTTGTTTAAAAGAAAACAATAAGTAATGCACTCAACCCCCATGGCCTGTATGCACGCTCACCACATAAGACTCCATTGCTGAAGAAAAAGCATGTTGAAGCTCGTTTAAAGTTCGCAGCACGAAATTTGGACAAGCCTGTGAAATACTGGGAGAATATAGTCTGGTAAGATGAGAGAAAAATTGAACTCTTTGGATGACATAATGCACACCATATTTGTAGGAGACATGGCACTGCACATCATCCCAACAGTGAAGTTTGGAGGTGGAAACATCATGGTGTGGGACTGCTTTTCAGCATATGGTACTGGCAAATGTCACACAATTGAAGCAAGGATGAATGGAAAAATGTATCAAGACATTCTTAACAAAAATCTGCTGCCATCTACCAGGATGATGAAGATGAAACGAGGGTGGACATTTCAGCAAGACAATGAACAGCCAAGGAAACTCTCAATTGGTTTCAGAGAAAGAAAATAAAGCTGCTAGAAAGGCCAAGCCAATCACCTGACCTGATCCAATTGAAAATCTATGGAAAGAACTGAAGATTTTTGTGTCGGAGACCTGGAGAGGCCTACAAGCCAGAGAGTCTTGCACCTACTGTGAAATCAGACTCATCAGAGAAGACGAACTTAGAAGAACCTCCAGTCCGCTTTTTCAATCCTTATGGTCTTTTACAAACCTCAGCCAGGCAAAGTACAACGTTGTCCCGGAAGAAAAACTTGCTTCCTTTTGCTCTGACAATGTTCCCCAACTCTGAGAAGTGTTTTTTCCTGCAGGGCAATGCTCCATGCCACACAGCCAGGCCAGTAAAGGTGTGGATGGAGTGCCACCAGATCAGGACCCTGTCATGGCCAGCCCAATTTTGAGACCTGAATCCCATAAAAGAAACTCTGAAATGTGATCAAGAGGAAGATGGATGGTCACAAGCCATGAAAAGAAGCCGAGCTGCTTGAATTCTTGCGCCAGGAGTAGCATAAAGTCACCCAACGGCAATGTGAAAGACTGGTGGAGAGCATGCCAAGACACATGAAAGGTGTGATTTTAAATCAAGGTTATTCCACCAAATATTGATTTCTGAACTCTTCCTAAGTGTAAGCATTAGTATTGTGTAGTTTAAAAATGAATATGAGCTTGTTTTCTTTGCATTATTCGAGATCTGAAGACACTGCATCTTTTTTGCTATTTTGACCAATTGTAATTTTTCTGCAAATAAATGATCTAAATGACAATATTTTTATTTGAAATTTGGTAGGAATGTTACCAGTAGGTTATAGAATAAAACTAAAATGTACATTTTACTTTAACACATACCAATAAATAGTAAAACTGATCATTTTGAAGTGGTCTCTTAATTTTTTCCGCGGCTGTATGTTATTAATGGCTTGTTTACAGAGTCAGATTTTAGAGACAGATTTGGCAAGGGTAAGGCTGACATATAAAGAGCGTTTAAGAATGGCTTGTAAAGACTTCCAGCTTTGAAGTCTTTGTTCTTGCATGCTCTGGTCAACAGCTGGTCACCCCTTCACTGGGCATGACTGTAGATAGTTATCTCGGTCACCCCTTCATGACTGTAGATAGTTATCTCGGTCACCCCTTCAGCGTGCATGAGTGTAGATAGTTATTTCGGTCACTCCTTCAGTGTGCATGAGTGTAGATAGTTATCTCGATCGCCCCTAAGGCCCCTCACATATCCCTAGGCCCAGACTTGATGCATATTTAAACCGAGAAAAAAGTAACTCATATCAATAGTGTCAATCATTTTTTAGTAGTAGTACAGTAGTGTTAATAGCTTGCTATCATGAATATCCTAGTGTGTATCCTGATTGTTAATATTCTACCCACACTGGTTATTATACTGATTGTATATAGTCAAGCCACAGAAGCCCTTCCAGCTCCATCAACTAATATGAGACTACAGCAGGGGTTACATGCCCCGATTACATGCCTATATGGCCCGATTAAATGCCTATATGACCAGCCCGATTGTGACTGACACAGTTTGGCCAGTCTGTTGGCAAAGGGCTAACCGGTGATGCCACTCTGTGATGAAGTAAAACTGGTGAAAATGACTAATGTCTTTCTCCACTAGTGACCAGAAGAAAATCCACATAAAACAAAATGGTCAACAGACACTGGGTTAAAAACTCCTTGATTTACTATTGAATGTATAAAAATACATCATCAGTTTCAGGAAATGTATAACATTACAAAACTGATATTTTCTTCACTCTTTGACATTCCTGAAAATATTACATATGAACTTCTGTGGAAAAGGCCTGCGCAAATAAATGTTAATTCAGACACAAAGAGTCACTGACGTTTCAAACTTCTCAAACAACTTCTCTTTATCCATCGGTTGGGCTTCGGGCCATTTTTATATTTGTATGACAAATCCACACAGTTGCCGCTAATATAATTGCTTGTATAATGAAAATCTGCGTGGCTAACAGATCTGCTTTGAGCCTAATGGGGAAATCAGAGTTATTAATCACAGTCACAATCCTTATAACGCACAAAAAAGTGCGTAAGAATAAAATACGAACAACCCGGAACATGGCAAGAAAAAAGAAAACAAATAGTCTCTAGGCGAGAAAAGAGTTGGGGGCATTGTCAGTGTTTGGAGAACATCTCTTAAAGATGTAAGAGTGACCCTTATCTATGATGATGAGCAGGGGTGGTGTTGGGGTTAGGGAAGATCTCTGACAGCTTGGAAGAGTCCATCTGCTGGTGGTGAGTGGGGGTGGTGTTGGGGTGGTTCAGAGGTCAGGGAAGATCTCTGACAGCTTGTAAGACTCTCGCTGCTCTGTGGGCTCTTCATCATCCTCACAATCTTTCAGCTCCTCCTCCAGCTGTGGCAGGGTCTGCTCATACAGGAAATCAATGATGTCTGCCATCAGAGACAGAGGGAGGTTAGAGAAGGGGACAGACAGAGAGACAATGCCATCATAGACAGAGGGAGGTTAGAGAAGGGGACAGACAGAGAGACAATGCCATCAGAGACAGAGGGAGGTTAGAGAAGGGGACAGACAGAGAGACAATGCCATCAGAGACAGAGGGAGGTTAGAGAAGGGGACAGACAGAGAGACAATGCCATCATAGACAGAGGGAGGTTAGAGAAGGGGACAGACAGAGAGACAATGCCATCAGAGACAGAGGGAGGTTAGAGAAGGGGACAGACAGAGAGACAATGCGGCAGAGGAAAAAAAGCAAAACAGAAGAAAGGAGAAGATGGAGAAGCAGAGGAGAAGGGAAGACATTGTGAAAGTGTTGTTTTCATGATGTAGTGCTTTTCTCAAACCCGAGGTCACTTTTGCAAACTCCACCAGAAAACAGACAACAGTATTAAACATGACCGAGAGAGATACATGAACCAGCAGGGGGCAGTACTCACCACAGAAAGACTTCTTGTTCCAGTCTGGTACTTTGGTCACCTTCAGCCGGTGAAACTTCTTTTGTAGGTAGGAAGGTGGGGTGTTGCTTCATAGAGAAATCACAGGAAACTTTAACTCAACATCACACTAACACACAACTCACTCAAATATCACACTAACACACAATCACTCAAATATCACACAATTACTCAAATATCACATTAACACACAATCACTCAAATATCACACTAACACACAATCACTCAAATATCACACAATCACTCAAATATCACACTAACACACAACTCACTCAAATATCCCACTAACACACAATTCACTTAAATATCACACTAATACACTATTCTTGTGTCTAACAGCCAGGTCAAACAGTAGTTTCAATGCCAATAGGCCAACTCATATTGATTATGACCTTAGCAGGACGGGAAGTAATCAGCACTCAAGAACAGAAGCGTTTCACTTGTCAGTCTCCCATGTACTTGCTAACATGAGCCCCTTACCCAAAGAGATGAGTGAGGTCATCCCAGTCTATGTCTGAAGATTCCTCCACAGCCATGTCATTGATCCTGGTCGGGGCACACAGAAACTGGGTTTACTTGGTTAAAATAAGGTGATCACAGGAGATTCTCACACAAGTGGGATTTCTTGAATGTTCAAACGGAGATATTTCAATAGAAAATCAAATCTTGAGTATTACTTAATGCAGCTGTTTCGATAACAGAAAGTTAGAGAGAGAGGTGAAGCTTGAGAAGTGAGGCTTAAGGAAGTTGCCATTTGGATGAGAGTTAGTGGTTATCTGTTTTTGACTACCAGACAGAGGCAAGGAGGGCGAGACAGAGGACCAGGACAAGATGGCAGACAGGTAACCATAGTAACCGTCTGAAACATTCGCTTTGATCAGCTGGATCTACACGTAACCAGAGTTAGAGTCTGAAACATACACTTTGATCAACTGGATCTGGCCTTCTATGTTCTTCCTCCCGTTGATCTTTCCACCAGTCTTTATTTTACCATTTAGGTAAGTCATCCTACACAACACAGGCAGGGAGAGCATCAACACGGTTTCTCTTAGCTCACAAAGGCAAGGACACACACACACACACACACACACACACACACACACACACACACACACACACACACACGATCTGCATATGGTCTCTGTGTTGAAGGAAAACTCCTGCTAGCGTTGTCTATGATCTGATGGATTATTCAGCCGGTCAGAGAAAAATGTACCTGAACTGAACATGTTTTGTGGGCATGTGATGTGACTGTCACATGAGCTCTCACCACTTCTGCTTGCAATACAACCAGCTGCGAGTCTTGACCTGCTTGGCCACACGATTCCAGGTCAGTTTCTTATACAAGTCCATTTTCTGGATGACCGCAGACCCGTCACCCCCCTCTCCTCCAGGCTCAGCCTTCTTCAGCAGCAGCTGGTGTACGCACGTCAGGAGGACCTTCAACTCTGGCTCTGACCATGCCCCATGATTCTCAGCTAAGGGACAGAAAGTGTCAAAGCATAGAACAAGACTGGGTCAGTATTCACAGACTTCGTCTGCATTAGTTTTAATGTCTACCTACCCTGTGTCTATCAGTTTATGTACGGCCCATCTAGCTGGCTGCCAATCACACAATTATCTTAAAGGTAGTCCACAATTCTGGAAAATGGTTATTAATATTTAAGCTTAACCGCCACTCACATTATACCCCTCCCTTCCAGCCTAACCCCGAAGTAATGCAGTGATTGCCTGGAAATGTTTTATGGCTGGAATTCTTTATTTTCAGAGCAAACACTGAAAGGACAGCTAGAGGACCATGAGGAGCAATTTGCTGAAATTGACAACAAGTGTATGGGATAAGACTTGCGGACTGAACCTTTAACACTCACACATCATATTAAAGCGTTCCTTCGCGGCTGTACGACTACGGCCCATCTTGTCTGATATGGTTGTCCAGTTTGACCCATGCTGCCTATACAGTTTCTTCAAGTCCTTGTTTTCATCCTCTGTAAACCTGCAGATGAGGGACACAGTCATAACACTGAAAAAAAAAAAACATGATGCTGCTCTCACACATGCACAAGTACACGCACAAGCACACACCCACCGAACCCCACTGTGCTGCTCACCTGGTGGAGTAACTTTAGGTTACCTTAGGCCACATTAAAATGTCTGTCTGGGCACATTTCTTTATAAAGAGAACCAGTTGTTGAGAAGTTTGTGTTTACCTCCCCTTGTAATTCTCCTTGTTGCAGTACCTCCTGGCTCTTTGTAGTATATTATCCCAGGAACGAGGGATCCCAGTGCCTGTTCAGGCACAGGACACCATTCACTGCAGGCTGGACTGTTGTATACCTCTAAGTTACATTCACTCGATACAATTTGACAAGTCACATCTCAAAAAAAAGATTGTCGGCATGCCAGCAGTGGGCACACTCACCGAACAAACTCTGCCTGTGTCACTCACATGGCTCATGCTCATACATGACATGACATCTGATATCTATACTCACATACACTCTTGACGAAGTTGAACTTCCTCTTCAGCCTTTTGATGGTAACCATCTCATCTGGGAAGCGTTGGGGTCTAAAAAGCTTGAACTCGCTGTCGATCCCGGAAACGTCTAGGAAGTCCTTCACGTTCTGCTTCACCTGCTTGTTCTCGGCCGCGGTGAACCGCCCCATTCGCAGAGGGAGTCCCTGTAGCATGGTGGGGGCAGAGGGAAAGCAGTAAACCCAAAAACCCCTGATCACATGACGGAAGTTATCCATGAAGTGGTCAGTGGTCCTTCAACTTCTCAAACACAGTCCACCAAAAAATCTAAACTATGATGGACAACACATGAACCCAGTATGACATGTTTAACTCAGGATGTCATAACATACCATACCAGAATCATGCAACTATGCACTGAGAAAACATCCTGGGCAACATATACATAACATTGCTGCAGGCCTCATATATTCCATACGGCCTGAATAGAGATAAACTCATTCGCCCCAAAATGTAAACTTAATCACCCTGTTTCACAGTGCACTGCAGGCTTTGGATACTCCCAATGGCTAAAATAAAGCTTGATTACTCACCTTGCTTCTTGTATACCCTGAAGCGGGGCAGGTCGTACCTGATGACAGACTTAACCATGACGGTGTTGCAAAACGTGAAGTGAGGCAGGAACTCTAGGATCTCCTGCCGGATGGCATCGTCAATGTCCAGCACATGCACTTTAGGCACATAATCTGGGTGAAGCTGTGCGTCTGTGGGAGTGTGTGTTTCTGCAGCAGGCTGTGTGTGTGTCTTTCTGACCTTCGCCTTGCGCTTCACTCGTTTCTGGGGGACTGGTTCACGGTTGGTTTGCACTGCTGTGAGTGCCACCTCTGCTTCTGTCGTCTGTCCAGGACAGTCTGGCTCTTCAATTCTCCTTTTCTTCTTCTTCTTTTTCTTCACCTCTCTCTCCTGAGCAGCAGCAGCATCTGCACCCTCTTGTTCCACACTTACGTTCTCTGCATCGTGTTTTCTTTTCTTTTTGTTTTGCCCTTCTCTTGTGTCACACTGGCTCTTGACGGGTCTACAGTCATCTTTCTCACTCTTTGTTTTCTTCTTTTTGTGTTTGTTTCTTATGAGAGTCAACTTCCGTAGTGGTTGTCTCAGTAGGACTGCCGGCGTCTGGCATCGCCTCTAAAAGTTGCTTCTTGCTCTTGTTCTTTTTATGAAGGACCAACTCTGCCTCCGCCACGGTCACCTCAAGTAGGTTTTCCCCCTATAACAGCGTGAATAAAGGAACATGGACATGCATATGTCTTCACTGAATCTTTGTGCCACTTAAAACAGATCTGCATTTTACTTCAAAATGTAGAGAGGAAAAGTCATCTGAGAATTTATTTCATTGTGATAATTGATTTTTATTTAAGATACGTATTGAGTTAAATTAATTAAATCAGTATTTCGATGAAATCTACACATCTGTATTTTCTCCTCGAGCAAGATATGCTTGTTCAATGGCTGGGCATGTACAGTAATTTGAACAAAAATAGCTAGCTAATGTTCAGGCTAACGTTAAACTAGTTTTGAATTTACAGACAGTAGTTAGGCATATGTTAACGCACACAATGTAAGCGTCATGTTACAATGTTGTAAACTAAACTAGCATAGCCAGTGTGTTGATAAATATATAAAGCATTGTTGTTCTGCCCAGACAACCTAAACACACCAATAGAACTTAACCCATGTAAATTTGTGTTTCTCGGCGATGACTCTGAATTGGCACATTTTCACAAAGATGTATCTTACCGCCATCTCGTGGTCTGGAGTTGGTCCTGGGGCACAAAGAATCAAAAGCAAGCAGATTCATATCATCAGCGGCTCAGACATACAGGTGCATCTCAATATATTAGAATATCATCCAAAAGTTGATTTATTTCAGTAATTCTATTCAAAAAGTGAAACTCATATATTATATAGATTAATTTCACACAGACTGATATATTTCAAGTGACTATTTCTTTTAAATTTGATGATTATAACTGACAGCTTATGAAAACCCAAAATTCTGCATCTCAGAAAATTAGAATATTACTGACGACCGATAGAAAAAAGGATTTTTAACACAGAAATGTTGGACTACTGAAAAGTATGAACATGTACAGCACTCAATACTTGGTTGGGGCTCCTTTTGCATGAATTGCTGCAGCAATGCGGCGTGGCATGAAGGCAATCAGTCTGTGGCACTGCTGAGGTGTTATGGAAGACCAGGTTGCTCTGATAGTGGCCTTCAGCTCTTCTGCGTGTTTGGGTCTGTTGTCTCGCATCTTCCTTTTCACAATACCCTATAGAATCTCTATGGGTTTTAGGTCAGGCGAGTTTGCTGGCCAATCAAGCACAGGGATACCATGGTCCTTAAACCAGGTACTGGTACCTTTGGAAGTGTGTGCAGGTGCCAAGTCCTGATGGAAAATGAAATCTGCATCTCCATAAAGCTGGTCAGCAGAGAGAAGCAAAAAGTGCTCTAGAACTTTCTGGTAGATGGCTGCGCTGACCTTGGACCACACAGTGGACTAACACCAGCAGATGACATGGCACCCCAAACCATCACTGACTGTGGACACTTTACACTGGACATCAAGCAACTTGGATTCTGTTCCTCTCATCTCTTCCTCCAGACTCCGGGACCTTGATTTCCAAATGAAATGCAAAATTGACTTTCATCTGAAAAGAGAATTTTGGACCACTGAGCAACAGTGCAGTCCCTTTTGTCCTTAGCCCAGGTGAGACGCCTCTGACGTTGTCTCTGGTTCAAGAGTGGCTTGACACAGGAATGCGACAGTTGAAGTCAATGTTCTAGATACGTCTGTGCATGTAGGCTCTTGAAGCACTTACTCCAGCTGCAGTCCACTCCTTGTGAATCTCCCTTGAATGGGCTTTGTTTCACAATCCTCTCAAAGATGTCGTTATCCCTGTTGCTTGTGCACCTTTTTCTACCAAATAGTTTCCTTCCATTCAACTTCCCATTAATGTGCTTGGATACAGCACTCTGTGAACAGCATGCTTCTTTAGCAATGACCTTTTGTATCTTACCCTTCTTGTGCAGGGTGTCAATGATCGTCTTCTGGACAACTGTCAAGTCAGCAGTCTTCCCCATGATTGTGTAGCCTACTGAACTAGACTGAGAGACCATTTGAAGGCTCAGGAAGCCTTTGCCGTTGTTTTGAGTTAATTAGCTGATTAGAGTGTGACACCATTGGTCATCAATATGGAACTTTTTCACAATATTCTAATTTTCTGAGATACTGAATTTTGGGTTTTCATTAGCTGGCAGTTATAATAATGAAAATTAAAAGAAATAAACACTTTAAATAGATCAGTCTGTGTGTAAACAATCTATATAATATATGAGTTTCACTTTTTGAATAGAATTACTGAAATAAATCAACTTTTCGATGATATTCTAATTTATTGAGATGCACCTGTATGTATATGGTTTAGACCCTTACGGTGCAGATCCATACAAGCGATCTGGGCGACGCGATCTGGGCGACCCCATGCATTTCAACGGGAGCCAGCTCCATTGTGACGTGTACTTTCTCTGAAATGTTGGCCGCTGCCGGTGAAATATCGCTCCTCATTTGCATAAGTTTGAACATGTTCGAATTTTCATCAGGCGCGTCGCTCAGATCGCTGGTTTACGTCACAATGGAGCTGGCTCCCGTTGAAATGCATGGGGTCGCCCAGATCGCGTCGCCCAGATCGCTTGTATGGATCTGCACCGTTAAGTACCATTTCAACAATGTAACAAAGTAAAAGTCCTGGATGAAAAAGCTTAGTTAAGTCAAAGTATATTAGCCTCAAAATGTAGTTTCGGTATTAAAAATTATTAGTGAAAGTACTAGTTTGGTCGCTCTGAGCGATATGATTATAAACAACATTTTAGTTTAAGATACTGAAGCACCAGTGTGTAAGCAGCATGTTAATGTTGATTGCAATTTTACTAAATAACTGCTCCTGGAAATCAATTGAAGTAAAGGTAGACAAACTTGAACACTGGCTGGTAGCTGTAATGAATTTTGAATTTTAACAACTCACATTTGATTTTGATGAATGTATATGGGTACAATAGCCAAAAGAATATAGATTTACTGAAAGGCATTACACACGAAATTCAAAGATGTAAACTGTTATATCAATGTGAAGATGTAGTAGGAGGTTTATATGAACTTGGTGAATGATGATTGGTTTGACAGATTTCCTCCAAGATGACAGAACCACACCCAATAAGCTATTTCATCAATATTTCATCAATATCATAAACATGACACCGAGATGCATGGAGACATTATAATAATAATTCAAGATATACATTACCTGCAGCAAAACAGACAAAAAGACGTGTGCCCGTATATAGCAGAATCACATCTTTCCCGCCATCTTGGATGAGCGTGCGCACGGGTGCACGACCACAAGTCTTTTTGTCTGTTTTGCTACTTAAAGGGACATTTATTTAAACTAGTGCATATCAAAATCAAACAGGAAAACACAACCATGCATAAATAACTGCTTTATTACTTTGGTAAGCATTTCTAGGCAAAATGACCGTTTTGAAAATCGTACCACAGGTAACGCATATCTTAATTTAGGTCAAAACTTAAAATGTCATTAAAACGAAAAAATTAGCAGTTTCACTTGGGCATAGGGGTGGGCGGTATGAGCTAAAATTCATATCACGATATTTTCCACTGTTCAGACGATATCGATATGATATGTGAGGGTAAAACATTTTTTATAACATTTAAATAGCCATTATTAGCTTAATGTCTAGTTAAGACAAAATATGTCATCATGAAAAGTAAAAATCTAATAATGATCAAATACAATCTATATTTATCTACTGATATACTACAGCTGTAATTTATGTATGATCATTTCAAGCTATTTTATTATCAGAAATTGCCGAATTTGCCCATTTATTGTTCAAACAGAGGGGAGACATGTGAGGTGAGGCAGCGACGAGCAGTGCCTCATCTCAGATTGTGCAATCCCTCACTAACTGGGTTGAGCGCATGCCTTTTGCTTTCTCATTGTTTGTCACCACTGTAGTATTTGTGGACACTTGTATTATATGTCCTTTCTATCCATAGAATAGGTAATGTATTTCACGTAGCACCTTTATTTAGACAGAAGTACTGTCTAAATGAAGGGGCCGTGCGAGAGCCTTAAACTGGAATGTCAATCGAAACGTAAAATGTTCAATAATGGGAGACCAATACCGGAGCTAAAAGGTAAGTTTCATACGACGGGACAGAAAATAATTTGTCATGTTTAAAGCCAAATTGCTTTTGAAAAAATGTTGGAACCTCATAAATAGATTTGGCTTTGGATTAAGAGCGGAGACTAAATATTAGCATGAGCAATATTTTCTTAGCGTCTCCTTCAACTCACGATGGTGCCAATGAATCTCCCCTGCCGACTCAAGAACCACTATGAACGTGCTTTTAGTATAACCACTAGCACTAACCAAGTTACTCCGCTAGCACTAACCGAGTTACTATTTCCTATGAGTTACAAGCGCGTTCATTATCCAATACATATAAATATCATTACACATAAGGAGATCGTACTAGTTGTTTCTCATGGTTAAAGAAATATATTCCAAGTGGTGACGCTTTGATAGCGCTTTGTCGTGTCCCTATACTTTTAACAGCAAGGGGAAGTTTTTAATTTCAACCCAATACCAGATATGTCAAATTCGCAACAACAAAAAACACATCTAAAGTTGCCACTAGCCAGGTAGCAACTCAATAACGTACTAAATACTAATTGCATAAGGTAACTTATGCATCGCTGTCACGCCAATTCGGAAATGGCCAACTTTTTGTTCGCCAAATCTAAACATATCCTGCTAATTGCATAACCTACGATAACTTAGATGTACATGCTTCTGTCAGCGTTTGATGGACAACATACCCTACCTAATAGCTAACACTGATGCCTATCTGCTACCAAAACTAGCTGATGACTATCAAGCGGCCAACTGACTATCGGAGTCAGCCGCATGGACATGTCGGTCCATCCTAAAAATGATCGATTTCGATTAAAAACCTTAAGTTCCTTACCTGGTGAGGTCTTGCCAACTTCTTTTGATGAGGCTCCTTCAGTATTATGCTATGGTTCCATGTGCAGGCTAGCAACTGTTTGTTAGCTATGAGCACATGTCGCCTACCATCTTAATACAGCACTTTTACTAGACACTTTGTGGCTAAGCTATATTAGCATACTATTTTTATATATATATGTACAGTTAACTTACAAAATATGTCGACTCCATGTCTTACCTTTCTTTCCAATTAATTTAGAATCTTTTCCACCGCTCAGCAAGTGACAGAGGACATTTTGTGGCAGTTGATTGCAATCAAACTAAGCACTGTGTGTGGGAGGTTAGAAAGGGAACGTGATATGCCCCAAAAAATCTGACCAATCGGAATTTCCGGAATGAATCACTTCCAACCAGAGAGAAAGACGTCAATTGTTGTTAGGTGAAATGCCACTAAACAGGTGTTCTTAATGTTTTAGTTTTTCAGCCAAAGGGTTGGTCTGTACCACCTGGTCCACATAGTGCTGTTTGGAGTGGTAGCCTACTACTTGTGTAGCCTAGTAATCTGTTTTATTTGGAATGGCACATGTTCACCTATTCACACATGAATGGATGGATGGCTTGGACAGCTGACATTATAACACACATAAAGCTACCAGCAATACAATGCAATGATTTCTATTCTAACTCTAATTTGGTGTAGGCTATAAGAGTGAATTGCGTACTGACTTTTTGGGGAATGCCAACACACTCACTTTTACTGCTGTTTGCCCTACATTTTCAGTTCAGCTCATGTTCAGTGTAGCTGTATGTTTATCTGTTAATATGTGTATATGTTTAGAATAGAATAGAAAAGAATAGAATAGAATATATTTATTTGTCATTGCACAAGTGCAACGAAATTGAGGTGGCAGCTCTCAGACAGTGCTATTGAAAAATAAAAACCAAAAACAATACAAATATATACAATATCACTATTCAAATTTCATTTGTGCATTGTTAAGTGCTATGATGGCTCTTGGATAGAAGCTGTTTCTCAGCCTGTCTGTTTTTGCTTTGATGGTGCAAAAGCCAATGCCAATGACTCTTTGTGCGGTGTTAATGACCCTCTGGAGTACATTCCTTTCTGCTGCAGCTGGCAAACAACAGCGAGATGCCATAGCTCATCAGCACTGACTCCACAGAGCAGTTTAGTATCTAGATTGTGTATTTATTGTTTATCTAGTAGGTCTACTACCTTGTCTCTTCATATGTTTATCTTATGTTTATCTTATTTTCAGTACTTATTACTTACTTACGTTGTTATGTTATGTCTTGTTAGGTTATGGTAGTGTGGTATGGTGTCCTGTCCTAAGCATTTCAGTGCCCAGTCCAACTCTGTTGTGAAGTGAAGGGAGCGCTACATGTGGCTTGACTATTAACAATCAGTAGGCTATAATAACCAGTGTGGGTAGAATATTAACTACTTATTAACCAAGAGTGAGGTCATCTCGGGAAATATCAAACTGAGTCTTTGACGTATCGACAGAGCTATATCAAGGTTGATACGCCAAAGCTGAAGTTTGATATTTTCCAGCATGACAGAACGGTCGAGGTTAGTAAGTTGTTTATTATATGGCTTTAATCGCTCCTTTCATTTTGTAAATGAAAAGAAATGGTTGTATGAGAATGATGTTTTGTTTTGCTGTCAAGTCTCACAACAAAATATGTCAGAAGTAACAAGTGATTAAAACTATAGTTTCTAGTTTTCATCATCACTTTCAATAACAAATCTTTGTTTCTTCTGAATTTCCTCATGGCTATTGATGTTTAAATTTTTGTCTGGATAGTAGCCTAAAACTCAGACTGATGCTTTCGCTCATTGTGATACGGATCCGTATTGACCGGAGATTAATGTTTTTCTCTATCACAAACCTACAAATCAGACACATCTCTTGGTGGAGCTGTAAGGGCTTCTGTGACTTGGTTGAGCTGGAGGCCCTAGGGCCAGATGTCCTTCTCTGAGGATTATGGAATGTTGATATGATGAGTGTGTAATTACAAAGATTATATAATTATGTAGATTATGAAAATGAGTCATGTTTATTATAAGTGTATTTATTTGTGTATATATATATATATATATATACAGTGCTAAGTATTTGCTCCTTCCCGATTTCTTCTATTTTTGCATATTTGTCACACTTAAATGCTAGAGCACCATATCTGCAATTGTACGTCATAGAACTTGTGGCGTTTTGAGTATCCAGACCTCATTTGATAACGCAGCAATAAGGAGCTCTGTTTCAAAACTAGCAAGATAACTACCCTGTCCCGTCCTGTTCGATAGTTTATGTTCCCCCTGTGTTGTCATTATTTATGTTCTGTGTTGTGTTGTCTACTCATCTCCCCTCATCTCTCCTCTCGTTTCACACACGTCATACCCTACCTGTGTGTGTGTGTGTGTGCCCCGCCTTGATTGTTCTCACCTGTCTCATCGCCTTGTGTATCTAGTCTGTGTGCTCCTGTCTACTCGTTGCCAGTTTGTCTTAGTTTCTTTCTACGTCTCTAGCGTTCCAGCGATTCTCCGTGTTGATTGATCTCTTATTGCCGACCTTTGCCTGTTTAACGGATTACGCCTCTGCCTCTTCCCTTTCTGGATACTCTGCCCATCTTGGACTGTCTGCTTGTGTACCGACCACTCTGCCTGCTCAACGGATAACGTCTCTGCCTTTCCCTTTCTGGATGCCCTGCTCCATCATTGACTGCCTGCCCGTATACCGACCTTGGACCGAACTGACTACAAACTCTGCCGCTGTCTGTTCCTACTGGAATCTGTTTAATTGTGTATGGACTGCCTATTTGTGTGCTGAACACAAAACAGTAAAGAATTTCAATTGCACATACCTTTGGCCACTCAAATCATTACAAAACCCAGCAAACACCACCAACAACCCTTTTGACACTGATAGACGTTTGCTACGACACTAGCTGGTGTCTTTTGGTAGTAAAGCTGGCAATGTCATGAAAGTCTTTCTTCCATTTTTCAGCCTGATACACAGAACAACATAGGGTATATCCTGGATGGCTAGTGGAAAAGATACAGGGGTTTAGGGTGTGAGGTACCTTATTTTGTGTGGATGTTTTATTTCATGTGAGGATGTCTAATGTTCACTATGATGCACAGTTTGCTTCATCTCCATTGTCTGCACTATATTATTTATTGAACATATGAAACATGAAATGTATCAAGTGAATACAGGTTCTGTCTCTTTTACATCTTTTGGCTACAGCTGTGTGTCAGACTACTCTGTCATATGCCCACAACTTTGGAAACAACCCAAGGCTCCTGCAGGTTCATCCCGTGCTCCTTCACGGCCAAGGACTCAAGTGTGAGGAGTCCTGCCTCAGTAGTGAGGAGAAACTGCTCCCAGTGGTTTCAATACGTGTTGATGTGTTCAGTTTTTCTAGAAGTCAAAACAAACTTCACTGTAAGATACTTGGCGAGTAGGGAGACGAGAAAGTAACTTTTCCTGAAAATGTTTAGATAAAAGTCAATGGTAAGAAAAATGATCTAACTTCAATAATAAGATCCGAGAAGACTTCTCCATCTTGCTAGGAGTTCTAAAATGAGAATTCCTGTTTGTAAAAAAATCTCATACAAATTCTGGAGGGACTGACCAATGTTTCACACTGGCACCCTCTGGTGGCCATAGTTGTCCTGTGCGCAATGTGTGACTGACAGGTATTAATAGTTTCTTAAAAACACCTTCATTTATCCATTTCAAAGCAGCACACAGCACCTAGTGCGCAGTGAGAAAACATATCTTTGCAAGTTAATAAATAAGCAATAAAGAGAGATGGAAGCACTGGGTGTTCAAAAACACTTTGACCAGTAATGTAGATTACTAGTGAGATGAAAAGACAGACAAGATGATGTTAATGTTTGAGATGAAATTGCACACTATCAAATAGGATTGTTTATAAAATTCAAAAGAACAAACTGTTTATTATAGGTCCAAGCCCAAGCTGATAATCTAGCCCTCTGCTAAAAACAGTGGGCCTCATTCTCGACCTTTTTCTGTAATTCTTCAGAAATGTTTCTTACACGACTTCGCTACAACAACGTAAGAGAAACGCTTCTGCTGCATTCCCGCACACTTGAAAATGTAGCCGAAGTCTTCTCAGCTGGGTTCCTTCCGATTAGTTTCTTAGGTTGATGCGCGTTCTCGTGAAAGTGGATTTGCATACATACACGCCCTGCCAGCTCCTTATTAGGAGACGCAATTTTAGAAACGTGTGCTGTCGCAATCTCCCGAATCCACCTCGTAACAGGTGTTCATTAATAAGGTGGAGATATTCAATTATGTTGAACGTCCGAAGTCCGTAAAACACATTTAATTAGTCACTTTTTTTTTTTTTTATCGAAAAATAGTCACCATAGGTGTGAAGACCGGTCCCTAGTAGGAGTATAAATAGCAATTAATTCATGCGTCAGGACTTGGAGATTGGGTTTAGTGTTTATTTATTTATTCACTTACATTTGCAGTGTTCATGTCATTCACATTCAGTCACTAACGCCCGACTCACATTGCTGCGTTGATGCGTCAGGGTTAACGCATCCCCATTCACTTTGCATGGGGTGACATCATCCTTTGCCGAACTGAATTGTGGCTCCGTTTGGTTCGCGTGCGTTGCGTTTCATGCTTTGCTCGCGACAAGAGTTGAAGAAGGTTCAACTTTTCAACAGGCAATGCATGCATCAGCCAATCATATTGCCTTTCATGCATAACTGACAGCACAGGCACTAGCCAATCATATCCCGTATATGCTCACGTCTACAGAGCGGCAAACTCAAAAAAAAAAAACATGGCTGCCAAACTCCGTAGATGGTCGTATTTGTACCTACAAGTTGGTTGTTTGACTTTTTTTTGGTTAGATTTTTTAAAAGTTACCGAGAAATAGACACTGTACAATGTAAAAACCCCTTTATTGTAACTGAGAAATACGTATCATAGGATTTGCGAGGTGTCTGAGCACACTGTCTAATGATGGGTTAGGGTTAGCATGCTACTACTCACAGGGTAAAAGCTTACTAGTGACGTGATTGGTTTGTTGACCTGTCAATCTCACTATAACGTCTCCGTTATCATAGATATCTTAGATAAAGGCTAGATGGATTATGGCGGACTCTTGAATGTCCGCACAGGAGGCCATTTTGAGGACAGTATGCTTCCGGTAGGGATCAGTGGTACGTTAGGTAACGTCAGTGATCTTCACAGTCGTTTACACTCTTATCTCGCGGAAATTTTGACGGATTTACATATGACTTGATTTACAATCGTCATTACCTTGGTAATAATTCTGGATGCTTGAACATGTTGAAATGTGCAGCTTAATTGTGTATCACGGCTATTGTGTATCAGTCATTTTACATCAATTGGCGAGTAATTGTTCTTTCTTTTCAATATAACTTAAGTTGCACATAATAAAGCTGAAGTTGCACATGATTTCCAATCGGGTTGGTTTGTTAAACATCTTACATTATGATTTCGACAGGAAATTGCTGACTATTGCCAATGAAGATGCCAGAATTTTGTACAACCTGCTCTATTGAACACTCCCTTGAAACGAGACCTGTCAGAGACCTGTCAATGTTATTTTCATATGAAAACCCATGTTTATAATTCTTCATAAGTATGAAGTGCCATAAGAAATATCTTACGTTTATAACAAACCAACCCGTTTGAAAATCGGTTGAAAATTGAGCAAGTTCTGGTTACTTAAAAAGTACCACTACCAACACAATGTTAAGGGGGAGTGAGCTATACTGTCCTCAAAATGGCCGAAATGTGCGGACATTCGGCTCCGTCGGCCAGAAACGCAGGCAGGATATCTAGCCTTTATCTAAGATATCTATGTCCGTTATCAACAGAACCCCATGCGCCAAACTCCTCCTCCACCGTCCGTTGCATCAACGCAACAATGTGAGTCGGGCGTTAGCAGACGCGGCCTTTGTCCAAAGTGACGTACAAGGGAGAGAACAGTCAAGCTACGAGCCATGTAGACCTAGTGTAACAATAAATACTACCTCGTATAATTATGACTATAAATGTGAAATGTAATTGTTAATGATACAAATATTCTCGTATTTATTATTATCTTAATTATTTTAATCCGAGGATGTCTGTAGAGCTGACGTGAACGCAATCACCAACGGGTTCTCACAAATTCAACCGTTAACCCTTTTACTGTAATACGGAGTTTTTTCAAATGTCATTCCTCAACGCGATTCCTCAAATAACCACAAGATGGCCCGTGGAATCCCATTTGAGAAGATTCCGGTAGAGTTACGACTGCTATTTCGAGTTCTGAAAGTTGTCTGAAGTTCAGAAGAAAGCACAGAAGAAAAAACTAACGAGAATGCAAATGTTTTCATAAATGTTTCCGAAGTGGAGTTCCTTCTGAAATCCTTCGGAAAGTCTTCCCAACTGCTGTCAAGAATGAGGCCCAGTGTGTTTAGATGCTGTGGTCAAAGAATAGACACAATCCTAAACTTGACAGATTGATGGTTTAAATAGAGAGCAGACCACCTTACTTGAACCCAACCTAGTCTGAACCCTAGGAAGGGAAAGTAGTCTGATGGGCACCAAGGGACTATTCTGGTTTATTAAATTAAATAATGACAACACATCAGAGGTAAGAATATGCCCCAGAATGACCTTAATATCTGGAGAGCTGTCAGATGACCAGGAAAGACTCATATGAGTGGTTCCCTTCACATAGTAGCGCTCTATGAACTTAACGGTATGTTCTGAGGGGGTTAAAAATGGTGTTTGATATGGACTCTGACCACGCTGGAAAAAACAGTGAACAATGAACACATCAAAGCCAAGCAGGGAACCTCACAACGTGATTCACCAACACTTCGTTGTTTTTCACGCATTAAAACATATACTTTTCACAATCATTCAATCCAAAGCCATTTCGACATGGCAGCCTGTAGGCATTGTGCCATGTTTTGGAGATTACTGTTACAAAAGGCGACTAACTCATGCTCAGATTAACAGGAAAATTGTTTAGATTATTCATTGTCAATTTTCAATCAACTTTATCCTTTTAATTATTTAGGGATTATGCTGGTTCCCTCAATTATTAGACCAGCTTAGTTCTAGACAGTTGTACCCCAATATTCACAGGATCAAGCACTGAATACATTTGAAGTAAACGTGTTAACTGTAAACTTTGCAAGCACGAGGGCAGGAGTAAGGGTGTGCCTTAATGCGTATCTGAAACAGCACAAAACACATGGTCATTCTTACGCCGCAAAACTTTCAATGCACTTCATATCATACCAAATAATACTAGAAAATATCATTAATTTAAATGTGTAATCAAAACTTGTGTTTTTCTGTACCTGGCTGTAAAATTATCTAAAGTACTAATTATTGACCGTGATGAGACAATACAGTGAACAACTACAACAGAGAGAATATGTGTGAGTATGTTAACCCTTCCAACATGTTCTAATTAAGTTTAAATAATAATAATAATGTTTACAGTTCTGCAGGAATAATGGGAGTAAACCACCTGTGGACAACCATTCAGTTTTGTCTTAAAGTGTAGATCTATCATCATTCATAATAAGACAACTGATGCTGAAAAGACATTGATGCAATGTTCCCAAAATGTTGTTTACTAACACAAAATGTTTTCTAACACGAAGTGAGGGGCCCCAAAATATGGATTCAGCAACGTCCATCAAAGCACATCGGTTACGATTTGAACATTAGTAAAAAAAATCCTAAACAAAAAAAGTTTTTATTTAGATGTCACCTTTATTCTTAGGTCGAAAAGAAAGATCGAAGTTTCCGCAGATGAAAAGAGCCAGTTCACTACATTTAAACTCCATTCATGTGGCCATCTCTTAGTAGCGAGCCACTAGGCAAGCACGTTGAGAGTTCAACAATTATGGAGATTCTCCAATGCAAGCTTGCTGCTTTTAATATAGGGTTGCTATTCCAAGGGTAAGTTGAGTTATGGAAGAGAATGTCGATGGTGGCACTTGGCAGTGGCAGACTTTGACCTGTAGATGGTGCAACGAAAGCAGAAATGGTGCACCAAAATGTAATGATTTTAATTAATTTACCTTTCAGTTTACCTTTAATATGCATGTATGTTTTTTTGTGTGGGCGTGTGCCCTCTGTATCTAATAATGTGTACAATTACAAAAACTGTGCATTAAGAAACAAATAAAACGAAGGCCCTTCCCGTTACCTTATAGTAATTATCAATACTTCAAGTGTGTGTGTGTATCAATTATTTTTCAGTGCTCTCAAAGCTGGATGGCATTGACTGCAGTATTCGAATTTCAAAACCACATGAAAGGTCTTAACAGCCAACCAAAACAGTTTGACTTGCACTATTTTCATTCGCTTAACTCTATGAATGCAATGTTGTTGACCTTTGGCCATTGTCATTCCAATCCAATTTCTTTCTCCCTTCTTTGACCTCCATTTCTCTCTCTTTATCACAATGTCAGGACAATAATAGTCCAACATACACATTAAGGATGTGTGCGTATGTGCGTTTGTTTTGAGTATGTGTGTAATAGAGAGACAGACCGAGGTAGTATGCTTCATATGATGTCTGTTTACTCTTGTGAGAGAGCCGTATATGAAATCTTGTCAATCTTGTCAAAACTTGTCAATCTTCAAGGGAATGATTTGAGGGTTAAGTTTGACATTTCTAATGTAGCCCAGTGCCTTGCAAAGGTGACTCTTTCATTCAAACAGAGCAATGGTGAAGATTGTGAGCAGGTTTTATTAGGGAGGCCACTCTTACCAGAAATCTAGTACAGAAATGTCAACAATGTGTTGTCCACCAAAGTCACTACATGGGCCCATAGGACTTTAGGACTATTAAGTTCTGACTGGCATATGCATGGATCCTTCACATCAGATTGGATTAGATTCAGCTGTATTGTCATTGCACAGAGTACAAGTACTGAGACAATGAAATGGCATAAAAGTATTTTTTTATGTATAGTGACATTTTTTTTTTCATTATAGCCATTTTATGCTTGTAATAAATACTTTCAATACTGAATACTTTCAATATTAATACATACTACTAGAAGAAGTCGTTTTTAAGATGTGTGAGTATGAGTTAATCACAATAGTTAATACTAAAGAATGTTCCACTTGAATGATACATTTTGAAAAAAATCGTTCAAATTTCTGACTAGTTTCTGAGACTCTGCAGGTGGAAAAGTTTGATGAATATGGATTCACGTTTATTTCACAAAGGTAAGGTCACTGAGTTCAAAGATTATGTTTCTAACTTCTTTTCTTAATTACCTCTTCGTTTAAACCAATTTTACTAAAATATCCACTAGGCTTTGTATCCTTTGTTTATTATGGAAGGAAGGTTTTGCAAAAAGTTGCGATGAAATTGCCTGAGCAAGTGAAAGTTTCTATAAAAAGTTGCACATTTTCCTCTTTGTAATTATAATTAGGTTTTAGTTGAAAAATAACTCATTAATAAACAAACATTCAATGATCAAGACAAAACAATTGAGAAATGGTCCTCTAAATAAACTTATATAAACCAATAAACCAAACAAAAGATTACCAAGAGGACTACAAACATTTAGCACAACAGGCTTTAAGCCTGATTTATACTTATGCTCAACCAAGTGCACCAGTAGGCATTACAAAAGGACCATCTGTAAAACTTTATACAAATATGTTGTCTCAGCCTTCACATGACGAAAAAAAACCGCCTGTGTTACTTTGATCTGGCTCGTCATCTGATGACCTGCCTGCTTTTCTGCCGTTCTCATTTTATGCTTATCAATCTGTTTTGCTATCCTTGTTTATGTATTTTATCAGTATAGGTGTTGATGTTGTTCAATTTGATATATTAATTTAAATGAGTCCAATTTCACGTCGTTGTATCAATTTCATATATTAATTTAAATGAGTCCAGTTTCACGTCTTCCATTCTTCAACACTAGCTGCTACCCAGAGGCGCTG
Source organism: Sprattus sprattus (assembly GCF_963457725.1). NCBI lineage: Eukaryota > Metazoa > Chordata > Actinopteri > Clupeiformes > Clupeidae > Sprattus > Sprattus sprattus. Next base: position 36,469,984 of record NC_137925.1, on the reverse strand, counting down.
CGTCCCATTAGGAATACCAGGCAATTGCTTGGGGCCCCCTAGAGCGGGTCAGGATCCGTTAATTACCTCACGGTGGACCAACGACATTTTTAAAAACTACAATGCGAATATTACATTGCCGGTTGCGTCACGAATCTCAAACACATAGAATTTCAGAGAGGGAGTTAAATCTCTCAGTGGCCTGTGGCAGCAGGAAGTACAAGCCAATGGCAGCAGGAAGCACAGGCCAATGGCCGGAGGCGGGACAAGGCAGTGAGCCGCCAATCAGCGGCATCGACCGTTGACATCCAATTCTACGAACGAATACTGAGCGAGAAGTGTTGAAATTAAAAGATTCAATTCAACAGGATTAAATAAGAGTTCGTAGTTAAAATATTATTTAGCTACAAGCTAATAAATGTTGTGGAATACGTACCGTATGTCGAATCTGAAAGTTTCAGTACGTATAATGTTATAGTTTGATGAGCGAAAACGAGCTCCTTTTACAGTCAAGTAGGCTATTGCGTTTACCGTGGTAAAGATAAGATATTTTCAGCCTTTATATTCATAATACAACAGAGCAATCAGGCATAATTACATTAATGTTGTGGAAGACCTACCGTATGTCTAATCTTAAAGTTTCAGTACGTATAACGTTAGTTTGACGAACGAAAACTAGCTCCTTTTACAGTCAAGTAGGCTATTGCGTTTACCGTGGTAGAGATAAGAGAATTTCAGCCTTAATATTCATAATACAAGAGAGCAAATATTCATAATACAACAGTGCAAATATTCATAATACAACAGAGCAATCAGGCATAATTACATTAACTCCACTCGTGTGCAGTATTAAAGACACAAATATTCTCGATGCCGACTGTGCGTCGAAAACTATAATTATTTATCTTATGAAAAGATAAATATGACACCACAATCAGATCTTTGCCTCAGTGCTAACCATCTCTGTTATTTTGTCCAGATTGTGATTTAGGCTATATTGTAACTGGACTGTGTGTGTAAAAGTGTCACGCAATAAGACTTTGCTCTACATAAACAAAACCACAAATCACTTTTTATCAAGAAGAACATTTAATTAGGACGGAACAATATTAATAAAAAGCTTTATCAAAAAATAAAAAAATCTTACACACACACACACACACACACACACACACACACACACACACACACAAGGCAGTTTTTAAAATAGAAGACATTTCTAAATAGAAATGAAGATTGACAGCACTATAGTTCTCCATCGAACATATCATGAACTTCAGGGTCCTGTTGATCCACTGCTGTGGTCAGGTCTGGCAATATGTTCGGGGTCTGGGTTAGGAAGGGAAAGATAAAAAGAAAAAAGGGTTAAGTAGATTGCACATTATAAAATAGGGGATATTGAGATGGATAAATCCCCAAAAGAACTGTATGGCTGATTAATGATGAGTGACAATCGCCGCAGGTTGTCCGGTAAGAACATTACAAGAATGCCAATGTCCAATGACGTTTATTGCCAACACACATGCAGTGATGAAGGGAAAGTTACAGATGATGGAATGATAATCATTGAATACAATTATCCTTGTAAGGGACTTGTATACAACGGGATAATAGTGAATGATTGAAGCCGTGTACTGAACCGTGGTTTTTACAGGTTACCTTACCTCCACACGTGGTCTTTTACAAGGAGGGGGGGACTCCTCCACAGTCAGGGCCTCCACCGCTGCATCAAGGCAAAAATGAGTTTCATTGAACAATCACTATAAGACACTATGAAATTGTCTAACACAACCTTGCCATGCACATAAGTCAAGTATGTTGTAGAACAGATCACAGTCTCTATAAAGTCATGACCTTGTCCAAAATCTTAAAAAAGAAAATATTACCACACTTTCCTGCTGTCTGTGGGCTCCTTTTTCGGCCTTTGTCAGATGACAGCCTTCAGCAGAGGTTTGACATAAGTTAATCTTATAGACCCTTTCGCCGTTGGTAAACAATGGTCAGCGTTCTAGGTTGCGCACGCATTCTGGGGGCAAAAGAAATGGCGTTCATACCTGCGTTCGCTTTATCCTAATGATTTCGGAAGTTACATTAATAAATTGACATTAAGTTATGGAATCCAACTTCCCGATCCATATTAGATCACGGATTGGATAGTTGACCCATCAAAATGGACAGATATTTATACATACTTAATAGAAAAACCCAGTGTTTACACAAAAGATACATTACGATCATTCAAGTCACTCGATGCCTATAACTACGTTGTCTGCGGGCATGTCCACTCCAGGATATTAAGTATTGCGACCTCAATGATGATTTCTGCGTCCTAAAATCTGAGGTGCTACCAAGCCAATGACAAGGAACAAAGACAATAATGTATAAACCATGTGTTTTTATCAACAAACCCACCAACGCTACCGCTTCACGTTAAATTGTACATGCATGGCAATAAGTCGACCTTATCATAAACGTTTCATCGTCAAGGTTTACGTGTAGGAACTACATAACCATTGCAACCAGGAGACACAACTGTAATGTTAGCGAATGAGGGTTTGAGAAGCCCCCCCCCCCCCCGCTAATATTTACACTCTTTTAAGTCTCCTGTACGTCCAAGCCCAAACCTATTCTTGAGCTTTCAAACATTTTCCAGGCTATTTGGCATCTAACAATAAAACCCTTGTAACTCTTATTTATGCTACAATACAACTTATATTTGTTATGATAGCCACATTTAGTATACTCGTTTTTGTCTTATACCATTTTTTGTATCTGACATTGCAGGCTATAGGGTCTTGTTGCAGCCATGCAGCAGCAGTGCTGTTAAAGATTGAGCTCTATGTTAGGATGGGGAGGACAGAGAGGGCTTCTTGTACATCAGGAGCATGTAAAACAACACAAGCCTGCATACAGCGTGAAAAGCCAGACTATGGTAAAATGATTCACTGTGTCCAATGTGACAGCCACTTCCACTACGGCTGTGTGCAAATTTAAAGAAAGCAGTGAAAGAGGTAAAAAAAAAAGCATGAGCTTAAGACAAGGTTCAAATAGTTTTAGTTTAATAACGACAGTATAGTACATAGTCATTTATTTGTCTGATATCATTTGTGGATTACATTTATCAGCAAACACAGTACATTTTATATAATTTGGAAACAACAGACTTGCAGAGATTTGTGAGGGCACCACACACATTCACACATTACCTATAGTAAATAAGAGGTCAACTTGTGACACTGGAATGACCGATTGTAAGATTTTAAAATTCTTCCACCGGCCAATAACTCTTTCTATGTGAATTCTTACAAGTGAAAGTTGTCTTGATGTGTCAACCTCATTAGCTGGTAGTTGTCTTTTTCCTTCGGTGAAATTTGGAATAAGCAGGGTGGCACCATACGCGGCAAGCTCTTCTCTAATTAAAAGCCCCTATCAGCTAAAATGTCATCTGTAGGCTCCAAAAGATCTAAAAATCCCATTGATTGGTAATCTGCTGACACCCGGCCACCCGGACCTGGGGATAGAAAGGATATGGCCCCAGCGGGTGTAATGCCAACTAAATACTTAACTGTATTGTGGTGTTTATATGTAGACCATGTCTGGGCCTGGGCAGTCAAGTTACTAGGTCTGTCAATAAAAATCTCTGTGCACTTTTGGGCATGTTCTTTAAAACAGCAGTCTGACTTGGCCACTTTATAAGTGGTTTCAACACTTTAGCCATAGAAGGTAACCAGGTTCTCAAAATGCATGATATTGTGCTGTTCGATACTTTAAACCTAAATGCTATGTCAGTGTTAGTGAGACCCAATCTAAGTTTCATAAGCACAATCAGTAGGTGATCTCCCAGGGTACGTATTTCAGTAAACTTTTCTACATTGCCTTTTAGTTTTTTCAATAACCAGTCAAAGATTATAGTAGTTATTCCTGTGAGAAAAATAAACTGTACACTGTTATTTCTGACTGAGTGGTAAGAATACTTGTTGTTCTGAAGCTCTTCTATTAGCTTCTTGTTTTCATTTTGGATTTCACCAAAGTCTTGGTGCAGGCTCACATATTCAACCTGAATCTGTTCATACATGTGCCTCAGATTGTCATAATCTTTCTTTGGGCACATGGCATCCTCTTCCAATGGGGCTCATCTTCAACTGTAAGACATTAATGTGAAGACAGGAATTATAAGTTTTACTGACAACACATGTAAAACACAAATAATGAGTAGCACAAGAACATTTTACATGTTTGATTGAATTGAAAAAGGTGTTCTCACCAGGGCAAAGATCTGTAGTCAATAGGGAAGGTGATTTAACAGATCTCTCAGATAGCAGTTTATTCCTTTGAAAATCTGTAAGATTAGATTGCACATAAGCACTTGCCTGGGTGTTTTCATTTCAGCAGGTAGAAAATCATGATTCTCTGATGCAGAATTCCTTTCATGTCACAAGTCATGACAAACACTGGGTTGGAGGGCATTTTAGGATGAAGACAGCATGGCATATAGTATATAGAACCAAATGAACTGGCAAGTAAATGTGAACCTTGAACTTTTCACGCAAGAACATTCCCTACAAATAACCTGTATTTAGATGTGTAAGCAGGATCACCAATGCCATGGCCTCCCAGGGAGTTGAGGAAAAACATTTGTTTTTGTTTGGGCTTCAATATCTGAAATGGTGCAACCCGAATGATGGATGATGAAGAAACATGTACAAAACATAACTGATATCCATCTCATAAATGGGAAACACTTTTTAATTAAAAGTTTTATGATAACTCAACAGTATTAAACAATAAGCATTTAATACAAACTCACACATATCATCCAATGACCTGGCTTCCATGATGGAAGAAGCACAGCGTCCTGCATTTTCACATCAACCTACAGACAGAAAGAAGCATAACATGTCCATTCGCTATGTTTAGCTTTGAATGACATACACGTAAGTATGAAGAATAACTATGAATCATTCAATTGGTACATACAGGGAGGTGATCCATGGGGTCTGCTGAACATGGGGGCGACCAGGTGAGAGTCACATGGCAATCAGCAGCAAAGATGTCAATGTTCTAAAAAGTATTTAAGGTATCAGTGTGGATGTGAGCAAAATATACAGGCTTGAGTGTTCCAAGACTGTTAAAAAGATCTTTGTTACCTGTTGACTAGCCATTCTCTCTAGAAGCTGGAAACACAAATTCAGCACCTATGGGGAAAAAAGGACACTTTACCACAAAGCACTGTACTTCACTGTCAAACTGTTAATATGTCATGATATCCTTACCCTTCCTTCAACTTCTAAAGGATGAGCAAGTGTAATAAAGTCCTTTCTTGTTAAAGCAATGCCATCAGCGTATGCCACCTCCTCATCATCACTCATGCCAAGAGTGGTTTGGAGCTGTCAGAAGCATAATCAAATATATTTTAAACATTTTATACAAGTTCTACATTAACTATACAAGTACAAGACCACATCAATGTAGTCATCAGCAACCCTACACCAGGTGTATATATTGATACCTGTTCATGCTGGGACAAACTAAGTGGCATGCTCCACCAAGATTTGTTTGGAACAAAACTCTTGACGACTTCTGGAGTGGGTTGCCCTACTACCATTTCGGGAGAGAGGGGTGAGGTATCTATACAACAGACAAACCACAAATTCACACCAAAGAATTATGAATTCTGTTCAGAAATCAATTTACCCCAACAGAATAACAATTTACCCAACAGAAAAAAGATTACCGTCTGTTGTTGCAGAAGGTACAGCAGTACCTGGAAAACACAAACAGCAATTACATAAGCAGACAACACAATGACTTCATCAGTCCAACTGTTTCCAGTGTAGAAAATGAATATTTACGATAAATAGATAATCAATGCAAAAACAAGTACCTTGTTCGATAAACCTCAATTTCACATCCACACCAATGTGCAAGGGCCGATGTGCTTGCATCTGTAAGGCCTTTGTGTGTCTCCTGTTGACCTTGTCATTGTGCAAGTGGAAAAACAGACGTAAGGAGAACATGTAGTTGTCCTCCTTCATCTGGCACATGTAATACCGGCTGGACGATAGCTCCCTGTTCAGCTGTTCAGCTACTGAGGAGTTCACCAGTGCAGCTAAATCAGGGGCCAGCTTCAGGCTCCTGAGCAGCTCCTCTGGTCTTTTCTGATTCTTTTGGTGGAACCGTACAAAGACAACCAGGCATTAGTGCCAGTTTCAGGGTGCAGTGCAGCAAATCGGTCACTGGAGGGGATCTCATTTGCACTGCTGGTTTGGGAGACGACGCCAACACGCGTGACCCACGGCAAATTGACCGTAAGCCGTTTTTCCTGTGCAGCTTTTACATATTTGGCATCACACAGGCGGCCATCATGCGGCTGAAAAAAACGTTGACTAGACGGTTGTTTACATGCCTTGCAACACGTCCAGCAACATCAGATATAAAAACTGTTGGAGGGTGCTTAAAACTTAGCAAAGCATCCCCATAGTCATGGGCTGACTCCTGCCACCATAATGGTGACTGGTAATAAACCACGGAATGCGTGCAAGCCATGTGCAACACTCCACCTATAATTGACAAAAAGAATGTATTGGAATGACATTGTTTCCCAGTGTCATGCAGACAGTAGTTTTAATTATGCATAAATATCGCAGGCCTATATCCATGTACTGCTTTGCCTTACCGCCGGCCTTCTGAAGTTTGACAAACATTTTTGGGTACAGATCTTTGTACAGCAGTAGCTCCTCCAGTTTGTTTATTAGATCTGTAGTGCTCCCGGTATTAGGGACCCCAAGGGCAGTGCATGCGTTCACCAAGTCATCCCTCTTTGGCTATAGGGAACATAGGGAATACAATAATACTGTTTGTTTAAAGGCACCCAGTGCAACTTTCGAGGCTTAAAAATAAACATTCAATTTCTAGTCTTTTTTACACATAGTAAGTTTCAATAACTCCATACCATTACATACCGACATTCAAGCAGCAAAGGTGAGACGTCGTTGTGTGGTGAGAACTGATATAAAATCGATAACAACAACAATCGCCGCCATTTTCTTTATTTTTTGTAACCTACAATAAATAAAGCAGGCTTCCAGTCAATGGAAAAATGGCTTCTCCCCACCGGCGATTGATGTTGTTTACGATTTTCTATCAGTTCTCACCACACAACGACGTCTCATCTTTGCTCCTTGAATGTCGATATGTAATGGTATGGAGTTATTGAAACTTACTACGTGTAAAACCGACTAGAAGTTGAATGTTTTTTTTTCATTGAATGTTTACATAAAGTTGCACTGGGTGCCTTTAAAACAACCCTTGACATGTTCTTACAGCCCCTATTAAGTAGTACTGAAAATGATGACATTAACATTTAAACCAACTCACTGGATGGGACTCCAGCACTTTAAAGATGGTGTCCTCATCAATGGCAGAGGCAGTCCCTGAAGTGGGTGCTTGGTCCTTTTGACCTAAACCTTTCAGCACTTCGGTCTTCGGGACAACATCACACACTCTGACATTCTCACCAACCCATGGAGTGAAGGCAGAGTATGTGAGGGGACAGGTGTATGGATTGGCAACCGTGGTACCTTTGGGATAGAAATCTAAAGTAACATATTTAGGTGTAATGTAATAGATGTAGTCACCAGTCTTTCCATAATTCTTACCAAAACAAAATCCTGAAGCCACAATACGCTTCTCAAGTGTCTGCCACCTGTCGCGCACATTAACCTCTGTGTCTTGTGAGGTGATGTTTTCCTTGCTCGGACGTTTGAAGAGTTGAACTGGAATATGGCAATAAAGCATACATTGTAGGGAAACCACATGCATGAAGATAAAAGTATATACATACAGTACACCATCATTCTACCAACCTGGCAAATCAAAAGCGACCTTCCAATTTGCATCTGCAATCAGAATAGGGGGACTGTGGCCGCATCTGACACAGGAATAGGAGTAATCATACTCCCTCAATGCGCTGAACTGGTGGAAAGCTCTTCTTATCACATTATGAGGGAGGCTAAGAGAAGAGTGATCCTCCATGGTTTGCAGGAATCGCCCAACGGCAATACGATTCTACAAAGATATTCCACAGACAATAATTGTATGTGACCACATATCAAAATGTTAAATTATGATTTATACTACATGCACATGGTTTTTGAAGTCACTTACCCCTAGTCCCGCTGTCAGTAGAGTACAAAGAGGCACGGTCAAGAATGTCTTGTTATTATAGTTACTGACTGGTATTCCTGAAACCTCACAGGACGATGACAGACAAGGCACTCTTTCATGTACACGGTCACGGCTGGAAAATAGCAAAACAACTATTAGGTTTATTCAAATTAAATGCACGAGTACAAATTATGAGAATAAGATGTCGTCTGGAAATAAACATTATTTGATAAGATGGAAATGTACCTTTTGTAACTGCAGATATGCCATACACAGTACCATGGCGTGTTACTAGTCTTCTGTCTCACAGAGATGGGGGACACGGACCGGGGCAATAAGGACATATGGTCTCAGCAGGCTCAAAGCTCTCTGGGACAGCTCTCTCTTTGGTGGACAGATCACTTGGTAGCTCTGCTGGTATTTTCTTCCTTTCCCATATGTAGTATGTCAACTGGCAGATATCTGTACAATGCATTTCTGAAATGACTTGCCTGGTGGAAGACTCTTGTTGAAGTTCCTCAATTTCTTGAGCTTCATCCATGTCTCTTGTCGGGTCTGTGTCCATGTCTGTTGTCGGGTCTGTGTATCTAAGAAGCTGGGGTCTTTCCTGAAACAACCACCACTTAGAGACACAGCGGTGTGAGCAGTGTTTGGACTTGTTTTGGCACTGACAGTGCCATTGGCCCTTGTGGGTGTCAAAAGACACCCTTGTTCTGCCAAATTGACACCAGCTATCCTTTACTCCTGTAAAAACTGAAAAATGAAGGAACATTTCAGGATGTGTTGGATTTTCCCAAAAAATGGGAAAAACACAATTCACTTCTTCAGCAAGGGCCTTCCTCTGTAGCTGCTGGCACTCCTCCTGCCGTGTGGTGGAGAGAAGTCCCTGATCCACCATTGACTGTAAAGAGGCAGCCATCAGAGGTGGGGGCGCAGAGTAACACACACCCTGATTTGTTCTTATTAGGTGGTGGCATTCGGTCCCGGGATCTCCACTCTCTGCCGCGATCTCCATGAAGTCCTTACAGATGGACAACTCACATGGCAACCTCTGTCCGACAACAGATTTTAGGACATGGATTGGAAACCTTGGTCCACTAAAGTCCTTCGGTGTGACAAATATGCCATTTTTATTATCCACACAGATCGCATGGGGCATGTTCCCTGCCGTGTTTAAGCCTTTCATGCCGCATCAAATTAGCCCGGTTCGAAAATGTGGTCAAACAAACCGGGCATTCAACACTGCCCCCATGTCTTTCCACAGGAGGTTCATGACTGGACACATCTTTAAAAGAGAAAAATGCAAAACAGAACCAGATAAATATAATGACGCAATATAAAGTAGAAAAGAAGAATGTATTTGAGAGACATGAGATGATATTAATATAACAGTGTACCTTTGTGTTCTTTTTTTTCTGTTACTTTAAGACCTGCAACACGAAAAGACAAAGAGCAAAATCTAATAAAAATAGAGGACCAAGTCAAGGGTAGCATTTCAACAGTAAAACTAATTTCAATTTGCACAAACCATGATTTAAAAGGTGCTTCTTAAAGTTGTCTGTGCGTTTCAGGACATGTTGACACCTGGGACAGTGCCAATGGCACCTTTTCACCAACATTAACAAATCATTAAAAAACGTCTTGCAAAACATGCAAACTGATGTACGATCATGACAGTGCATGGGATTTGTCAAAGTTATCAACTTAAACATAAATTTACTTTTAGAAACGTATAATCTTACCCGACTTCGTGAAAGCTCTTCATCGACTTTCGTCCAGCATTGAGAGACTTGGCTTTGACCGATCCCGTACAACGCGTCTGTCAACGGTTGAACGCTGCTGCTGAACACTGCCTTGTCCCGCCTCCTGCCATTGGCCTGTACTTCCTGCTGCCATTGGCTTGTACTTCCTGCTGCCACAGGCCACTGAGAGATTTAACTCCTACTGGAATTTCATGTACCCAAATATGTGTCTATGGAGTGTAATGCAACGAAGGGATAGGCTTTCGGAGAGGGAAGACTCTCTGACCAGGAGTGAATGAGAAAGTCTCATGGTGACGGTGTGTACCGTTGTGATCCCTGTGAAAATATCCATGCCATCGATTACGCACGATATAGGTTAGCATGAATGATACATGCATATAATATGCATGTGTATAGTAAAATAATGTGTTTATTATAACACCTTATTTTACTTTCAATGAACAAATTAATTCTCGGACTCGGATGGGTAGATGCAGGGTAGATGGGTAGAGGGCCAAGCGCAGGGCAGTGTAGGTAAAGAAGACTGCGTATCAAAATTCCGATTGGATTGATTGACATGGGCTTTGCCCAGTCAAAATCCAGCCCAGGATAGAACAGGTGGATACAACCATAGATATATAGAATTACTAGATAACTCACGGCGGAGTCTAGAACGTCCGCAGAGGTCGACCATCTTACCCCGGGCAGATCGCTCACCGTAACATTGTGGTGGTAGTGAAAAATGTACTTTTTAAATAACCATAGCTTGCTCAATTTTCAACCGATTTTTAAACGGGTTGGTTTGTTATAAACGTCAGAGATGTAGCTATGACACTATATACATATGAATAATCATTTAATGTTCTAAACAATAGAATAATTATTCTAAGCAGGGTGCGATTTGTCCAAAAACCAGAGGGGGGGATGTTTTTTTTTTTTATTATTATTATGAAAAAAAAAAAAAAAAACAAGCAATACATAGGCCTAATAACCGGAAATGGGCCGATCAAGTGAACATAAGGCCAACGGGCAACTCATTCAGACTGTAAAACAAAAAATCACTGAGCGAATAGTTTGCTCTGATGTCGGACTTCGTGTGGCCTTTTCGGCTTCCCAGTTGGGGTGTCATCTGCAGCGTGTCGCCCTTCTTTTATCCACATCTCTGCGAACTTTTGAGCAGGGAACGAGCGCACGTCTGGCCCATTGACAGCGATGAAAAGAAGACCGTTCAGTGTGGACACATTCATTCTGTTGCGCTCATCAGTGAGGATGTGATTCATGGCGCTAAATCCACGTTCGCACTCAGCTGTTGACACGGGGAGAGTGGAGACGGCAGAAAACAATTGGCGGAGATTGTCACCTTGGACTCCGTGGCTTTTAAATTCTCGAAACTCTTTCAGAAGCAAAGGGATGTCTGAGACCTCAACAGCTAGAGTTTTCTGAATGGTGACAAGTTTGTCATCCCCAAACATCATGCGCTCGTCCTCATCTGTGGGCCAGCTTGAGTGGTTTAGCGCAGCACAAGCAGCAATCACTCCACTGTCGTCTAGCCTGCGCTCTACGTTGTCTGCCAGGGAGATGAAGAAACGGTCGCGAAACGCACTTGCCTTCTGTCGATCTCCATCGTTGGGCTGGCAGATAGTTACCCCTTTAAATGTTTGCATGCTGTCAACTTCCTCTTTCAGGCATTTGAAGTTCATGCCGTCAGCAAGCCTCATCGACCTCAGAGCTCTCACGGCGATGTTCACCTCTGAATGGGCCTGAACGGCAGTGGCATCTCTCCTCTGCAGGAACAGGGACAAGGCTTTGAGGGTTTCAAGTGCATCTTTCACAAGAGCCAGTTCAATCAGAAAGATCCACTTGGTCATCTTGGAATGGATTCCCTGACACTTTGCCCTCTCTATGTTGGATCTGGAGTTGTCCTCAGCCAGCGTAGCAAAGAAACGGACCAAAGCTGGATAACTCTCCCAGAGAGCCGTCACGGATGTGCAGGACGAGGACAGCCAGCGCACATCGAACACTCTGCCTATTCTTCGAGCATGCATCCCCAAATTGGAGGCAGCAACTTCCAGTTCTCGGGTATGCTTCGGGCTCTGAGAAAAAAATGCATACAGACAGTCTGTAAACATTTGGAAATGACTTGCCTCTGTTATGCGCTTCACTGTGTCATGGACTGCAAGTTCCAGTTTGTGGTTCATACAGTGGATGACTGTCAGGTCAGCGTTTATCTCCTCACGCAGGAGAGTGGCAGCTCCCTTGTATCGACCCATCATAGCAGCAGCCCCATCAGTCGCGAAACCAATTAATCGGGAGCGCAACATGTCCTTGCTGATGCCATGGCTCTCGAGGGTCTCCAGCAAAGTGTCACGTATGGCAGAACCCGTACAGGATTGCAGTTCAATCAGTTGGTAAAAAAAGTTGCAAACCTCTCCATCAAATGGCATGCGGATATAAACGATGAGGCATGTTTTATTTGAGACGGTCGTGCTCTCATCTATGAGGATGCTGAATTTCACTGATGTTTTTTTAATGTATTCTACCAACTGGCTTGTCATCTTCTCAGCAATGAACATTAGCATATTGCAGCAAGCTTTGTCTGAGTGCAGCATGGACCCTAAATCCACCCCGTTTAGTTGTTGCAGTTCAATTAGGGGTGGCTGCATTTTGAATGACAGGTCATTTTGACAAATCATGTATGCCGTCCGTATACAGCACGCAGTGGCCTTTAGTCTCTCCTCATTTTTCTTCCTCCACAGACCTACACTGACATCTCTGGCCCTCTCGATTGCTTCCTCATGCCTCTTTTGCAGAATGCTGATACATATGGCATGAGACTGACATTTGCCGTGCTTTGAAATTTTGTCATTTAGTTTTTTGGCCGACTTTGCTTTTATCCCATTTACAAAGGCAGGGTCTATGCGAAGGCGCTCATCAGTGTTAGGGCCTAAACCCCTCACTTCGCAGCAAGCTGTGCATTTGACTGACCCGTCGATTGACAGCGTTAGCCACTCTCGACCCTCTTGCCATTTAGCAAATCGTGCCGGCTCTATGCAGCCACCAACCACATGCTGCGAGACGCTACCACCATCACGATCAACGTCGGAGTTTTCTTCATCACCGGACTTCTCCTGGGGTAGGTCATTCCCTTCAACTTCGTCCACTGTGACTGCCTTAAGTTGTGTAGAGGTAAGAGGGGTTTTTTTGCGCGCGGGTCCTGTTAAAAAGGATGATATGCTGCTCTGGACTCGTTTCATTGTACAGTTAGCTGGCTTTGCTAATTTCCGTGTATGTAATGTTAAAAACATTGTTATTGTTACAATGTATACAATGTGTTTATGTGCATGGGGACGTTCGCGAATTCTGAGAATGCCGACAGTTTGGGTAAAGTGAACGTAAGTGCCAGCGGTGTAAGCAAGTGTAAGAAAACGCGGTCACAACCTGTCTTTTTTTTCATTGTTTTTTTTTTTTATATATAATTGAGGGTTATCCCCCCCATGTTTGAAATTCATCCAGCAGAGGTGGGGATGTAAAAACCAGAGGGGGGGTAAATCCCCCCCATCCCCCCCGGCAAATCGCACCCTGATTCTAAGTATGTACAATATACGACAATTCAGCATGATGTCACAATAACAAATATCTTACTTCCGGGTGGCAAACTTCGCCCCTGCCCATAGTAAACCTTAACAAACCAATAGGATTTTCCATGTAATTTAACAAAAGTACAAACGAGTTTAATCATAATTATGAATATGATTACAACACGTTTTATGCGGATGATCTTGTCAACTGAAAAAAATAGACGTTCCTGATTTCGTTGCTGTTGATATTTGTTAGCGAATAACGGTAATATTGCATCGACCAAGTCATTGAAGAACATTGAAGTAAAGTAGTGACTGAGATCGCTACAATATCCAACTTAACATGAACGATTTTCAGGACTGTTTGTAGCTTTCCAGCTATTTGTGTGGACACAAGAATTTGTCCATACAGATATAAGTACCTATCTATTTCACAATAAATTATCGTATTATAACTTTACATACTTTAACTGTAATAATCACAATATCATGTTGTAATGTAGAATTTACTGTGAAATCAATAGACACAGTAAGTTACTGTGAAAAAAAATGATACAGTGATTTCACAGCATTTTGTTATTCCACAGTAATATACTCTATTCAAATCCTCCTTTGAGATAACCCAATACATTACTGTAAATTTGAACAACTGCGCTGCATTGTGGGCTGAAGAAGAGACAGTAGAACTTGGATCCACGGAGGATGATAGAAGAGCTCGAAGGTAAGTTTGACAGACAGCTTGTCACAACTTTATAATATTGTTTGTTGTCTGGGTTAGTAAATGAACGATGTTTTGGATCAAGTGTGCGAGTTATTCGATGAAGAATACGCGAATTAGCGTGAAAGTTAAAGTTAGCTAACGTTGGCCACCAGCTGCAGTAACCAGCTAAGTCATTTTAAAGGCGTTTCCCCCGCGAAGCTTTGCCTCATATCTTTGGAAAGCTCAAATTACGTGTTTTCGTAATGGTCCCCTGATGTCTTTAAGAAGCATAGCGTGCCAGTTATTTGGTCGAGAATACGCAGTTATTAGTGCAAATATGCGCAAATATGCGCAAAAGTGAGCGAATGTTAGCCTCCAGCTGCAGCAACTAAGTAATTTCAAAGCTGTGTTTCTCCAAAAAGCTCGCATCACAGACAATACAGTATTTTATATCTTAGGAAGGTGCAAACTATGTGTTTTCATTTGGTGGTCTTTACATGTCAATAGGAAGGATATGCATGAGTATTTGCTACACTACTATCTCTCAGTATCTGTCAGTAATTGCTCTCCATTCTTTTTCAGAGCCAGTTAACAACAGTGGAGCAGGCTGTTGAGGTAAAAAGAACACCTTGCCAAAGGGGCAAAAAACGATTTCATCTGATGGGGAAAATAAGTGTTTCTCTTTTTACTATTGTACTCTGATCCGTCATTGAATGTTTCATCAAACTAGCAAATTACATTTTGATCAAATTAAGCTTATATTCATGAATCACTACAAAGTTGCTATAGTTGATATTTATATTTAAGGATGATATTTTCTTAAAATATATTTATGAACTGTATTTTAAGGTCTTTGCCCTACGATGGAAGCCAATTTCTTATATCAATCTGGCTTGGCTTTCAATACTAATTTCTTTGGTGTACGATTTGGTTAAAGGGGAAGGGGCACTGTCAAGCTAAAAAGGCACCGGATGCCAAAAAGAGCCCGGGTGACGTAATGTTGACTTTCGAACGCCTCTTGAGTGACAGTTTCTATGCCAACGTTAGCATTACGTAATCCGGTCACCACGTAGGCCGGGCGCTTATTAGCTTTAAGTCTCAGAGTCGTTCGAAAGCCATCAGCTACTTTTTAGTCGCTTAATATTGTGCCTTAACGGACAC
Source organism: Sprattus sprattus (assembly GCF_963457725.1). Taxonomy (NCBI): domain Eukaryota; kingdom Metazoa; phylum Chordata; class Actinopteri; order Clupeiformes; family Clupeidae; genus Sprattus; species Sprattus sprattus. Next base: position 36,454,658 of record NC_137925.1, on the reverse strand, counting down.
TACGCACCCGGACACTTTTTAGCTATCAGTCAGAGAGTCTCAAGAGTTGTTCGAAAGCCATCAGGTACTTTTTACACGCTTAATATTGGCTGCCGGTCTTTTGTAAGTAAGCACACATCAACAGGTTTCGCGCGCTAGCATCTATATTGCTAATAGCAATTCCTCCTTTTGTGCGACAATATTAAGCGACTAAAACGTAGCTGATGGCTTTCGAACTACTCTTGAGACTCTCTGACTGATAGCCAAAAAGTGTCGGGGTACATAGTATCCGTTTAGGCACAATATTAAGCGAATACAAAGTTTTAGCTACACCTGCCTGCTGGTAACCTGTAAGTTAGCAATGTCCGCTAGCATGTCAAAGCTAGCAAGCCCCCATTGTTCTTTAGTAAAATGTTGTGCAAACAATGCCCTGTTTTGTTCAAATTTAATTGTGGGTGCCGTCAGATATGTCTTAAATCACAACACATTAAGGACTTTCTTAATTTAAGCACAACAGATGAATAGCTTCAAGCTAACAAGATAGCTCGTTACACTAGCACGAGCTAGCTAATGAAATGTGCTTACTTTGATACTATAACCAACTAGCGAATCAACCACTTTCCTACCAAAGTCAAACATCAAGCACATGGTTGTTTTGGTTGGTTTATTGTAGGTCAAATACAAGCAAGCTGGTCTCAGGTAGCAAAGTACGATGCAAGATGCTCTGAGGTAAATCGCGTTAGGGTGACGTATTGGCGTTGGCATAGCAACTGTCACTCAAGAGTCGTTCGAAAGTCAACATTACATCATCCGGGCTCTTTTAGGCATCCGGTGCCTTTTTAGCTTGACAGCACCACTGCATGTGCCTTTAAAAACAATGCAATATAAAATCTGTAAAACTGAAAGTTGTCTTTGCTTATTGTTTACAGGTGCATCTTGGGCATTTACTCAGAACAAGGCTCGAAGGAGAGGCGTGGACTTTGAGTGGTCTTTGTAAATGTGAATTTGTCGTGTGCATTTTTATAAATCACAGTTTACAAGTCAAATTTGCAGTATTTTGCAGAGTTATTTAAATTGTAAATGTACAGTACATTTCTGGCTACTAGTTGCATTACCTTTACAGTAAAAAGCATAACAAAACAGATAATTACTGTAATTTATATACAGCAAGACGATGTAATTCCACAGCTACATACCGCTATATCACAGTAATCCAATGGCATGACAACTGTGAAGTTACAACAGTAGTTGCATTGCATTTTGCTGTGAAATGTTTACATGTAATTACTGTGAAACATGTACAGTACTTTACTGTGAAATATTTAAAATAAATAACTGTGAAATTACTGTGAAAGCAATGCAACTAGTAGCCAGTAATTTACTGTAAAAGTACAGTACCCACAACCTCTCCGGTCAGCCAGGTCTGCCTGTGTCTGCCTCTTTCGATGGCGAGGCGGTGCTTGTACATTGTCATGGTTTTCCTGAGTTTTTACTGTATTCAGGTAATAAAAACACCTTGTGCATGTGTGTATTTATTACACCTATCTGTTCTGTTTAATGTTATTTTCACATGAAAACCCATGGTTATAATTATAATTATTCATAAGTATGCAGTGTCATAAAGAGATGTACTCTGTACAGGGTGGGGATTTCAACATGCATCATTTCTTGATGTATATTTGTATAGGGAAATATTGTACCTACTTTATATCATTATTGTCAGTGAAGCACAGTTGCAAGCCAGTTTAAAGACATATTATGACGTCATGATGGCCCAATGTAAGTCAATGGGAAACATTTTATTAGTTTTTCTTTAATGAAAAAGTATAACGTTTAAAAATATGAGAAATACATAATCCTAGTGTCCTTTACAAGACCTACACAACACATTTTGAATGAAGTTTCTACGTTAAGGTGTTTGAGCTGAATTAAGCACAGAAGTCTGTACAAAGAATAATAAGTATAAGAAACGAAGGAATAACAATACGGGGCATTTCATGCACTGTAAGTATTTATATTTATATAGTGTCATAGCTACATCTCTGACGTTTATATCAAACCAACCCGTTTAAAAATCGGTTGAAAACTGAGCAAGCTATGGTTATTTAAAAAGTACATTTTTCACTACCACCACAATGTTACGGTGAGCGATCTGCCCGGGGTAAGATGGCCGACCTCTGCGGACGTTCGACTCCGTTGGCCGGCAATGCGGATAATGAATCTAGTAATTCTATATGTCTATGGATACAACGTTAGGGAATGTGAGATGTTCGGAACAGAACGAAGCTGAGGGGAAATGAAGAGAAATAACTACAACATCTGGTAGTGAGAAGAGGAAGAAGAAAAAAGAAGATGAAGAAAAGAAAAAGAAAGACAGCGGTAAGTGGAGTGGAGTGGATGATTTAGGCTTAGCATAACATTAACAGACGACTGCTGTTATTGAAAAATGTGGCTAGGCTACTTTGTCACCCTAATAACTTGAATAGCAGCTAGCGTTAAAGCAAACCTATGCAGAAATAGCTAAACGCTATCGATGCTAACGAATAGCAAAACCTGTTGAAATTAGCTTACTTTGACAATATGACGAACTAGTTAGTGAACAACTTTCATAACACAGTCAAACATTAAGCAAGTGCAACACAGCAACACACTTAACCCATTCTGAAGGGTAAAATATTTGCATAATGTTGCTTTTATCTTGTTAATGCTGTGATAGCAATAAAAGCCATGCTCAAGGAGAAAAATGAAACATCTCTTCCCTATCTCTATTCCCTCCTCAGGATCATTACTTAAATTTATGACGAAACGGACAGATAAAGTGCCCCTACCAAACCCTGATGATAACCGTAAGTCCAGTGTTCCACTTGAATTGTTAACTGTAGCTGCTACCTGTTTGATTGCTAATTAATTGTAAAGATTCTTTATGAACATACATGGCTCTTCTTAATGCTGTAGAATGCTCCATTCATTTGAACGTTATGTGGTCAACTATTTTTCGATAATTGACCATTGCTATGTTTACTTTTTACTTTTACTTGAGTAGATTTTTAGATGGGTAATATTACTTGTACTTAAGTACAATTGTATCAAAGTAATTGTACTTTTACTTGAGTACAACATTTCAGTACTTTTTACACCTCTGGAGTTCAATGTATTTTACCTCAATTGATAACATGTGACATGCTCTGAAAAGATTCTTTAAGATAAACCCTGTTTTTTTTGCATATCAGGTCTAGCATCATCCACTTCCAGTGAAAAATAAGTGTTTTTCATGTTTGGAACACGTTCTAATATTTTGAATAAAAAAAAGCTTTTATTTCATACATTTCGCGTCGGCATCATATTTTTTTGCCTAACATTAGGGTGATGAACACTGGTCGGTAGGGCCCCATAAGAATTTCTGCCTAGGGCCCCCACACTCCCTAGAATCGCCCCTGCTGCTACCTATGATACAAGCACATGTGTATATGATTTATGTTTGTATGTCTTTGAGGTAGTGTATAAGCCCTATGTGTATGTGATTTATGTACAGTACTGTGCAAAAGTTTTAGGCAGGTGTGAAAAAATGCTGTAAACTAAGAATGCTTTCAAAAATGGAAGTGTTAACAGTTTATTTTCATCAATTCTTCATAAATTAACAAAATGCAGTGAAGGAACAGAAGAAATTTCTAAATTAAATCAATATTTGGTGTGACCACCCTTTGCCTTCAAAATAGCATCAATTCTTCCAGATACACTTGCGCAGTTTTTGAAGGAACACGGCTGGTAAATTGTTCCAAACATCTTAGAGAACTAACCACAGATCTTCTGTGGATGTAGGCTTCCTAAAATTCTTCTGTCTCTTCATGTAAACCCAGACAGACTCGATGATGTAGAGATTAGGGCTCTGTGGGGGTCATACCATCACTTGCAGGACTTTCTGTTCTTCTTTAAGCTGAAGATAGTTGTTAATGACATTGGCTGTATGTTTGGGGTTATGTTCCTGCTGCAGAATACATTTGGTGCCAATCATACGCCTCCCTGATGGTATTGCATGATGGATTAGTATCTGCCTGTATTTCTCAGCATTGAGGACACCATTCATCCTGACCAAATCTCCAACTCCACTTGCAGAAATGCAGCCCCAAACTGGAAAGGAACCTCTACCATGCTTCACTGTTGCCTGCAGACTCTCATTATTGTACCTCTCTCCAGCCTCCAGCGAACAAACTGCCTTCTTCTACAGCCAAATATTTCTAATTTTGACTCATCAGTCCAGAGCACCTTCTGCCATGTTTCTGCACCCTAGTTTCTATGTTTACGTGCTTAGTTCAGTCACTTGGCCTTGTTTCCTTGTTGGGGTAGAGCTTTTTGGCTGCAACTCTTCCATGAAGACCACTTCTGGCCAGACTTCCCCGGACAGTAAATGTCTGTACCTGGGTACCACTGCCAGTTCTGAGCTGATGCCACTGCTTGAAATCTTCCGATTTCGAAGGTAAATAAGCTTGATGTGTTTTTCATCAGCTGCATTAAGTTTCCTTGGCTGAACACTGCGTCTACGATCCTCAACGTCTTCTTCAAAAGAGCTGGAACTGCACATTTTGAAACCCCTGTCTGCTTTGAAATCTTTGTCTGGGAGAGACCCTGCTGATGCAGTATAACTACGTTGTGTCTTGTTGCTGTGCTCAGTCTTACCATGTAAATGGATAAAAAATAAACATTTATTGTTTACATTTTTCAAAGCATTCTTAGTTCATAGCATTTTTTCACACCTGCCTAAAACTTTTGCACAGTACTGTATGTATGTGTGGAAGTAGGGATGCGTACCGGTACGCCGGACCGGTTCTGGACTTGTAAAAACGTTTAGGTCCAGGTCCAGAAAAACCGAAACCCCAGTGATTCGGTACTGGACTTGTAAAAAAATCTAGCACTCACATACTATATCCTTTTCGTTCAAGATCATCTTAAACCTTCCATAGGTCGCGGAATTCGCGGTGGAAAAAGTCATTCCTATACCGTTACGCACCCAGACCGAAATGTCACACAGATTTCGGTGCCTGAGCCGATTTAAATAAATAACAGGAACAAATCATGCAGCTAAATCTTGAAAACTTATGTAAAATGTTGTCTTATAAACAGGAATTATTTCAGGCTGCAACATGAAACACAGGGGCTGCTTCCAAAACAGTAGAAAACTAGCGATAGCTAACTAGCAGTAACGTTAGTGGTGTCACTATGATCTATATGAATTATTTTGTATTTTTTTGCCAGGCAGATTTCGTGGGGCACTATCACAACTGCCCTAGCTCCCAATATAAACTTTGTCCTGTGTTGCTCATTGGTGTTTTCATAGCAACAGTCTTATGACAATGAAGAGCAGGCAGCATTTCACAGAACAAGAACAAACAGAGCTAGCCATAAACCTTTTAACAGAGAAAATACCGAAAGGTAAACGGTCAAAAGTGTGGCTGTATTTTGCACAAAAAGATTCAAACATCGCGACGTGCAGCAAATGCAAAAGAGGGGAGAAGGTCAACAGCAAATCAGCAACCTCAGACTGACAAATAAACGGAGATCACAGCAAAACGTATCCTAGTCTCTTAAAGGGGAAGTGCACATTTTCTCGTACTCAGTGTGTTCAAGTAAAAAGATTAACTATAAACAGATAGAAAAGATAGGTATCAGAAATGGTGAAATTCCATGAAATAAATAATACAATACAAACAAAATAATACATTTTTGACTCCAAAGGCAAATATGCTCATATTTTTGCAAAATAAGTTTGAAGCTGTAGTGTGTGCAGAGTGTGTGTGTGTTTTTTGTACTTATTTATATTTATTTAAGTAAACTATAAACTGTTGTTTACAGTTAATATAATGTTCATAGTTTGAAGTAAAAAAAAAAAAAAAGCTGTAGTTTGAAGCCAAATGTTTTGTATGTATTTATATTAATAGTATACTTTAAACAGTTCATATATTCAATTATGCCATGGGTTCGGGTCCGGACTTATTAGGTCCGGACCTGAACCTAAACCTCTGAATTCGAATTCGGACCTGAACCTGAACGTGGGTTTAGGTATGCATCCCTATGTGGAAGTGACTGATTTTCTTTATTCTAATCACAGTTGACTCAATTCTGGTGAGCAAGACTGTGGACCTCAACATTTATGATGTCAAGCTCAAACCTGCAGGTTAATGCACTTAGACATAACACATATATATTAGACATAAAACAATATCCACTGTATAATATTTCTCAAATCTTATGCACATATTTTAGGGCAAAATGTTAACATTACTAACATTTCTAATGCTGTTTTGATGTTATTGTTATAACCATGAAAAGTTAGCAATTACTTATATGATTACATCATGCTACCATGGTACTCTACATCATGTGCAATTTAGTGTCAGCCATTCCTAATCATAATTGGTTGTGCTGTTGTGCGGCATTAGTCTAATTATCATTTTCATATAATGCATTGGGACATGAGATGTGCCACAAAATTATAAACAATAACAACAACAACGGTCTCATATAACAATAAGTTATCATGCAAGTTGGCACAAATGTGCGTATAGTGTGTGTATCTGTAGTCATCTTTTGACATTTCCTTCGCTTTGTCCTAACTTTGTCTTAGGATGTGGAGGGGGAATAATTCACCTAAAACAGTGTTAACAGTCCCCTCTGTATATGCTGTGAATAAAGGCCTTACTCCTACCACTTTTATATTTAAATGCCACAACAATAGTGTGAAATGTCTGAATGAATGGACTGGCTTTAAAGTAACACTATGCAACAATTATACTTCAGGATTAGGGTTAGGATACGCAGTTTTACCTTAAAAAACAGCTTGCAAAAAATTGGGGCGCTACAATGACTTTTAATATGGAGAATCGCCTCCGTGCCATTGCCATACCAGGGTCCATAGACATATAACTTTGTTCTGTAGTTTTGCCTGTGGCAGCCTGACTTGTTTACTGTCTGCCGAGCTAGTAAGTAGCTTATTTGCCGTCTTGCCTTGTCTTGTGTTCCACTTGCTTGATGTTTGACTGTATAAGGACAGTCGTTGAGTAACAAGTTTGTCATAATGTCAAAGTCAGCACATTTCAAAGGATTTTGTTAGTTTTAGCTGCTAGCATACCGTTAGCGAATAGCTATTGATCCGTTGTGCTGCTTTAAAGCTGATAGCATGCATGAGATGTTGTAGCCCTTGTAAACTTAACGTGTTAACTTAATGTGTGCATTAATCACGAGTGGTGTGGATGTAAACGGTTTTGTAGTGGCATAATATAAGAGTGCTCTGATTGTGTGTACAAATGTAACCAATGAGCTGTAGTGTTACCGTGTTTCACAAGTGTTTGGTGTGACATGTAGCGTAGGAGGACTGCCCCATTGCCTTGTTTTCTCTCTCTCTTGGTCTGCTGACCGCTGATGTGATGAGACGGAATGAGATTCTGTCTATTGGTCAGCTTTCAACTGACAAAACGTATCCCCTCCCATTTACAGCTATTGCCCCATAAAAACGAAATTAAAATGTACTCGATAATAATGTAATTAATATTCTGTCTTTAGGGTTTTGCTCCGGGGTTATCACATTTCTTGATTTGCCTTCCGTTTTCAGAGTGCTGTCTTTAGGGTTTTGATTTCGGCGTCATCACGATTCTTGCTTTGTCTTTCATTTTCAGAGTTCGAGGGTTGCAATGTCACTTTCTAGGCTGTTCCACTCATAGTCTGGAGCTTCCTCTCTGTAATGTTCTTGAGATTCACTTTTGGCATGTAATTATACAGAGTCGGGCTTACTCTCAGTGTTTCCCACACATTGACGAGACTATGGCGCCCCTGCCTGCGACTGTGCCAAAACAAAACACTGTTGAGATATGTTCATTATATCACGTACTGCACCTGAACTAGCATAGTGCATATCCCCCTTTTATAGTCTGTACCTTAGCGCCATCTTGTGGTATAAACATTTATATACTTCAGCACAATACAGCATTCCATTTCAACTACAGCAGCCTGAATAAATACACCAAGAATGGCTAAAGATAATTCCATCATTTATTATTTCATCCGAATTCAACGTGAGCTGCAACAATAGTGCACCACAACTCCACAAATACAAAGTCCATAATCAATACCAAGGAATTAGTTCTTTGTTAGTGTTAGTTTACTTTACTATTAGTAGGCCACCACCGCGCATGTCCGGTTGAAAGCCCCCCTCCCCCCCAGACATTCAACTGGTCATGCACGCACCTAACCCCCCCCATAGTCTCCAAAATTTCTGTGGGAAACACTATACTCTGATATTGAGATAGTCAATGCCTGCGCTCTTCGGGTTAGTGTGCTTGCTCTGTTGCGGCCATGATCGAGAGAACAAGTGCCTTGGAATTGGGGCAGGTGTCAGCTCTCCAGCTCTCCCTGCTGGATGAGCATGCACAAATGAGTATGCACAAATGAGTATGCATGAGTGAGTATGCATGAGTGAGTATGCATGAGTGAGTAAACATGAGTGAGTATGCACGAGTGAGTATGCATGAGTGAGTATGCATGAGTGAGTATGCATGAGTGAGTAAACATGAGTGAGTATGCATGAGTGAGTATGCATGAATAGGTAACATGAGTGAGTACGCATGAGTGAGTAAACATGAGTGAGTATGCATGAGTAAGTATGCATGAGTGAGTATGCACGAGTGAGTATGCATGAGTGAGTATGCATGAGTGAGTATGCACGAGTGAGTAAACATGAGTGAGTATGCAGGAGTGAGTAGAGCCCTGGTATGGAAGGTGTCTCTTAATATTCCTAGTTATACAGTTGAATGGAGAGGGACAGAGAGAGAAGAGGAACCGTGCGCAGGTGTCAGTGAGAGTTGTCAGTGAATCACAGGTGCAAGCCAGTTTAATGAGCCTATTATGATGTCATAATGCCTCAAAGTTCTGCCATGCAAGTCTATGGAGAAAAAAGGTGATGGAAAAAGAGGAATAAAAAAGGAGTGGCAAGGAGTACCGCCACGAAAAGTCATAGCAGCTTGCACCGGATCAGGCTGGACGTTTTGGTGTTTGAACGGTGTCTCTATCTCAATCGGGGGAGGAGTAGTTAGCTGCAAGAAAAACTACTAGAATAAAAAAAATAGTAAAAAACGAAGAACAATAGTGTGCTTCCCTTCGGGCAAGCACACTAATTATTCTTGTGGTATTTTGACCAAAATATTTTACTGGCATTTCATAAAGACCCCAAGGAACCATTTCAACTTGTGGTAAAATGGGCATACGATGGGTCCTTTAACAACGAGGAAGCATCCCTGCAGTTTGTCTATCAGAGACAGAAACTGGATGTTTTCCTCAAGGAAATCACTGGCCTGACCAAGAGAACACAGTCAAATTACCTTGAGTCCTTGAAAAGATTCCTGAATTTTCACACGGACAGAACCAACCTTCATAGTACGGATTGCAGATCTCCATGAAGAATTGTCCTCACATCTACGCTGAGACTCCTGAGCAAGCAGGCAAAGAAGGAGATCCTCCAAAAAAGGTTTGATTATTGTAGCTGTATAAATGGTCATCTTTTGCCTGGTCCTCTTATCTCATCTTGTTATAATTTGAGCACATTTAATACCGGTGCATTTACTAAGACACTGGTGTCTCACATCACATTCTTCACTCTTCTTTTTTTCTCACAGGCACGCCTTTCTGATGGACGAAAATGCGTTGACAACTGAAGACTGTCAGGTTGTATTGGTCCAGGCCAAGGACCCATTCCTGGCATGTATGGATAAACAAGACTGCCGTGCTAAGGCAAAAGACTGTAACTTCACATACGCCTTTTTGCCTTCCTCTCACCCTTGTCCTGAGCATTCAAATAAAGTTACTGTGCGCCGCCCCGAAGTTACGGCTGTAGGCCTTAGTAGAGTAGGGTGGCTAAGGTGGCAGAGGCTGTAGATCACCAGGCTACAGACCGTAAATGTAAATATCAACAGTAATTAAACAACTGTACTGATATTAAATGTACTACTAACATGCCATTATCAAATTAAAGCCAGTGACATCAGTATTTTGGTTGATTTCACGATGTATAGGCTACCGACAGTTAGCATACCAAGCTAGGTAGCATTGCCATTAGAATTGCATGGCAGATATGCTAAGCAATCGGGCTATTCCCCCACCCAGTGCCTGTGGCTAGTCCGAAAAAGGTGCATCTAAATCTGGTAACTTCGCTTGGCGAGCGGGGGCATGTGGAGGGGGGAAATGGGCCTCATTCTCTATCTCTATCTCACTCACACACACACACACACAGTGACGTGCGGTGAGGTTCGCAGCTGGTGAGGCACAGAAACCGGAAGTGATTACGTCATTCCGATCTCTAGTTGTTTAAAAAAAAAATAGAAATCTATACATCATACATGTATATATGCTTATGGTTTAAAAATTGTCACCTCACCAGAACTGAAAAAACTTTGTTTTATTGTCTTATACTATTACTTTTGAACGATTATTATTATAAGAAGTTATGCGGCTCAATACTAAACGTACAATCGGTGTGGTAATTGAACTTTTACACCGTGTCAAATAAGATATTAATAGTTACAAGGTAGCGTATGTAGCCCTCCCACCAATGATATGGCTCATTTAAATTTGTCTGGGGAAAATATAACCTTTTACACAACTCGGCAGTGATGGGCAGTAGCGTCACTACTTGTAGCGATGTTACTAGCTTAACTACATTTGTCAGTAGCTTGGCAGTAACGTTGCTATTTTTGCTACAAAACAAAGTAACTTTTCAGTAGCTAAGCGCTTTTATTGATCAAGTACCGCAGTAGCGTCCTCGAAAGCTAATTTATCCTGCACCTTTCTGATGTTCATTCATAACAGGCTTCCCTGCAGCCATCAAACACAAAAATTAAGCAGTACATCACTTTAGGCGAGACGAGTGAAAATAGATAGATAGATATCGTCATTTCAAGTACACCAGACGCTGCTCATACATTTAAAATGAATTCTCCGCTAATTTTAAATGGGTAGTTTGCATGCAGATTCTAGACAACCGGATAACTAGAATGCTGTTGATATTTAGATACAGCTGAAGATGATGAAAGTTAAAAAGTGGAAAGTCCGTGCTCTCTGCTCAGGGAGGCGAATTGCGAAAATGCACAAAATAGACGCGAGGTCTTCTGCACTCATTTGTTTTCATCTGCGTTTGAATACCTGACTCAACAGCCATACCTTCAAAAGTACGTCACTTTATAAGAGACGAGTGAAACTAAATATATTTTCAGATGCCTTCTTTGTAATCCAAAGAAAAAGTTCCTGTCAACGTCAATGACATCCAACACAAACATACGAACACACGAATTTCAACCATTCAACCGTTTTTATCTGACTGACAGTTGTGTTGATCCCTAAAATTGCATTGACTTGGCATGCAGTTTGTTTAACTGAAAGTAGCTTCTAATGTATCAAACTACTTTTGACAGGTTTATGTAACTTAGCTTGCTACTTTTTTTTTGAGTGGTAGCTTCTGTGTAGTGAAGCTGAATTTATTGTAGAGTAGCTGATAGCTTAGCTCACTACAAAAATCAAGTAGCTTGCCCAACATGGCAACTCGGACACTTGAATTTGAAGTTGACACTTACATATTTATTTGCACAACGTATTAACAAGCAAACAGTTAAACACCACAGACATAGCACACAATACCAAAATGTTCTACTGACCGGTATAATTTAAAGTTGGTGCACTCGCAAGCTCGTAATCCATTCACGGTTCCCCTGCACCTAGCAGCCTTTAGCGAGGTTTGTGTTGAGCATAAATATGTCTCGTTGCAAAACATGAAACACTCCAATGCAATGTCAATACCTTCTGCCCCGTCGGTTGAACCAAACCTTTTAGCTCCGGCATTGCTTTTAGCTCCGGCATTGGTCTCCCATTATCAATCATTTCTTGTTTGGACTGAAAGTCCAGTTTTGAGAACTGCTTCAGGTTAGCAATGCAATCTTCCATTTTCTCTGTCAAGCTCAAGAAGTGAAGAAGAAATCCAACGTCAGATTATATACCTAACAAGTGCCCTCTCGCTCGCCTCCCTTCTTGAAGCAGTGGTAGTGCGTGCCTCCCTTGCAATATTTTTCAATGCGTTTTCAGCTCAACTCAAAAGGTTCTACGCTTGTGCATGCGTAAAACCCAGTTTGGAGTGATTTCGCAATCCTAGGGGAGGCACTGCCTACCCTGCCCATAGACTCCAATGCATCTGCCTCCCTTGACGGCACGTCCAATGTTCATTGGCTGATCACTGTCACTGGGAACCGGAAATGCTCAAATTCAGTGATTTTGATAATAAAAATGCTCGAAATGATCGGAATCATGCAGAAATGACACTCGTAACACAGATAACTAGAGAAATATGAATATTTATTTTATAATACATAAATATATATGATTATTATAATTTTTTTTTTTTAATATTTGTTTTTTTTTTACTTTTCAAAATGACAGGTGAGGCTCTGCCTCCTATGACTGCACGTCCCTGCACACACACACACACACACACCCCAATGGACTGACATATATGTTTTATGTGTTTCATGTGACAATTCAATTTCATTGTTTTATGTGCTTAATGTGATAATTCGATGGTGTGTGTGTGTGTGTGTGATGTGTTTTGGATAATCTGTTTTTATAAGTATTGGACATTTTTTTTTTTACATCAGATTACTTGCTCCGTTACAAAGAAGAGTGTTCATTTGATGGAGTGTTCGTTTGTTCGAGTGTTCGTTTGATGGTGAACACTGAAAATAAACATGATTATTGAAATTGTTGTCAGAAACCTTTACTTTAAGTTACACCTACAGACAAGTAATTACTTCAGTCAGATACATAAATACAGTATATTACACTGAGGTCGGTCAGAGAGTTTGAGTCAGTAATGTGACTACCCGTGTTGAAATACAAAAAAAATATGATAAATGTGAAGTCACATTATGATAATCATGATATTGGTAATTGTGATAAATTAAATAGTATTAGTACTGATTAATTAATAGGGTCATTATTCCATTGTTATCATACCACTGAGCTTTAACATAGAAGTTACTGCCTTCTGCCTTAGTATGACAAATCAGCATTCCGAAGGCAATGCTAAGGCAGAACACAGTAACTTCCAAAAAAGGAATAGATTAAGACATGCATACACTACAAACTGTGAAAATTACAACATTGTAGCTATAACCACATTTTGTGGACATTAGGATAACTTTAAAGCAGGGGTCTTCAACAGGGGGTCCGCGGAGGTACTGCAGGGGGGTCACAAAATCTTTGGTTGATAAGACAATTTTTTATATATATTTCTAAAAAAAAAAAAAAACAATTCAACCAATTTTTTTCCCCACAAATTGAAATGTCTTCCGAACCAGAATTGTATTTATTCCCTTTACATTTACATTAACATAAATCCAAAATATTGTAGCGAACGTATAAATTGATCGAGAAGAAGTTATCTTTCAGTCCAATCGACACGTTCAGCTACCCACAGGAGCTTTCTCAAGCTGGGCACCGGTTCACTCACAGCACCTTTCATGCAAATACCACAGCACAGGCACTAGCCAATCAGATTGCGTTTATGCTCAAGTCTAAAGAGCGCGAAGATCAAAAATAAAAGATGGCGGACCAAACTCCATAGCTGGTCTTGTTTGTACCTATAAATTGTTAGTTTGACATTTTTTGGCTTAGATTTAAAAAATATATATATATAGAGAAATAGACACTGTACAAGGTAAAAAAAAACTTAATTGTAACTGAAAAATAAGTCTGAGAGGATTTGTGAGGTGTATGAGCCCCCTAGCTAATGTTAGCATGCTACTACCTACAATCTTAACAACTTGCTAGCGGTGTGATTGGTTTGTTGACCTGTCAATCTCACTATAACATCTATGTTATCAACACAACTCCATCCGTTGGATCGTGTCAGTCAGGAGTTATTGAAAAGAAGATACATCTCACTAATGTGGGAGGATGTGTGCCATCGACAGATGCTTGAGGATTCACTGTCCCTTCTTTATGTATGATGAAATAAAAACATATATCTGTGAATTATTTTAATAGGTTGTTATTAATTGTTAGCTCAGAGTTGTATGCAGGATGTACGTTTATAAATGGCAGTGGCACGGCCACCCTGTACCTTTCATGTTGTTAAATGTTAAATTAAATTTAAATAAGTAAAATTTGTTGTTCAAAAATGTTAGGTTAAATTAAATGTTAAAAAAAATAAATGTTAATGAATATATTAACCTTTGTATTATTTGAACTAGTGCAGTGCCCGTAGGAATTCTGTAATGTTAGCAGACGTAGGTGTAGCTGTTGGGTAGTGTAATAGCAAGACATATTTGCACTCCACATAGGTACAGGTTACACTGAAGTATTATTGTGATGCATGTTTCCTTTTCATGTTTATTTGCGCGTATTTCGTGGACTCCATAGCAACAGATGGGAAAGCAATGAATAATCTGAAAGCCTCCGAGGCTTATCAATATTATCTACCATTTGTAGCGTTGTAGTACTCCACTCTTCCGTTGTGATTTGATTGGCACCCAGCCGTTTATTCATACACTCTGACAGGTTTAATGAACACAGAGCAAAGGCGATCACACACAGTATCTTCGGAATGACAGCCTCTCCCAGCCAGGGTAAATGCAGACTGAGGTTTATAGTATTGCAATAATGAGAAAACAAAGTACACACGAATTATAACAGATACATCGGGTCACTAATACATCGGAAAACCTCTCTCATAGCGTCAATAGATGCATGCCATGAACACATGGTCACTGGTCTAGGCTAACCGGCAACGTTGAATAGAAAGCTAACCCTTATACAAATACATCAAACTACAATATACTACTTAACATGGTAATGAGAGTTGGTTAAATGCCAGGCCCATACGCATCAGCTGGGGTAACATCTATGACGACGACTGTTCTATGACTATGACATAATTCACGTCGCTAAAATTCATGCATTTTGCATATGCCATGAATAAGTGCTGTAATCACAGTTACATTTCAACCATGCTTATGAAATGAGTTTGCCAAGTTGTAAGTCAAATAAGTGCAGAAATGTACTGTAAAAATACGCTATACTAATAAACAATATGAATATTTTGATGGATTACTATTCCCTGTCTGTTAGATGACTGTACAACTCAACATTACTTTAAAACTTAATATAAAGAAGCTTATATAAAGGAATAGATAAAATCAATCACTGTTTTAAGTTTACCTGAGCAAAAGTCTGTATCTGTTCACCAAGAAGAATTTGACTGCGGACCTCATAACGTATCCAACGCTATTCTGAACTTTGAGTGAAGGCAGGATAGTTTTAATACCGCTAATACTGTTTGTGACGTCATTTGTGACGTCATTTCGGTGCTACGGAAACGATAACCCATTAGACCCTACGGGAAACGGTAAAATACAAATATCTCTAAAACTATAAATTCAAAAACCTAGGTTCCAAAAATCTCATAACTAACCTAACTACCGTCAGGGAGATACGCCCTAGACAGACTGACACCCTGACACACATAGATTCCTGGATTTATAGATAGATAGCTTAGTATTGAATACACAATAACAGGGTAGCTATGTTTATTTGGCACTAGGCTCAGTATATTATAAACAAAATGTTATGCAATTCATATAGTAGGGGGGTCCCTGCTCATCTCGCCATCAGTTTGGGGGTCCCTGGCCTGAAAAACGTTGAAGACCCCTGCTTTAAAGCCATTTTTCTCAGTTTCACACTCTGGTGAGTTACTGCCTGTTACGTACAGTGTTCTGTATGTCATTTATGTTATACATGTTATAGGCCTACATGTATTGTGTTCTGTTTTGTGTAATATGTTTGTGTTGTTGTTCTGTCTCCTCCTCCTGTTTTCATTCTCCAAATTCTCAGATGTGCACACCTGGTCCCAATCACCAAATCACCACACCTGTTCCAGATCTCCCATCAACCATTCCCCTTTAAATAGTCCTGTGTTTGTTAGTCAGTGTTGAGTGCTTTGGTTTGAGCTGTGGCAGAGCTTTGGTTGAGCTCTGTTGGCTTGTTTTGGAGTGTATTTTGCTAGTGTTTACTAGTGGTTGCGAGTGCTTGTGAGTGCTTGGCTTCTTTGTTGGTTTATTGTATTGTCTTTAGTTATTACACATTTGTTTAAACCTTATTACTTTAGTTGTTAGCAGCCTACTTTAGTTTTGTCTTTGTCTTTGTTAATTCTTTTGTTGTGCGCACAGGGTCAATAAGGATAGGTAAGATACCCTGGGGTTTACATATTTCATACACGTAGGTTTACCTGTTGCCCAAACCTGTTGCCCTTATGTTGCGTCCTACTCCGAGCCATCAGGGGGCGTAACACTGCCTTTTGCCTTAGCAGGGCAGAAGACATCAACGCAACAAGTGGCCACATTTGCGCTGTCAAAGGAGGAGGAGCACGTAAGTTCACAACAATTCTTGCCCGGGCATGTTAGAAGACAAAAGATATTTTCTGTTACAGCTGAACATAATCTCATAATGTCTTTTTCTCCCCTCTATATCATTTCTTTTCTCCTACAGTGGTTTGATCTGTACTACAAACGGTTGCGGCCAGTCTTCCAGAGGGCCGCCAGGAAACAAAATAGGGATGAGGATGAGACGGATCCAAAAGATTTCTTCTTCCTCTCCAGCGCAGGGAGGCAGATTCACCGCCCCTCAACTGACCTGAGCCGGCTGGAAAAAAAAGTTCGCTGTCCCAGCGGTGACCAGCCAGATGGCCCGCAGAATCCATGAGACTGCAACAAAGGACATGCCCAGTTCATCAAAAACATTGGTGGCCAGTTACCTTACTCATACCAATGCAACAGCAGAGCAGCATTACCGCTACAAGACAACTGAGAATATTTTAGAGGGCAACAAAACTTTGATTGCTTTAGCTGCTGCAACGTCTTCTTCAGAGGAAAGCAGCTCTGATGCCTTAGGCGAGGGAAACAACTGTGACTCTTCCAGGGAGACTGCAAGTAGCAGCAGTCCCAACAGAAAGACCCGTTCTGGTACTCCTGCCAAGTCAAAGTCAGAATCAGCATTTGACATCCTACAAAAAAAGTTTCCTGTAACAATTGCTGGGCCTAAACCACACCGGTCCCTTTTGGAGGTGGATGACGTTAGCTGGCGAAATGCATATGACTGTTGGCTGCATGGGCAGCAGAAACTACGACAAGAATACGTTCGCTGTGAGTAAATCCTTTCTATATTGCTCCATATAACAAAACAGATACAAATTCAAAGTTGTCAATTATTGTATTCATGACTAACCAAACTTGTTTTTTTTTCACAGCAAAATTCCCTTGGCGTCAACCGTCAACAAAGTCTCTCCAAAAGTTGATTAAAAATCAGGGATGGGATGGCACAACAAACACCATGCAACTTCTCCGCAGGTGGATACCCTCTGGATCTGGTGAAAATATCATGGACTGCACAGCAATTCAGAAACTTGAAAAGAATCAGAGATGGAAAGGACTTCGTACCCAACAATCTGAAGGGCAGGGCACAAGCGTCATGGCAAAACGCAAGTTTTGTGTTGGTGAAGTGGTGTGTGACTACCATGCGGCTGTTGTCACAGTAAGTGATGGCAAGGAGGTCAGCAGATGTGATTGCCACACCAAGCAGCCGCCAGGCAAATTAATCAAGTACTCCGAAAAGAACTCAAACGTAACGCCAAAACATTGCATTTTGGTATTGAATGGAGAGAAAAAGCATGTGACTCTTCTTCTTGCAACCAAGACTATTTCTCCAGATGAAGAGGTGTTGCTCCCTCTTAGTTTCAAAGGAACTCTTTGATGGACTCTTAAAGCTTACAGGGCATCTGCCTTCAGAGACACATATGACATATCCCTGTTTGGTGAAATGTTTCATATGTGTGTTTGTTAGTGCTGATGGCTTGTTCAGGGAAAGCTTGTGTAGCTTAAAATTGAAGATTTGTTCTAATTAACTTGGTTTTGTATTGAACATGTAATAAATGTTTTTTCTTCAAGTAGTTTTTCTAAGATTAATAGTGGTTGCAAATGTCGAGTGGCTGTTCCCATAAATCCATGCAAATTTTCGTAATTCACAATAGTGTTTGATTACCCCCTGAATAAGTTGTATTAATGTCTCCCCATGTGTTGTCTATCTGCTCATTATACACTGTTTCTCCAAAATCAGTTTGATCGTTGCAATACTGTGTTCATTGGTGTTTTCATGAAAACATATTGTAGCAACCATAAGTACATTTGCATGCACCTCGTCTGTAATATCATGCGTGAAGATAGTCTGACTACAAACCGGTTAGGGGGCCCGATGCTGAAGTTTGCACTAGGGCCCGTCAAGTCTTTGCTACGCCACTGGTGCCATGGTAATGTATTGAACAGCTAGTCAGTTTCATATCCTTCATATTTTAGCAAACAAAAAAAGGGCAGACATGGAGAGGACGGGGGGAGGACCCAGAGGGCCAGAGCTCACTGCTGCTGAGAAGCTGGCCCTGGCCAATAACAGAGGTAGGCCCCTATTTCGCCTTATTCCCCTCGTGGCCATATTGAAAACGAAAACGAGGCTTGGCTGGGTAAACCCGACCAGATGCCATTATCTACTATACGAAGAGTAATGATGGATGGAGAATGGACCACAATTCTTCTGTCCTTGCCCCCTATAACCGCGGTATTAATAGATAATTTTTTTGCAACTCACCGTCAGCATCATGTTTATTTACTTGACTATTATGAAATGCAGCAAACATGGAATGTGTGTGCCAAAATACTGTAGAAACTCAGAACGTGAGCAACCTTTGAACAGCCTCTGAATGCAAAGAACTCTAATACCTTAAAGTAACAGTATTTAGCAATTGTACTTAAGGGTAAGGATTGGCAATCTAACCTTAAAATAACAGCTTAAATGCGCTACAATGACGTTTAATATGGAGAATGGGCTCAGTGCTATTGCCATAACAGGGTCTGTAGGCATATTACTGCGTTATCTATGTTTGCCTTAAAGGCACCCAGTGCAACTTTATATAAACATTCAATGAAAAATAAACATTAAATTTCTAGTCTTTTTTACACGTAGTAAGTTTCAATAACTCCATACGATTACATATCGACATTCAGGGAGCAAAGATGAGACGTCGTTGTGTGGTGAGAACTGATCGAAAATCGTAAACAACAATCGCCGGTGGGGAGAGGCCATTTTTCCATTGACTGGAATCCTGCTTGTGGGTCACAAAAAATAAAGAAAATGGCGGCGATTGTTGTTGTTAACGTCTCATCTTTGCTCCTTGAATGTCGATATGTAGGCCTAATGGTATGGAGTTATTGAAACTTACTACGTGTAAAAAAAAGACTAGAAATTGAATGTTTATTTTTAAGGCTCGAAAGTTGCACTGGGTGCCTTTAAGACTCCCGGTTACTACTGTCTGGCGAAGTAGCTTATTAGCCGTTTTGTGTTACACGTGCTTGATGTTAGACTGTGTTCGGAAAGTCTTTGACTCAGTTTGTCATAGTGTCAAAGTAAGAGAATTTCAACTGGTTTCGCCAGGCTAGTTTAAGATGCTAATATCTTGTTAGCAATGTAGCAATTCCTCCCATCTGTTGCATCTAACTTAGCTACCTTGACCATGTATGGGATCTCATTCTTTCTCATGGAGGGAAATGTCCTCGCTCTCACATTTGCCCTGTCACTCTCTCTTTCTGACTGCAAAAGCATTGTTATTCACAACATCATCCCGGTTAGAGAAATGTCAACAGACTTAGCTGCGAACTTCCCATTAGCATGTAGCAATTCCTCCCATCTGTTGCATCTAACTTAGCTACCTTGACCATGTATAGGATCTCATTCTTTCTCATGGAGGGAAATGTCCTCGCTCTCACACTTGCCCTATCACTCTCTCTCTCTCTCTTTCTGACTGCAAAAGCATTGTTATTCACAAGTTCATCCCGGTTAGAGAAATGTCAACAAACTTAGCCGCGAACTTCCCGTTAGCATGTAGCAATTCCTCCCATCTGTTGCATCTAACTTAGCTACCTTGACCATGTAGGGAATCTCATTCTTTCTCATGGTGGGAAATGCCCTCTCTTTCTGACTGCAAAAGCATTGTTATTTACAAGATCATCCTGGTTAGAGAAAAAAGATGCCATGAATCACCTGCCATTTTACACAGTTTTTACTTATTCGTGCTAGCAATTCTGACAGTATAACTTAGCTGCCATTTGCTAGCTAGCCAAGTAAATCAACATGATGCTGACGGTGAGTTGCAAAAAAATCATCTATTAATGCCGCGATAATAAGGGGCAAGGGCAGAAGATATGTGCTCCATTTTCAGTCCATCATCACTCTTCGTATTGTAGAGAATGACTGTCGTTGCCAAATATGAGTCCCTGCCTGATGTGAGTCCGCATGCGCAAACACAAATGGTTTACGGCAGAAGGCTCACTATCCAAGACGCGCATGCTCATACATGGTTTAATATCAACGTATCTGGCTTCTCTTAACGCATAATGTAGGTTTATTTAATGTAGTGTTTTATATTGTTGTCAACGGTTTACAGCATAAGGCTAAACGTCGACATATGGGGTTAGTCTTCACGCATAATGTGGGTATATTTACTGGTATATTTAATTGTGTTGTAAACGGTGAACAGCTAAGGCTCAACGTCAACATATGGGGCTGGTTTTAGCCAGTGGTTAAAGTGGGATTTGGTAGGTGGGGGTACTCTATTTTCCGGTGTGGTGGCGGCGGCGGGGGGGTATTTGGTGGATCTGGCGGCGGCCGTGGCGGGGGGTATTTGGTGGATCTGGTGGCGGCGGCGTTGAAATCACCCATTCCTATATTTTTTTTTAATCACAGTGATATAAGCAGGTCTAACCAAATACCTAAACCAGGGATGGATCATGAGCCTTTGGGCCCTTATTTGGTTCCATGAGAAAATTTTGAATTTGGTAAATAAATATGATTTCCTGTATTCTGGTGCATTTTGGGGATGGCCAGCTGGAAATGAACAATTAGTGCTGACATTTAGATTTGAAACTCATAGCATTACTTAGTTCCATGGCCTGGACTGTCCACTCACACAGCCATTAATAAACAACACTGCAGACTTCAGTTATTAAATTAAAAATATTTTACTGTTAAATGAATTATCAAAACACGACATAGCAACAATGCTTGGTAGACTTCTTAGACTATCAATTGCTTGATTTTAAAAGAAAATCTAAAAAGAATGACTGTTTAGGCACCATTTCCAGACAAATTCTTACCCTTGGAAATAATCAGTTATTTTTCGTTTACACCCTCTCTTATTTCGATCCTCCTCCATCTTTAAGAAGGAAATTATGAAGACATAACATTACCAACGTGTTTTCCAATTAGGAAACAAGTACCCGTACTCACATTTTTTGTCTATCTGACAAGCTGACGTGCTAGCCAATAACCAACTAGTTGCAGTTAACCATTGTTAATGTTCGTCATTCTCAGTCAGGGCCAGAGTGATAGAAAACGAATAACTAAAAGCCTGGTTCTTTCTTTAAGTTGTGTTTGTTGCCCTATTTAAAATATAGACGTTAGACTTTAGCTTACTACTTCACCTTGGACTCCAACATGCACTCGCTCTGACTGGAACAGTCTAAACACTTACCGCAAAGCGTCGCGCTCTCAACTGAACTGACAGGTTAACTGTTTTTTTTCCGCGCGGAGCGTGTTTGTCAGAGGGATGAACAAGGCGGGGCTAGGGGATGATATTGCGGCATGAGACGCTCTGCAACTGCCAGTTCACACCGCTGCGATTGTTCTCTGCGACGTTGTAAAACCGTCTCGTCTCGTCGCGAATCTTTGGTGTGGACTGGCCATAACATTACATTTTTTTTTTATTTTTTTTTTTAAGAATCTATTTATTTATCAATTTCTCTGAGGTGCCGGTACTGAGTACCAGAGCGTTCCGGCCCACTTTAACCCCTGGTTTTAACGCATAATACCTGTACATTTAATGTTATATTTAATTGTGTTGTAAACGGTGAACAGCTAAGGCTCAACGCCAACATATGGGGCTGGTTTTACCGCATAATACCGGTACATTTAATGTAATATTTAATTGTATTATAAACGGTTATCAGGATAAGGTTCAACGTCAACATATGGGGCTATGTTGTTATACTGTTACTAGTAATCAATGCAATGCTTAACTAATAATTCAATAAACATGAAGCTTAACATCAAATGCGTAAACAATGTAAACAAATGCGCTTGTCATTCCACTTCATGCTGTAGCCTACACCACCAGCATTACCTGGCTCGTTGTACTACAATAGTGTTGCAAAGTGACGCATGCGGACTCACATCAGGCAGGGACTCACATTTGGCAGCGACAATGACCTCAGGTTGGGTTACCCAGTTGGTTGGGTTACCCAGCCAAGCCTTGTTTTCATTTCAAAATGGCGTCGCAGGGGAATAAGGCGAATGGAGGGCAAAGCTGGGACCAGCTCCTCTGGAGAGGTGGTGGCAGGAGAAGAGAGCCCTTGGTCACCGCTCTGCTCCGGTTGTCAGCAGCTACCTGGTTGATCCTGCCAGTAACATATGCTTGTCTCAAAGATTAAGCCATGCAGGTCTAAGTGCACACGGCGTGACAGTGAAACTGCGAATGGCTCATTAAATCAGTTATGGTTCCTTTGATCGCTCCCACCCGTACTTGGATAACTGTGGCAGTTCCAGAGCTAATACATGCAAAGAAGCGCTGACTGGCTCCAGAATAAGGAAATGCCCAGGATGAGAGTGACATATCAGTAACTGAGGTGCACAGTTCAAAAATGACATTATTATCGGACAAACACCATTTTGAACGCAACCTCCCCTATTATCAATAATCTGGGACGAGGGGAGAGTCTGGGACCAGGAAACAGAAATACTGGCAAAGTCCCCGGTATGACTGTAGGATCGGAATCCAGAAAGTATAAAGTGGAGATAAGTGGAGATAAGCCTATCGGAGTGCAAACCGTTGGCTATTGTTTTAATTGATGTTGCTAAAGCGTTTGACTCGGTGTCTCACAAACACTTGTTAGACGTCTTAAGAGACAGAAAATTGGATGACCATATAATCGAGTTGATTAAAAGCTTGTATACAGGTTGCGTGACAAGGATCGAGGTGGGAGATAAATCTTCCAAAGTGATAAAGATGGAGATCGGAGTTAAACAGGGCGATCCTCTATCTCCCCTACTCTTTAACTTGGCCATTGACCCCCTCTTGGACAAGCTTGAATCCCTTGGGCAAGGATTCAAGGCAGCTGGGATCAGCGTTGCTTCGATGGCTTTCGCAGACGATTTAGTCTTATTGAGTGACTCATGGGAAGGGATGAACAGGAATTTAAGGATTCTTGACAAGTTCTGTAACAAAACCGGCTTGAAAGTTCGCCCGCAAAAGTGTTACGGCTTTCTCTTGTCCCCCAAGAGAGGTCATCGTCAGTTGACAGTAAACAACTGCCAACCATGGTCGGTGGGAGGGGGCCCCATCGAGTTGATAAAAAGTTGGTCAGAGAAAAAGGTTGTCTAAGCATACCTTACTCTCCACTTGGCTTGATAAAATTGGGAAAGCTCCCCTAAATGGGGCCCAAAAAGTCTGGCTAATTAAGGCACATGTGCTTCCTAGACTGTATTACAAGGCAGACCACTGTGACCTGTCTTTGGCGGAGCTAAGAATTCTTGATGGGCAGGTCAGATCAAGAATCAAAGAATGGCTAAGTCTGCATACTTCTACATGCAACGGGTTAGTTTAAAAGAGTTGACTTGGGCGTGTAAAGGCAATGAAGGTCTGTGTAGAGCGTGGATAAAAGCAGGTGGTGATCCTGAGGACATGCCTCAGTTAAGCAGGATGGGTTCATCACCTGGGGATCCTGCAGACGATGAGGATGGTGTGAATCAGGTTGTAAAGTGGAAAATCCCTGTTGACTGGAGGGAGGTAGAATTCCAGAGCTGGTCCCGACTCAAGGTTCAAGGCGTGGGAATCTCTGGATTTCGTGGCTCCAAAGAATCCAACTCGTGGCTTCAGAATGTGAAGAACTTAAAACCTCAGTTCCTCTCACAAGCGCTCCAGCTGCGGGCGAATGTGTTCCCTACGAGGGAATTCAAGACACGAGGCCAGAGTAAATCCCATGCAATCTGTCGCGGGTGCCATGCTAATCTGGAAAGCACGTCTCATATTTTGGGAGCGTGTGTGGTGGTTTGGAAAAGGCGAATGCAGAGGCATAAATACTTGTGTACCAGACTAAAGCGCCTAGCCCTGCGTTATAAGTGGAAGGTTTTTTGCGAAAGATCATTCCTTGTAAAGGGTGAGCTTAGAAGGCCTGACTTAGTGATGAAGAAGGGCGGAAAAGCTCTGGTAGTTGATGCTACCATCAGATATGAAGGCCGGAGGGACACACTTGATAAGGCAAATAATGTGAAAATCAAGTTCTACAAAGAGCTTATTCCGATAATAAAGGAAAAATTGAAAGTTACTTCGGTTGATGTGTTTGGGTTCCCTGTTGGTGCAAGGGGACTATGGTTCAGAGGCAATTACAATTTGTTTAATGCAATAGGCTCTCAGAAAGCAAGCGCTAAGCAGTGGGCCAAAAAGACGTGTATGGCAGTACTCTGTTGGTCAATTTCGACCTTGAGGGAGTTTATTAATAGTTTTAATAGTTTTTTAATAAGACATAGTGTCATAGTTTCCCATTTTCCGCTTCCGAGACGGGAGACGGCTCATTATCCGTTTTCCATTTCCTGGTTTTAAAACGAAAATCGATTGGCCAGAAGATCCACGGACCCGATACCAATGGCGTGTCTCGATAGCCCGGGTATAGCTATTAAAGGCATAATATGCAGGATTCCCTTGGAGCTCCCCCTAAAGGTTTTTACTAGTATTACCTTTACTCCAGTGTCGTAAAAACACATTCACTTGTATACCGGTGAGTGGAGTCAGTGAAGACATGATCAGAAAACAGCGAATATGTCAACCAAGATAAGAATATTCAAAGATTTTACAGAAATATGACTGCAGAGTTTTATTCATTGTGATATCGGAGATGAATGCTAATTCAACCAAAAGAATGACAACATTTAGTTTAGAAGAAATACCGATCGTGTTTTGAGCCTACAATGTTTTCTAAGTGTTTGAATGTGGAGTCGCCTACGTGCGATCTAATACAATATTGTAACACCAAAAAGCTACAAATTCAGAATTTACATTAGAAAGTGTAATGACATTGGAACGTGTAATTTATTATAAGCTAGCCAGAAAGCAGGTCGAACTACTTCCGCCCGAGCGGCGGGCATCGCCAAGAAAGTTACATAGCGTAGTAATTTGAGTACAGACCCCCGATGGCAGTGAAGGAGGCGGAAATCGCCCTATTAAAAGTCATTGTAGCGACACAATTTTTTTCAAGCTGTTATTTTAAGGTACAATTGTTACATACGGTACCTTTAAAGAACTGACTGAGGAACTACCCGAAACTCCTAGGGTGCTAGGAGTGGGCAGAAAACTCAGGTGGCAGGCCAGATCTCTAGCCCTCTCAGGGGATCAGAGTGACCCTATAAATTTGGCACTCAGGCTGGCGAGTTGCAGGTCGGGCAAGGTACTCGAGGCAATTGAAATTGCTACCCAAGGGTTAGTAATAAGAAAGACAGATGGGGAGCCTGCCCCAAAGAGAGTGGCCAAGAAGGCAACTCCGAAAAAGTTGAAAGCCAGGGATCTGGCAAGGGCGAAGGTAAGCAAGGTGATGAGGCTCTTTAAAACCGATCCAGCGGTTTTGGTTTCCCACCTCCTAGATGGCATCGAGGGCGATTCATGTACAATTCCAATCAAGGAGTTGAGAAGTGTATTCCGAGATAGATGGAGCAAAATAGAGGGCTTGTTCCGTGGCTTGAGGGGCTTCAGAACGGCGGTGAAGGCGTGTAACAAGCATTTCGAAACCCTCTTCTCACCTGAAGAAGTCCTCCACAGCTTAATGTCGATTGATAACAAGTCTGCGAGCGGACCAGACGGACTTACAAAGCAACATCTGAGGCTCTATGACCCGAAGGGAGTAAAGTTGGC
Organism: Sprattus sprattus; assembly: GCF_963457725.1. Taxonomy (NCBI): domain Eukaryota; kingdom Metazoa; phylum Chordata; class Actinopteri; order Clupeiformes; family Clupeidae; genus Sprattus; species Sprattus sprattus. The sequence continues at coordinate 36,428,602 of NC_137925.1, read as the reverse complement.
TAGACTTTTAAATAGTTGGCTTACAGCCGGAGTGGTGCCCGACTGTATGAAGAGCAACAGAACTATTTTACTGACCAAGTCCTCTGACTCAGAGGCCTTGAAAGATCCGGGCAACTGGAGGCCGATAACTATCGGTTCTATGCTCTTAAGAGTATTCTCCAGACTGTTGCATGCAAGACTCAGCAAAGCATGCAAAATTAATGCCAGACAAAGAGGATTTATAAGGGCACCTGGGTGCTTCGAGAACCTTTCTTTCTTGCAAGATGTGGTCAACTTGAGTGTGACAAAGAAGTTGCCACTAGCGGTTGTGACGATCGATGTGGCTAAAGCCTTCGACTCGGTCTGTCATGACCACCTGTTGGCTGTGCTAAATGACAGGGGCCTCGACAACCACATTATTAGCGTCATCCGCAGTTCTTACTCAAACTGCGTAACAAGGCTCGAGGTGGGGGAGATATCGTCTAAAAAGATTTGGATAGAAAAGGGTGTGAAATAATGCGATCCACTCTCCCCCCTGCTCTTTAATTTGGCTATCGATCCCCTGCTGCGACAGTTAGAATCCCTCGGGCATGGATTCAAAGCGGCGGGGGTTAGTTTGGCTTCCTTGGCTTTCGCTGACGACCTGGTTTTACTCAGTAACTCGTGGGAAGGAATGAGTAGAACCTCAGCATCTTGGATAAGTTCTGTGATCTGACAGGACTGAAGGTGCATCCAAATAAGTGCTACGTGTACTTGTTGACTCCCATGAAGGTCAGGTGGACTACGAAAATGAAAGTTAATGAGTGTGAACCATGGATGGTGGGGGGCGGCACCATCAAAATGATCAAATCAGATCAAACGGTAAGGTACCTCGGGGTTCAGATCGGGCCTAAGAAAGGTTTTGAGAGGAAGAAGAGGCTGGCTTCCTGGTTAAGCAAAATTGGAGAGGCTCCCTTGACAGGGCCCCAGAAAATCTGGTTGCTTAAAAAGTACATCCTGCCCAAAATGTACTATGAAGCAGATCATTGTGATCTTTCCGTGACTGAACTAGATGTTCTGAATGGACTGATCAGAGCGAGAGTTAAGGAGTGGCTGAGACTCCACCACTCCACGTGCAACGGGTTACTTGACTCGAAGACGAGAGACGGGGGACTTGGTATCCCAAAGCTGGCTTGGACAATTCCAGCCACGCAGGTAAAGAGATTGTGGAGGCTGTTTCAGTCCAATGACACAGTCTCTAAGAGGCTAGCCTGGGCCTGTATTCAGGAAAACCTGGATTAAGGCAGGTGGTAGGCCTGACGAGATGCCAAAGCTAACTGATGGGAGTTCAGTTCCACTATCTACTGATAGTGATACGGCAAGAAATATCCAGGTGGCGGAATGGCAAGTCCCACTGGATTGGCAGGGTGAGGAATTCCTCAGATGGTCCAGACAAAAAAGAAGAAAGTTCAAGGTGTGGGGGTCGCTGGGTTTAAAGACTCAAAAGAGTCGAACTGGTGGCTACAGGAGATAAAAGAACTGGCTCCTCAGGTCCTAACAGAAGCTCCTCAAATGAGAGCGAATGTGGTTCCCAAACAAGGGAATTTAAAAGCGAGATGTCAGAGCAAAACCTTTGCTTCATGCAGAGGCTGTCATGCGAACCTCGAGAGCACATCCCACATTCTGTAGTTCAGGAAAATCGAATGACTAGGCATAATAACCTGTGTAAGAGACTCCAGCACTTGGCGGTTAAGCATAAATGGAGGACGTATAAAGAGAAATCCTTCACTGTGGAGGGGGTCACAAGAAGGCCTGATCTTGTGCTAGTAAAAAAGGGGAAAGCACTGGTGGTTGATGCCACAGTAAGATTCGAATGCGAAAAGGCTTCCCTCGAGTGGGTGAACAAGAGCAAGTTGAGAAGATACAATACTATCTCTAAGGCTGTAATGAAAGCCTTCAGAGTTACCTCAGTGGAGGTATTTGGTTTCCCTGTTGGTGCAAGGGGAATGTGGTTCGGAAGGAACTACAAATTGCTTAATGCAATCGGATCCCAGGGAGTGGCAGCCAGGAACTGGGCTAAGGAAACCTGTTTCAAAGTTATGTTTTGGTCCCTCAGTATCCTTCAAAGCTTCTTCTTAAAAGTGGCTAAATAGATTTGCTTATATATATTTATTGATTAGTTATGCTACGCAGAGCGTATCTAGTTAATAAAATATGGTTGGTGTATAAAGTTCTTACCATACTTAGTTTAGTTTAGTTAGTTAAAACTAAGATGGTGGTGCACCATGGGCAAAACTTAAGTAGAACATGATAACAATCCAAGACGAGAGGACAAAGTGGGGTCTGAGAGTGAGGGAGAAAACAAAAGAAAACTAGCATGCATGAGTAACAGGTCCGCTGGTCATAATGCTGCCCATGAAAGAGGTGTCAGTGAATGGGAGCAGAAAAATCCTCTTTTAACTGAATGGAAAGTTCGGTTGGACACACTTTCACCTGGATCAGGTAACGGGTTAGGCTGGATCGGTTGCTGGCTGATGAATGCAAAATCAAGGGCGATACCGGAGAGAGAAATGATAACAACCATTATGGGAGGACAGTGTGGAGTCTGAGAGTGAAAGGAAATGGAAGGAATAATAACACGTCCTACTCCTGCTTCAGGGAACGGGTTAGGCTGGACGGGACGCTGGCTTAGGCTATTAAGGGGCGAGTTTCATCCAAACTAAAAATAACAATCATAAAGAAAGAAAATAAAAAAAACTGGTTAATGGTAGGTATAAGTGCGCCGTTCAGTCCTTATGCGTAGAGACGACAAGGGCTGCAAATAATTAACTAGCCAGTGGGATAGACGCTGTCCCCAGTCCCAGCCTGGACTCGTATGTCTGTGCGACAGAGGGCTTGAGGCGGAGAGCGTGAGCAGAGTTTCACCTCGAATAATGTATGGTAAATATCTGTTGGACGTCCGATACCTCAGGCTTAGGAAACGATGGGGGTAAGTACCACGATCTGTCTGGGGATAAATCGATCTCAAGGCGGGTAATGGCATGTGGATTGCCGGAGCAGGGGTGGGGGTGGTGAACGGAACGATATTCCCACTGTCCCTACCTACTATCACAACGATGAGGATCAATCGATCCATTCCTCACCCCCTGAAAACCAACCAAGTGACACCATGAGGATTTCTATGCCCTCGCCTAGTCACCTTTGTAACCACTGCGGAGTGGCTCTTCATTCACTGGCATCTGCCAGAAAACACCAAGGACGTACCCATCCGGGAATGTTCTTTTCTATCGACTGTTGTCGATGCGGTTTGTCTTGGAAGACGAGATTTGAATTCCATAATCATATCTTGGAATGCAAAGGGACTTTGGCGTTGAGTGTGGACGGCACTTCAACTCCTAAACAGACAATGTCAGTCGGGAGCCCTAGAATCCCTAAAAGCAAATCCTCAAATAAGTCCTTCTTACATACACCCGGGCGTCGGACCAGCCAGGGTAGTAAGAGGTTTTCATGGTCACAAGAGGAAACGAAAAGACTGCTAGAGCTGGAGGCTTCTCTAGGCAATGTCAAAAATAAGAATGTAAAGATAGCCAACGCTATGCCAAACAGAACTTCTACTCAAGTCAGAAGTAAGAGGAGTTATTTGAGCAGATACGCTATCAGTAAGAAACGGATAGTGACCCCGATAGCTATGGCTAAACTTGAAAGTCCAGGTTCTGTTGCAATAACAGAGTTGGAACTTAACCTACCTGAAGCCCCTAAGGTGCAAGGGGTTGGCAGGAAATTAAGATGGCCAGCCAGACAGCAAGCGCTGACGGGAGTTGCTTCAGATCCCTCTATCAAAGCTCTCAAGTTGGGGGCCCGTCAATCAGGTAGAGCTATTGAAGCTGTTGAAACTGCAACGCAAGCAGTTCTAGACAACATAGGTCTAAAAGATGGACCTAGAAGGACCAAAATAGATCCAGACACTGCTGGATCAAAACCCAGAGACCGGATCAGGGTGGACATAGGGAGAGTGAGAAATCTTTTCAAAGCCGATCCAGCGGTTTGTATCTCTCGCCTCCTTGATGGAATAACAGGCGAGTCTTGTAATATTCCGATCAAAACTTTGAGAAAAACATTCCAAGACAGATGGAACAAAGCAAAGGGATCCTTCCGAGGGCTGGGGGGCTTCAGAAAAGAGACAAACGCATTCAATAAGCACTTTGAGGCCCTCTTTTCTCCCGAGGAGGTCCTCAAGCATCTATTGGCAGTGAAAAATAAATCAGCGAGTGGACCGGACGGCATCCGAAAACAGGGCCTGTTAACTTGGGATCCTAAAGGGATCAAACTGGCCAGACTGCTTAACAGCTGGTTAGTTGTTGGAGTGGTGCCCAATAATATGAAGGCTGGAAGGACAATTCTCCTGCCCAAATCAGCCGACCCCGAAGCCAGGAATGACCCTAATAACTGGCGACCTATCACTATCGGGTCGCTAATCACCAGGGTTTTCTCTAAACTTTTACATGCTCGCCTTGGCAAAGCTTGCATAATAAATAAAAGGCAACGAGGGTTCATAGAAGCTCCGGGGTGCTCAGAGAACCTCTCGATTCTCCAGAACACGGTGGAGACAAGCCTGTCAAAATTCAAACCTCTGGCTATAGTGTCGATAGACGTCGCCAAAGCGTTCGACACAGTATCACATGATCATCTGATTCTAAGGGACAGAGAAGTTGATGACCACATAATTGAGCTTATCAGAAGTTCATATACTGGTTGCGTGACAAGAATTGAGGTGGGTAATAAGTCATCTAAAAAGATTAAAATGGAAAAGGGCGTGAAACAGGGAGATCATGGCTATCGACCCCCTCTTAAATAAGCCAAAATCCCTTGGTGCAGGATTCAAAACGGCCGGGATCAGTGTGACTTCGATGGCTTTTGCCGATGATTTAGTCCTGCTGAGCAACTCATGGTCAGGGATGGACAAGAATTTAAGAATTCTTGATAAGTTCTGTTATCAAACGGGCTTACAGGTCCACCCAAAGAAAAGCTACGTTTTTTTCTTAACCCCCAAAAGGGGACACCGTAAAGTGTCAATTAACAAGTGCCAGCCTTGGTCTGTGGGCGGTGGCCAAATCAAAATGATAGGAAAGGACCAAACTGAAAGGTACTTGGGAGTCCAGGTAGGTCCTAAACGAGGATTTGCGAAACTTACCTCGTTACCTTCTTGGCTTGACAAACTGGGGAGAGCTCCCCTGAATGGGGCCCAGAAAGTCTGGCTAATGAAAAGACACGTGCTTCCCAGAATTTTCTATAAAGCAGATCATTGCGACCTGTCTTTAACAGAACTCCAGGCTCTCGATGGTCTGGTAAGATCTAAGACAAAGGAATGGTTGAATTTGCACCACTCAACCTGTAACGGGTTGTTTTATTCAAAGATGCGCGACGGAGGATTTGGAATCCCCATGCTGGCTCGGGTTATCCCAGCCATGCAAACAAAAAGACTGTGGAAACTGCTCCATTCCAGGGATCCAGTTACAAAAGGGTTAACTTGGGCTTGTAGAGGGAAGTCAGCTTTTAAGAAAAGCTGGGTCAAAGCAGGTGGAAAACCTGATGAGATGCCAAGTCTGGATAAGAGGGCACCAGCGGCACCAACTCATGATACCGAGGATGACAGTGATATTCAGGGTGATTAATGGAAAACCCCTCTGGACTGGCAGAGGGAGGAGTTCCAAAGATGGAGCGGACAGAAAGAACAAGGAGTTGGCATCACCGGATTTTACGACTCAAAAGACTCAAATAGTTGGCTGCAAAAGTTTAAGGATCTGGCTCCGCAACTCCTTACTGAAGCTCTCCAAATGAGGGCCAATGTAGTTCTCACAAGGGAATTTAAAGCGCGTGGGCAGCGCAAAACCTTTGCTTCTTGTAGAGGTTGCCATGCTCGCTTGGAAAGCATGTCCCATGTATTGGGAATGTGTAGAGCGGTCCAGTTTAGCAGGATGAAAAGACACAAGAATGTGGTTCAAAAAGAACTACGGGCTACTTAAGGCCATTGGATCTCAGGGAGTGACAGCTAGAGACTGGGCCAAAGAGACATGCTTCAGGGTAATGTTCTGGTCCATCAATATTCTGCGTAGCTTCTTCCTAAAAGTCACCAAGGAGTTGACCTGGGCCTGCAAGGGGAAATCGGTATTCAGGAAAACCTGGATTAAGGCAGGTGGTAGGCCTGACGAGGTGCCAAAGCTGACTAGAGGGAGTTCAGCTACACTATCTATTGATAGTGATACGGCAAGGGACATCCAGATGGCCGAATGGCAAGTCCCACTGGATTGGCAGGGAGAGGAATTCCTTAGGTGGTCCAGACAGAAAATTCAAGGTGTGGGGTTCGCTGGGTTCAAAGACTCAAAAGAGTCTAACTGGTGGCTTCAGGAGATTAAAGAACTGGCTCCTCAGGTCCTAACGGAAGCTCTTCAGATGAGGGCTAATGTGGTTCCCACAAGGGAATTTAAAGCGAGAGGTTAAAGCAAGACCTTCGCCCAAATGCAGAGGCTGTAATGCGAGCCTCGAGAGCACAACTCACATTCTGGGTATGTGTTGGGCCGTACAGGGTAACAGGATGCTCAGGCACAAAAACTTGTGCAACAGACTGCAGCGCCTGGCGATTAAACATAAATGGAGGGCGTATAAAGAGAGATCGTTCATTGTGGAGGGTTTCACAAGACGGCCCGATCTTGTGCTAATAAAGAAAGGGAAAGCACTGGTGGTTGATGCCACAGTAAGATTTGAGAGAGAAAAAGCTTCCCTCGAATGGGCGAACACTAGCAAGATAAAAAGATACAAAGTGATCACAAAGGCTGTAATGAAAGCCTTCAGAGTTACCTCAGTGGAGGTACTCGGTTTCCCTGTTGGTGCTAGGGGAATGTGGTTTAATGGAAACTACAAACAGCTTAATGCAATCGGCTCCCAGGGGGCTACTGCTAAGAAGTGGGCTACAGCGACCTGTTTCAAGGTTTTATGCTGGTCCTTGAATATCCTTCGGAGCTTTAATGAAAGAAGGAATTAGATTGAAAGAATGTAATTAGAACTAACTTATTTGAAAGGCAGGGCTCATCTATAGTATTTATTTAATATATTAGCATGTGTGTGCAGGTCACACCATGGGTGAAAAAAAAATTGAAAATAAGTCCAAACTGGTTAACCATGGGTGAAAAATAAAAGATTTCAATTAAGTCCTTTTGGCGAAATTACCTTATGAGAGTCATAGTTAATCTCTGAGTGCTTTGTTCTCCGCATCGCCGACATAACAAAAATGAAAGCAACCACTCTCAAGAAAGTGAAGACATTCAATGTTCGGCGGTGGTGTATGCAATAAATGACTCGAGAAGGTCTTTGAAATTAATTATTCCGTGTCGGGTGAATCGGTAGGGCTCATACAATAACTCATCATGATGGAAAAATTGATCTTGGTGATCGCAAAGAATTCTCTCTCCACTAATAAACTATCTTATATGACTCCTTGTCAATGGGATCCCTCCTTTTGCCGTGGGTGTGGCAAGCTTAGCCAGGTAAACTTTGGTTAGCCTGCACTGGAGCAGGTTAGTGCTAAGTGATATGTTACAATGGTAATTTATCAGAAGTTGCTTCGCCGAACCCGATAAAGGGGCGTTCTCTTTTTTAAGCCTGGAATCTGGCTCGCTAAACCTCTTAGCGAGCTACGTCGAACGGAACCCTGGTCACAAATTATGATGCAGGGTTATGTGATCAATTTGATCGTTTTGAAGCCGCAGCCTCAAAAACCGTGCGGCGAAGCTCTCTAAGCGTTTTAGCGAGCTAGATTCCAGGCTCAAAAAAGAGAACGCCCCTTTATCGGGTTCGGCAAAGCAACTTCTGAAAACTGGCCCTCGTTAAAAGCAAACTATGAACTATGCCTGGAAATTAGCTCGCTAAACTGCTTAGCGAGCTACATCCGAATACACACAGAGCGGATATACGGAAGAGACAGGCCGACAAGTTATCTGCACCAGATTGCCATCTAACAGGCTGACGCTATTTTTTAGTGAGTGCCTATGTCGTAATTGACAGGCTGGTAGTGGAGCTAGATAGGAGGTACCAAGCATACAACAGCACAATGGAGAGCTTTAGCTTTATAAACACAACATCTTCACATGGCCTCTGAGTCTTAGCATCGAGACTACAATAAAAATACGCTATCGATCTGGAGGAAGACTTTGTAGAGGAGGCTATTCAGTTTCAGCAGTATGTTAATAAGGACATGACCATATCCACATTGGTAGGCAAACTCCTGAAACTAATTAGGAAAAGAGGCTTGCAAACCATGTTTCCTAACATAGACAGAGCACTTCGTCTGTACCTTACCTGTCACCAACTCAAGTGGAGAGCGATCTTTCTCAAAACTGGCCCTCGTTTAAAGCAAACTGAGGTCCACCATGAAGCAAGAGCGATTGAACCATCTCACCCTACTCTCCATCGAATATGACATTCTTCAATAAATAAACGAGTTTGTGGTAAGACCCGGAGAAAGACTTTGTAGTGATCCATTTATGATTGTCTAATTAGCCTATAGGCCTATCCTAAATCAAATGTGTTCCTTCAACTTGCCAATTTAATTAAACACCATATGATATGTGCAGTTGGCAAAGAAATAAATAAGTAAATTAAATGAAATCATTATATTTTATTCACCCGTTTTTATGTGCAGTTGGCAACAAAATATTTCTCTGTGTTGTGCGTGCATGTTGAATAAAGCCTAACTGCAGCTGTCCATTTCCATGTTTACCGTTTTATTCAATAAATGGCAGCTAGCCAAAGATCAAAGTTCCCAAGTCATCTTGTTTTTAAGATTGTTATCTTATTTCAAACAAGATACATGCAAGCTATGTATACGGTTCAATCACCCAGGCAATGATCTTGTGTGGGCTATTTGGCTATATCACTGTTGAGAAATTGATTGTGCGATTAGCAGGCAAGGGGCCTCAACAAATCAAAAGCCCAGGGGCCTCAAGTGCTATTAAGATGCTCCTGACTTTGAGAGGGTTGTGGTTGTATTGAAATGGCCTGTTGAGGTCTGGACTTTGCTGCTGCAGACTGCTCTGACTCGCAGGGCACAGTCTGTGTATTCAGCTGTCTTTCTCTCTACCACAGAGCGCTGATAACAGTACGGTTAAAACTTAAATTTTGAATGCAAATGAGTTGGTCCCCGAGGCATACAGACAGAAGTGCTGTGACCTGCGAAAGTCTGACAGTTTGTTGAGTTTCCAGGAGAAGTGCATTTGACAGTTGGTGCACTTTGTAATGCCCACACACTAAAGAACAGTTCTGAGAGTAAGTTTTGCTTGAAGAGTTTAAACATTGCATTCCAGGGAATGACGCAATGTATTTGAATGACCAGAAGGTAACGACATTAGCTCATGCTGTCGTTTATGCCGATGAATTCGTGCTCACGCTCAAAAGCACTTTTTCTTCATCTCCTCAGCCTCCCACTTCACAGAGGGGCTTAAGGAATTCCAAGTCTTTATTCTCGCTTCTGCTTTGCCTTTTTTCAGAATACAGCTATTGTGATTCTGAGGTTCTCATGCAAGGAATCGCGTTGGTCACTTTACGGCTAGCGGTGCTGACATTTCCAAATCTTTACTGTCTCTGCCTGTTGACAGAGAGCTGCTGAAGCATGAACAAAGAAAAGATTCTTCTTTGGCTAAATGCCATGCTACAGCTGCTTGAAAGGTGCTTTTACTTTGTTTCCCTTTCGTACTCTAATGTTACTTCCTGTCTGCCACTGTTTCCTTCCTGTGTCTTGTCCTTGTGCTTCATGCCATGTGCTTTTGTGTGTTTGTACCATGTGCTCCCTTGCTGTTGTCCGTGTCGCCACCCCTCACCTGTTTCCCAATCATCACCCTGTTTGTTTGCCTGATTTGTTTTTCCTGTGTCTTGTTCATTTCTCTTGTTTAGGTCACCTGTATCATGTTGTGTAGTTTCCCCTTTGGTATTAAAGTTCAGACCACATTTACACATAGCCGTGTATTTACAGAAACAAATATTCCTGCCCCTCCGTTTTCAAAAATAACGCCGTACACACAGGGTCGTTTTCAAAAGTTTCTGTTTACATTAACCCGCATATACCCCCCGAAGCGCCATCATAACAATGCCAAACCTGTAGGTTTGCATAAGTAGGCTAATCCTTTAAATTGGCTTTGAGTCCTAGATATTTAAGTGGATCCTTTACGTTTATCTGGGTTACTACAACTAGGGATGGGTATCGTTTGGGTTTTATCCGATACGGTGCTAAACCGATAGTTTTAAAACGATAACGGTGCCTGAACCGATGCCTTTTTTTTTTTTTAAGCAAGAAAACAACGATTGAGGACATTTAAGAAAGGCTTTTTTATTGCCAAGGCAATTTTTTATCTTCAAATTGAACAATATATTAACTGTTTAAAAGTACACTATAAATATAAATACATACAAAACACACACACTCTGTACACACTTCAGCTTCAAACTTCTTTTGCAAAAATATGAGCATAATTGCCTTTTGAGTCAAAAATGTATTATTTTGTTTGCATTTAACTAATGAAATTACAACATTTTCTGATTTGTTTATACCTATCTTTTCTACCTTGTTTATAGTTAAACTTGTTACCTGGGCCCTGTTCGGCGTACAACTGAAGCTAAGATAAATAATTTAGCTCGCAACTGGAGATTAACTAGCTCGCTAAATGAGAACAGGCCAAGCCGTCTGGCGACGGGCGCTAATTTATTCTAACCTCAAGTTAATTTGTCTCGTCAGCTAAATTGCGCGTGCACGTCCTGCGTCAAAAGGCAAGAAAGGTCGATCCCCAAAACCATGATTTTTTTTAAAGGTACAATGGTCTAAACTCAAAGAAAAAGACTCCTTTTTTTCTCCGATAAGGCAGGATATGATCATGAACGCGTTATGAAGAATTCAAGACCATAATCATGTCAAAATTCAACACTCCCGCGGCTGCCACAGCAATATAAGAAACTGTCTATAGGCTGTATAAGGAATGACATCTTTTCCCTTGTCAGACATGTTACTTTGGTGCAGCGGGTTGGGCGTATGGCTTTCATGCGTATGGCTTTCATGCTGCAGATCACCGGTTTGACTCCCCTCACCTTCGTAGGAATTGTAGTTTTAAATCGCTTTGAATAAAACCGTCTGCTAAATGACTAAATGTGAATGTATTAATAAGAAATTCAATACATTTAAGCAATAAAAAGAAATTGTGTCTATTTATCGTGCACCCACCTTACCATCCACCTCCACCATCCACTACCGCACAAACACTAGACACGTTTGCAAAACTAAACGTTTGCAATGATGTAAGTTAAAGTAGGTAAAACAACTTTAGCCAATATCTCCGTAATGGAGATGGGTTATGTGCTCAAATTGCCTGGGATCAAAGAAAACATTAGTATTCATGTGCAAACTAAAAATCACGTCTCAGGCTGCACATGAAAGTTATTTCGGGTTTATCAACTGTACCAATGTCTCAACTGTACTAATAGGCTACCACTGTCACATAATTATGAGTGCTTTGTTCTCCGCATCGCCGACATTACACAAATTAAGGCTATCACTCGAAGAAAGTGAAGACATTCAAAGTTCGACGGTGGTGTATGCAATAAATGACTCGAGAAGGTCTTCTAAATTAATTATTCCTTGTCGGGTAGATCGGTAGCGCTCATACAAGAACTCATCATGATGGAAAAATGGATCTTCTTGGCGATCGCAAAGAACTCTCCCTACGCTAATCAAACTATGACTCCTTGTCAATGGGATCCCTCTTTTGGCGTGGGTGTGGCAAGTTTAGCCAGCTAAACTTTGGTTAGCCTGCCCTGGAGCAGGTTAGTACTAAGCGATTAATTACCATGGTTATTGAGCAAAAGTTGGTACGCCGAACTCGCTAAAGCGGTGTTGTCTTTTTTTAGCCTGAAATTTAACTCGATAAACCGCTTAGCGAGCGTCGCCGAACAGTACCCTGTTCAGCGTACAACTGGAGCTAAAATAATTAATTTAGCTCGCGACTGGAGATAATCAAGCTCGCTAATTGAGAACAGGCCAAGCCCGTCTAGTGACGGGCGCTATTTTATTTTAACCTCTCGTTAATTTGTCCCAGTTTAAAATCATCAGCTAAATTGCGCGTACACGTCCTGCTTTAAAAGGCATGAAAGGTAGATAACCAAAACCAGGATTTTGTAACGGAAAAATGTCCAAAACAATTAAAGAAAGCGCGCACTTCTTTACTGCTGCATAGCAGACGCTCCTTATTAACATTTACAAGCACTACAAGGACGTTATATTGGCGAAATCCAACACCGCCACCTCAGCCAGAGCATGACAGGCAGCCTGGCAAAAGATTGCCAACACGCTTAATGCGTAAGTTTAGGGAAATGTATAGGCTCATCTTAAGTGCCTCATTACCCCAATCAATCAAATTACATTTATTTCAATGTGCCTGCTGGCAGTAGGCTTAATGGAAATGTACCATTGAATGAGATCTTGCTAGCAAAAATAATGATCTCCAACTCTTTCAGAATAAGTAGATAAAAACAAAGAGTAGGCTATCTCATTGATACGAATTCATAGACACTTATGAGCAGGGCCGTGTCTAACGAGGGGGGCCTCAGGTCGCCCGATTGTCGAGTGAGTCAACGGCACCGCACCGCGCATAACATTAGAAACATTCAGAGTGAAACAAATTATAATGCGCGAAAATGTCCGGTCAAAGAAAGCACGAGAGTGGGGCCAAAAGACTGGTCCGTGGACCGTGACCTTCTAATCGCAAAAGCCCTCAAGTGCAAAGTAAGATTGAAGAAGATTAATTCACATTTCTAAACTTTGCTTTGGTTCGCACCACATCATTAAGACAGGGATAAACGCTTTTAATAACGCGCTTTCAAATACGATGATGCAGGTAACAAGCCAGGCTTCCCGGTTCCATCTAAATAGGCCTAATAAAACGTAAATTCTTTCAGCAATTGAAGATGTATGAGTTCTTATCCTCACGCATATCGCTGCAGATTAGGCTAATTCATTGAAAATTATAGACAAATTATGTGCAAGCCAGTTAGACATAGCTAAGTGAAATGTTTTAGCTTAGCTATAGAATCTTCCATTTTCGAAGTCATGGTCAAATATTAGTGTAGAGGTTTTCACCGAGGTTTTTTGTCAGATCAGCAGGACTAAATAGGTTCTACACTCAGTCCAGTTTGTGAGGTATTGCGCAATCTGAGATGAAGCACAGCTCGTCGTTGCCTCATCGTCTTGCTGTCTCCTGTCTGTTTGAACAGGACATGCGCAAATTCAGCGATTTTGATTATAAAACTGCTCGAGATGATTGGAATCATGCAGAAAATACATTTATATCACAGACCAGTGGAAAATATTTATTTCCTTTGATCGTTATTTGTTTTTTTACTTTAATGATGACAGGTGAAGCTCTGGCTCCCCTGACCGCACGTCGGTGGTCTCGCATAGGAACGTGGGCGCGGAGCCAAGCTGTTGCTTCACTAATAGGCATATGCTTAATCAATTCGTTATTTCATTCCCTGGCTATTTAGCCTTGTTTTTGCTTTTGAATGAATGGAAATATGTATACATTTGCATTATTGGTTTATTATTGTCTACAGTGTAGTCTACTACATACATACATTTTTTCCTTGGCTTTAAACTGATCATATTTATAGAGTGGTTCTGTGGACTTTAAAACACTGATGTGACAGTGCACCTGGCGTGGGTTTGTGTGCGTGTCACGATGTGCGTCGGGGCGATATAGGGGCCTCATCCTGGTAATTAGCCCCAGGCCTCAAAATGTCTTAATCCGGCCCTGCTTATGAGGATATATGTACTGAAAGCGCTTGTATGTCTTTTAGGCTAGTATATATATGTGTAAATGCATGTATTTGTAGATGACTATATACAACTAGACGTTTGAATATTTGTTTGCAAATCTATGTATGGTGGGAACAGAGTATTTATGTATTATTCATAATCAGAAATCAGAAAAACAATATGTGCCATGGTAATGTATTGAACAGTCAGTGTCATATCCTTCATATTTTAGCAAACAAAAAAAGGGCAGACATGGAGAGGACGGGGGGAGGACCCAGAGGGCCAGAGCTCACTGCTGCTGAGGAGCTGGCCCTGGCCAATAACAGAGGTAGGCCCCAAATGGAGGGCATAGCTGGGACCAGCTCCTCTGGAGAGGTGGTGGCAGGACAAGAGAACCCTTATGTCCAAGGTAGGTGCACTTCATTCTATGAGTTTCCTTCATAATTAGTCATTTGGTTAACCATCGTCACATTTTGCAGTGGCCGGATGTTCCATCACCCTCCTGCAGCCACCTAGCAATGTGTTGGGCAGGGGAGAGGAGGCCACTGATGTAAGTTGATATTGTTGCATCATTGTGTAATGATTCTATACATGTTCATTGTGTGTTTTTTAAACCAAAGGCAATTTTCCACAGTTCCTAATAATTCCTAATTCACTAACAGGACGATGAAGAAACTCTGTCGGCCTTCTCGAGCGATTTGGTAAATGCAAGTTTTGTTAACTAATAATCCTATTCAACTCCCTCCTTGCACTGACTACATCGATGCATTCCTTTTGGACCACAGCCTGATCGGCCGGAGCCTGGCCCCTCTCGCTCTGTTGGGGATGGGGAGGTGAGTTCTCATTTAATACCCTCACATTGTGAGGTGAGGTCGGAATTTAGTTGGCATTTGACCACCACAATGAACAAAGTTATAAATGGTTATCTTGTCTTTTTTTCCCAGCCTAACGATGACAATGTGCGCACATTGTATAGGCGCTTATTGCGCTCCAAAATGCAAATTAATACTCTGGTTGCAGAGAAACTGCAATAGGAAATTTAATTGCTGAAACGGCAGCTGAATGTAAGTAACACTGTAAAGCAAAGGTTTGGCTAATGTATTTGTGACCTTTGACATGAATTGTGACTAAACTGAAATTCTGATTCTTGTGCACCTTCTTTTACAGGAAAACCCATAAAGGGAACAATAAAGGCTTTATTGTACAATATGGATCTCTTACATTATTCTTCAGCATATTCCTCTATTCAGAATCAGAATGATTTGTATTGCCAAGTACACTCTCATATACAGGACATTGACTTGGTGATTTCAGAGCATGGACCAGACACAATGTTCATAAATATAATAAAAATAATAGGGATGCACGATAATATCGGCAAGACATCTGCAGATATCGGCTTCAAAATGTAATTAGCGGTATCTGCAGATATGAAAAATGTCTGCCGATGTACCTGGCCGATAAGGTGACTTGTAAAATATGTGCACGCGAAGCAAATGTTTATGAGCGTCAGCTGTGTGGCAGTAGCCTAGTTCACAGTATTCAGGGTTTTTCCTGCATAGAGAAAATTTGGGCGCGCTGAAGCCGTTTTCCCGAGCGCCTATGAAAAATCCCGAGCGCCTAGCAGTAGCCTACTTCACAGTATCAGAGGATGATGACAAAATGCCTATTTGTCAGAAAACCTTTCAGGAGAAGGAGGAGGAGATGCAGCTTGGTCATAACGTAGGTTGCATGCATAGATGCAGACCACCCGCGTGCCACGCTTTACAACATTACTTGTCGTGCTAATAGACGTTAATAAGTTACGGAGTTAGTTAGACAACACTAGCTTGTTAGCTTGCATTCTACGTGACACCGGAGAAGTTGATGTGAAACGTTATGTCACAAGCCCACGCTATCTGTACATGGCTCACTTTTGCATTTATGGAATTTATACAGCTGACTTGGCAATAACGTTACATTGATTAGTCTAGAAATCCTAAAAGGGACGTTATTAAACTGTAAGTCAGTTAACCAATGTTAGCTTGCCAAGTAAGCCAAGCTACATTTCCTGAGTGTAGTTGTTCAAGTTCAAGGAGGTACTGTTCAAGTAGGAAAATTGTGACGTGAAAATATAAATAAATCTGCCATATTTGAAACCATTTCAGTTTCATGAGTGAATGTCTATTTCTAAAATGATACAAATCAAGTCTGTAATGTCCTGTATTTACAGCAATACCGTAGCATAATGACAGATTAATTCTAGTACAGGAGAGACTTTTCAATAATTAAAAAGCTGAGGTGCATATATCGGTATCGGCAATCGGCCAAAATTAGCTTGTAAATATCGGATATCGGCTAAAATTCAATATCGTGCATCCCTAAAAAATAAGGGTCATAGTCAAACATACAAATAATCAAAACAGTATGAGCATACTGTGCAAGAAAAAGTGTTAACAAAATTGCTTATATATATATATATATATAATAAATTATGTGCACTTGCTTTGATGTGTTGAATGAATAAGGACGCAAACTTAAATCCAAAGTAAAGTGCATTGTGTGCGGGGGTCCCCGAGTCAGTATGTTGCTGGGGGCTTGTTTGTCAGCCCCACTACCGTGGGGAAGAAACTGGTCAGGTGGCGCAAGGTTTTGGTTTTAATTGACCGGACCCTTTTGCTGAATGGGAAGAGGTGGTGGCCAGGATGGGAAGGGTCAGCAATGATCCTGCCTGCTCTCTTGCGGTGTTCCTAGAGTGGAACAGAGGTCAGGGTGGGGTGGCTGGTTGCTGATGGCTGAGGATGGAGTATTAATTGGTAACTAAAAAGTTAAAGGTGCAGTATGGATCAATAGCTATTCGCTAAAGGTATGCTAGCAGCTAAAACTAACGAAATCTTTTGAAATGTGCTGACTTTGACATTATGACAAACTAGTTACTCAACGACTGTCCTTACACAGTCAAACATCAAGCAAGTGCAACACAAGACTAAGCAAGACGGCAAATAAGTTGCTTACTAGATCAGCAGAAGGTAAGCAAGTCAGGTCGGCGGGCTGCGACAGGCAAAACTACAGAACGCAGTTATATGCCTATCGACCCTGCTATGCCAATGGCACCGACGCGATTCTCCATATTAAATGTCATTGTAGCGCCCCAATTTTTTTTAAGCTGTTATTTTAAGGTTAAACTGCTTATCCTAACCCTAATCCTGAAGCATAATTGTTGCATAATGCACCTTTAAGATACCAGGAAAAGTTTTGTGGTCATCTCCGTTCATTTGACAGTCTGTCTGATCTGCCGTTGACCGTCGTTACACACGCAGTTGTTTTGTTGCATTTGCTGCACATCGTGATGTTTGAATATTTTTGTGCTAAATATAGCAACACTTTTACCCGTTTGCCTTTCGATTTTTCTCTGTTAAAAGGTTGATGGCTAGTTCTGTTTGTGCCTGCTCTGTGAAATGCTGCCTGCTCTTCACTTGTTCCTATACAACCGGTACCTATCCGACCGAAATGTCACGCAGATTTGGGTGCCTGAGCCGACTGTCATAACAATGTTGCTATGAAAACATCAATGAGGGTGAGCGAAACAGGACAGCGTTTACATTGGGAGGTCAGGCAGTTGTAATGTGCCTAGCAACAAAATACAAAATAATTCATATCGTACTTACGCCACTACCAGTACTACTAGTTAGCTGTCGCTAGTTAGGTTTTCTCCGTCAGGAGGTAACCTATTGTTCAGGGTCGTACGGTCATGAAAAACCTGGAAAAGTCTTGAAATTTTAAAAAGGTTATTTCCAGGCCTGGAAAAGTGCTTGAAAAAAAAAAAATCTAAAAGTTTTGGAAAAGTCATGGTAATATTCATATTTTCAAAGTGAATTACTTTTTTAAGGCACCCAGTGCAACTTTATTAGCCAGGGTGCCATCCGTCTGTACGCGTTCCACTCGCTGAACAAACGGTCTGGGAACACTCCACCCGCTTTGGTTTGGACGATATTCGGGCAGAATATGGACGAGAGCGCTGATTGGTCCTTTCCTTAACTCGCGTGTCAACTGGCCGCAATCTTGGGGAGGTGATAATTTTTTGTTACAATGTGTCAGAATGGGAGTTTTGGGGAGAGAGATACATGGCCATAAGTTGGTATTTCATGGGTCTACAGTGTTACAGTTATGGTTCCTGTACTTCTTGATGTGTTCTCATTTCATTTTATGAATCTGAACTCAAACTATCAATTCGCGTGAACGGTAATTTAAAAAGAAAGACAAACAAACTTAACAAACTCACTCACAATACAGTTACTCAGAAGATTGAAGCCTCATATGTAGCCTTTATATGTCTATGGACAGGAAGGCTTCTCATCATAATAAACATGACCAACGTAGGCGCCGAAAGGCCTAGTTGATCGAACAGGCGATTTCGTCTGTTCTCGATAATTTAGAACAGGGGTGTCAAACTCAAATACAAAGAGGGCCGAAATAAAAAAAATGGGTGTTAGTCGAGGGCCGGACAGTGGGGCAAGCGCTCTCTAAATTAACGTATGCTACCAACGCGGGGACAGTGCATTGTCAACATACCAGCAGCTGCGGCAGACAAGCTCTGATATATAAATATATGGATACTTTATTAATCCTGAGGTAAAATAAGGCAAACTAAATAAAGATTAAATAGCCAGATTAAATGGCTTGTCGGGCCTTGAGTTTGACACATGTGATTTAGAAGGTATTTCAGAACAAAAGGAAGCACTTAAAGCTTTTCTTTCCGGGAAAGACGTCCTCGCCCTGCTACCAACTGGGTATGGAAAGAGTTTAATATCAACTTGTGCCTTTGGTATACAAGAAACTTGCCGGCAGTTCTGTGTTCCACAGAGTGGAGAGGTCGATTGTTATCATCTTCTCTCAACTCGTAGCTTTTTTTCGTGGTTCAGCTCATTACATGACGTCATAACCAAACCAAAGCGGGTGGAGCAATTCCAGACCATTTGTTCAGCGAGAAGGCAGCAATCAGTGGAACGCGTACAAACAGATGGCACCCAGGCTACAATGTTATAGGCTTGAGACTCGAAACAAATAAACATTCAAATTCTAGTCTTTTTTTTACACGTAGTAAGTAAAAACGTAGTAACTCCATACCATTACATATCGACATTCAAGAAGTGAAGATGAGACGCCATCTTGTCAACAATGGCATTAACATCGGCATCAGAGCCATCCTTCAAGCATACCCTCCGCAAATGGACAGACAGGCTTGCTTGCTCATTTTGGTTAAACTTCAGCAAACTTGCAGACTTTTTCCAAGATTGTCTTTTTCTCCACATTTTGATTCATCATTTCAATCACACATTCCCCAAGGTCTGGAAAAGATAATAATTGTGTCTTTACATAAATGGATGCATTTCATTCACACACAGAGCAACTGTGGAACTGCAATGCATTTTGTATAATTTCTTCAAGTGAAACCAGTTTGAATGGCCCTTCCACAAAAGACGTGAAACCAATTTGAATGGCCCATTAATAATTTTTAAAGCAGCACATGACTAAAGGGGTGGGGCTTCACTGCACTGGGGCTCTGTTAACCAATGAGCACAGACTTTGACATAATAAATTCTGGACTGATTTAGTAAAGAATTCACTCTCACAAATGTCTGAAGCAAGAAGGTTGAATTGAATCAAAAGCAATTATAATTGCCACCGTCTATTTCTAAAGCACTGTTATCCTTGGCAATAGCCTTTAAAAGCAATTTTAATTGCTATTTCTGATCAAGAAGGGTTTTCTCTTCAAAAAGTATTTTTAATTTGCTATATTTGAGTTGACCATTCTGCCTAGAGAACTAAAGCTTACATTCTTAATTTGCTAAATTTGATTTGACCATTCTGCCTAGAGAGCTAAAGCTTACATTCTTAAAGGTTCTTGGTCTAATTGATCTTTCTTCTGTATTGATAAATTTACCCTGACATTTTAGCTTTACATTTACTAATCAATGGCATATCCTCTTTTTGTTACAGGTCAAGGAATGGCTTGAACGGAAACACGCAGATGATGATTCAATCGTTTTTGTAAAGGACCACAAGACGGCTGCACATTTTGTGGTCTCAATTGTCCTGTCCAAGAAGGAGGAGGCGTGGTTTGAGAAATATTACAACAAAGTGCGGCCACAGCTCCTTGCTGGCAAAAGTAAACGTAAGCGAGATGAGCAGGATTAGAAGGATGGAGATGATTTTTTCTTTGAGTACTCCAGCGCTAAGCCAATTAACAATGCAGCTGGTGATCTGATAAAGCTCCAGCAAAAGTGCAACGTCCCCCAGGTGAGCAGCCAGGTTGTACGGAGGGTATTTGAGACAGCAGCTAACCGCCTGGATGACCCTAAGAAGAAAGCAGTGGCTGACTACCTGGCCCATTCTGGCACAACAGCTGACAGACATTACAGGATGAAATCTCTTGAATCCATTGTGATGGCTGCTGGTCTGCTGAAGAAATTACAGAAGCCGTCAAGGTAAGCATTTCATATTTGTCAATATAATTCCAACATAGTCAAGCACACCACATTCTATATGTAGACACACACACATGATTTTCTTATAATCTCATTGTGTTTTATTTTTATATAGTGCTGGGCCTTCCGGAGAAGGGACCCGTCAAGAGACTCTTGGAGAAGGGACCAGCTCTCAGTCAGTGGAGTCTTCCAGCCATGGTGACCATTGTGCTCTCCCTCAGCCTTCCTTGAGACAGCTAGTGATCAATTTAGAGAGGATTCCTGAGGGAAATGACAAAGTCAAATTCCACGAGGCATTCAAGTCCCTCTTGGAAAACCACCCTGTGACACTGAGTGTTCAAATCCCAAAAGTGAGAATCCGCAGGGACACCTCGGAGGCCAATCAGCAGAAGCTTTACACGCACTGGGCGCAAAAGCAATTTGAAATGCTTGTAAAACACACCCGTGGTCAGTGTTGGGGAGTAACGGAATACATGTACCGGCGTTACGTATTTAGAATACAAATTACGAGTAACTGTGATAGAGATTATTTACAAACACTGTTAATGACTTAAGAATATAATAATCAAGTGACTTGTATGAATATATTCCTGTGAATTATGTGCTTATGAAAGAAGGAGCACAGCTTTTCTCTGTGTGTGTGTAACTAGAATATTAGGTGCCACTAAGTCTGCATATGAACAAGAGCATGTTTAGACCAGAGGAGATAAGAAAGGAACTGTGCTTCTTCCGACCTTGTGCAAAACTGCCATCCTTGCAAGACAGGGAGCCTCGGACGTGAGAAATCCACCACGTGATCCTCCCTGCTCAAAGCTAAACTTCTGACTATATAAACTTTGTGCGAAGAGTTTATCAGGGCTTCACTGTCAGCCTCGGCTGGGAGGGGAGCCCAATTGCAATTGCTGTTGTTTGTCTGTCTAATAAATATACTTTCATGCAGCTCCGGAGTCCTGAACTAACTAGCGTGATTTTTCACCTATCAAACTGTATTCTGTTACAGTTACAATTTAAATAGATGTTATTCAGAATACAGTTACATTGTTGAAATCAATGGAATACATTACGGTACTTCTCTATTTCACAAGTTTATTCACTCTCTAAATAAAAAAAGGCACCTTTATGCATTTCCCAGAAGCCCCAACATGAAAACGAATGAAAATGGTATTTGCATGATCAGTCTGCTAATGGAGTCTGAGGAGGAGCAGGTGCCAGAGCCGGCACAAGAGAGCCAGAGAGCTAATTCAAAATAAACTTACTTTAAGATGCTTCTTCAAAAATCTAACCTCAGTTTAAGCGAACACAGGCTAATTTTAGCTAACGTTAGCTAGCATGTCAAACAGGGCTAATCACAGTCTTTCAACGGCTCATTTTTTTACTCCACATCGCAACAAAATGAGAGATAAGCACTTTGAGCAGGCTCTCCTGCTGAGATACAACCGCACTTTACTGGGGTGTGTTGACATGTAGAGTAGGCTAGGTGGGTCATATGTAGGTAGGTGGCTCAAAACATACTGGTCTTCAGGTTAACAGGCATTCACAGGCAACGCATGTAAATTGACAGCCTCATTTCTGTGTTAAATCAATTGTTATCTTTTTTCATTTGACATTCGTATAAAAGCAACACCTTTTGTCACCCTATATGTTCTGTACAACTTTGACATTTTGAATAGGTTTTTGCTGCTAGCCTTTGTTGTTATATTACCAAGAAGTAATATTGGTTTTTGAGTTTAACATTGTTTCATGTGGGCAGAGCCGGTTCAGACCTCCATGGGGCCCTAGGCAAAATTATGCCAAGGGGCCCTCCTAACTGAACCCCCAAAATTTTCAACCGTCGCACCTGACACCCAGTGCTTCCACTCATCCCCCTTTTAAATATATTGCATATCACCACCTGTTGGTCCAACTCAGAATAAATACAGACCAAATCAGCAGAAAAGTGTGAACACTGAGAGAAAAAACACAAAGACCTAAAAATCTTTAAAAGGCAGCCTATTTACAATCAACAGTTAATTTACCAGCTCCCATGCTAACATGAAAACACACACATTGGTTGTAACTTTCAAATCTTCAATGGTCCAGTGAAAATATGCCAAGGTTCTCAGAAGAAGCAACTATTTGTTATAGAAAGACTACAAACTCTGAATCACTTGGAATTAAAACCATTTTATTTAGCAGATCCATATGGTCCGTTTTCTGTTGAAGTGGTTGCTAGGCAAACAAATTGAGTCGTGAGAAGACTTGAGCTTAACAAAACGACATGTTTTCGATTTACAATGACCGTGTCTTTATACAATGAAATGAGAGTAAAATGCCATAATAAACAACGTACTAACCTCGAAACATCAAACCAATATTTCAAGCAACAGTTTGATATTTCTCGGTATGATCTCACTCTATTAATAAGTGTTTATTATTTAGCACCATTGTCATAATATTTCACGAGTTTTATTTATTCACCATGATGTGGGCAAATGAATATTTGATTGCATAGTTTAAAAAAATTATATTCTTTGCCATCATCTCATTCAGTTTGAGCTTACGTTTTGTTTTGATGGACAGTTTTTAGTGTTTCATTTTTCAGAGCTGAAAAAATAAAGAATAAAGAAACTATAAAGGGAAAATTGTGGCTACTTTAACCAAGTAAAACCTCTTTTGCGTTAACATGGTCTTATAGTCTTTGTTCCTCTTCAGCAAATTATAATTACAGTACAATAAAATTGCACTTTCAGGGAGACTTGGGCCCAACACATTCAGCCAGTTGGAACAGTAGAACACACCAGAATTGGCCTGTTTAGTAAGCAGGATTTGATGGCCGCATTCCTACACTTATAAAATGCAATTCAATGTGGAAGTATTCCAAGTATTCAGAATACAATACTCAGATTAGTTAATGTATCGGAATACGTTACAGATTACATTTTTGGGCATGTATTCTGTATTCTGTAACGGAATACGTTTTGAAAGTATCCTTCCCAACACTGCCCTTGGTAAGTATTTTACTTCACATATTTAACATTACTTTCAAGAAAAACTGATTGCATTTTTCATATTCAAGGATCGACTATGTTTTACTTTCACAAGTCCTGGTTGGTAATGTAATTGAAAGTGAGATTCATCCCATAATCTTATCCGATCATGCCCCCCTGTCCGTGCGCTTTGTGCCAAACGTGACGCAAAATAAAACTAAACAGTGGAGATTTAACAACTCCCTGCTAAAAGACCAAGATTTTGTATCTATGATAGAGGACAGAACACGTGAATTCTTCAGTTTTAATTTGACACCGGAAATGCCTATTCAGACTGTCTGGGAAGCATATAAAGCAACTTGTAGGGGATGGATCATAGGCCACGCTTCGGCCAAGAAAAAAGAGAAAATTGCCAAGAAACAAGGCTTGGTTAACAAGCTCAAAGAGCTAGAATCCCAACACATGAAAGACCCTACTAATACACAAGTTAAGGAAGCGGTTACTGTCACTAGGACAGAACTTAAAGCCATTTTGCACGAGGAGAATTCATATGCACTGTTCCAGTTGCGTCGTAGAGACTATGAATCTGGTGGTAAATGTGGTAAAATATTAGCACTTAGACTAAAACAACAAGAAACCCGTCAGTCTATTTCGAGTGTTTACAACGCAAAAGGAACACTGTGTAGTGATCCACTTAAGATTAACGAAGCATTTACTGAATACTATAGTGCCTTATATCAATCAAAGTTGTGGCGGGGGAGATGAGATGGATGTCTTTCTTAAAGATATCGAACTCCCATCTATCTTGGCGCATGAAAAAGTTCTGCTGGACAACTCGATCTCTGAGAACGAAATACAGCAGGCTATTAAATTATTGTCTACTGGGAAGAGTTGTGGCGAGGATGGCTTTAGCAGTTAATATTTTTTTCAAGGAGTTTTAACACCCATTCTGGAAATGTTATTTTCGGATATTGTTTCAAAGCAATCCATGCCGTGTTCAATGCGCCAGGCATCTATATCTCTCATCCCTAAACCAGGGAAAGACCACCTGCATATGGGAAATTATAGACCCTTGAGTATCTTAAATACAATAAAATATTTGGTAAAGTCCTGGCACTGAGAATTGAAAAGGTCATCCCCTCCTTGATCCACGTTGACCAAACCGGGTTTATAAAAGGTCGCTACGCAGCCAACAATATGCGAAGGTTATTCCAGGTCATGCACTCTGCGGATACCTCACAACAACCAGCGATTGCTGTGTCATTAGACGCAATGAAGGCCTACGACTATTTGGGATGGGAATATCTATTTTATGTATTGCCTAAATATGGATTTGGTCCAATGATTATGAACTGGATAAGAGCACTATATTTTAAACCAACTGCCATAGTCAAAACGAATGGTATTAAGTCCAAACCTTTTGAGCTCCATCGGTCAACTCGCCAGGGATGCACTGTGAGCCCCCTTATTTTTATTCTGGCACTGGAACTGTCAAGCTAAAAAGGCACCGGATGCCTAAAAGAGCCCGGGTGATGTAATGTTAACTTTCGAACGACTCTTGAGTGAAAGTTGCTATGCCAACGCCAATACGTCACCCTAACGCGATTTACTTCAGAGCATCTTGCATTGTACTTTGCTACCTGAGACCAGCTTGCTTGTATTTGACCTACAATAAACCAACCAAAACAACCATGTGCTTGATGTTTGACTTTGGTAGGAAAGTGGTTGATTAGCTAGTTGGTTATAGTATCAAAGTAAGCACATTTCATTAGCTAGCTCGTGCTAGTGTAACGAGCTATCTTGTTAGCTTGAAGCTATTCATCTGTTGTTGTGCTTAAATTAAGAAAGTCCTTAATGTGTTGTGATTTTAAGACATATCTGACGGCACCCACAATTAACTTTGAACAAAACAGGGCATTGTTTGCACAACATTTTACTAAAGAACAACGGGGGCTTGCTAGCTTTGACATGCTAGCGGACATTGCTAACTTACAGGTTACCAGCAGGCAGGTGTAGCTAAAACTTTTTATTCGCTTAGTATTGTGCCTAAACGGATACTATGTACCCCGACACTTTTTGGCTATCAGTCAAAGAGTCTCAAGAGTAGTTCGAAAGCCATCAGCTACGTTTTAGTCGCTTAATATTGTCGCACAAAAGGAGGAATTGCTATTAGCTCAAAAGGACATATGTGGCATAACTATTGGCCACCACGAGTTTAAAACCAATCTTTTTGCGGATGACATCCTATTAACACTAACTAATCCACATCAATCAATTCCACAAGTATTAAAAACCATAGATAATTTTGGTAAATTGTCTGGATATAAAGTAAACTATTCTAAAAGTGAAGCTATTCCTCTTAACAATTATACTTTTCAATCACACCTTGGCTCCGCCCCCTTTAGCTGGAAACCAGGAGGAATGAAATACTTGGGAATCAGGATACAAGCCCCTATTGATAAAGTGGTTGAACTAAATACCTCAGCGATACTTAAGTCTATGAGAGATGACGCCAAGAGATGGACTGTGTTACCTTTATCTCTCTGGGCCAGAGCGGAAATTATTAAAATGAATCTTTTACCAAGACTGACTTTTATAATCTCGTCCATCCCACTCAAGTTCCCCACTAACTGGTTTAAGGAGGTTAATAAAATATTGCATGGATTCCTATGGAATTACAAAAAGCCCAGGATTAGCCAGAAAAAACTGAGTGAACCACGGTTTAGGGGTGGAATAGCGTTACCTGACATCTACCAGTACTATATTACATTTAATTCACGTTCTCCTTTGCAGTGGGCCTATAATACAGAGAGAAAAACTGGAAGCTGGGACTGGTTGGAAGAAAAGATAATCTCAGAACATAATAAAGAGATGACACTAGATAAACTATGGTATAACCCAAAGACTCGAATGAATAACCCAATAATCAAGTTTTCATGCGAAATTGTGAGAGTATTACAAACATGCTTATCATTTACTGGTTATTCACTACCATCTTGCCCACTGTGGCGAAACTGTTTGTTTGAAGCTGGTGGTGCAACACTTAAAGATAAACAGTGGCAACAGCATGGTTTAAAACAGGTGGGACAAATAATACGGAATGGAAAAATAGTAACTTTTAATTATTTGAAAGCAGAATTTGGGTTGACAGATGTACATTTTCTAACTTATAATATACTTTATTCCATAGCAAAAGCATTATTGTCAAAGGGTATACAACTGGGAACACACAATGATCTGGAGAACAAATTAATTTTAGCCATAAAAGGAAAGGGCACTGTGTCTTTCATATATAAGCTACTGTCCTCAGTGAAACCATGTGTAAATATACCTATAAAAAGTAAATGGGAACGTGACCTGGGAATGCCCATCTCCGAGTCACAATGGAATGCAGCACTTAGAAAGAGCACCACAAGTTCAAAATGTGTTAGATACAAATTGATCCAGCTAAAAATAATCCATAGAGCCTACATGACTCCAGAAACAGTGAATAAAATAGACCCTTCTGTGTCAAATAAGTGCTGGCATGGTTGCGGCTCGGTGGGGACACTGGCACATATGTTGTGGAATTGTCTTGCTGTTAAGCAATTTTGGCAGGACATTGTTAATATCTTGAACTTAATGTTTAATATATGAATTACCCCTTGCCCAATTGTGTGCCTGCTTGGAAATGGGATAGAAGGATTACAAGCAAGGAAAACACAACATGTACTGTCTCTAGCATTCCTAGTGGCAAAGCGGACTATTCTCTTGAATTGGAAAGAACGCAAGAACAACTGCTTTAACATGGACCACTGGAAAAATGAGTTTATGGACATACTTGCCATGGAGCAGGCTGCCCTAATTCTGGACCCAACGGAGAGGCCTGGTGACACTCAGGGCCCTTTGGACTTTGTGAGGACTCAAATGATATAAAACCCCAAGTAAGAACAATGCAGCACCCCCCGCCCCCCCCTCCCCTGCTCCATTCTAGTGATTCAGTCACTAAGGAACTAGCGTGGGCCTGCAGAGGTGAGAAGGCTTTCAATAAAGCCTGGTTAAAGGCAGGTGGCAGAAAGAGGTCCCAAAGCTAGTGAGAAGGTCACCAACATTGGTACCTCCAATCAGTGACGATGAGAGTGAAACACAGGTAGCAGGGTGGAAGGTCCCGCTCGATTGGCAAAGGGAGGAATTCCTTAGATGGGCAAAACAGAAGGTACAAGGCGTAGGCATCTCTGGCCTCCATGACTCCAAAGAGTCAAATTCTTGGTTACATAATATGAATGAGTTGCCCCCTGCCTTAATTACTAAGGCTCTCCAGGTAAGAGCTAATGTGTTCCCAACAAGGGAATTCAGTGCGAGAGGCCAAAGCAAAACCTTTGCAACGTGTCGAGGGTGCAATGTAAGTCTAGAGAACACGCCCCACATCTTGTGTACATGTCACAGTGTGCAGGAAAAAGGATGGCTAGACACAGAAACCTTTGCAAAAGACTTCATAGCCTTGCTCTGAAGCATAGGTGGAAAGCCTTCAAAGAAAGAACCTTCAGGGCAAATGACATTGTGCTACGACCAGACATAGTGCTGGTAAAGAAAGGGAAAGCTTTACTAATTGATGCCACTGTGAGATATGAAAGTGAGTGGGCTTCTCTCAAGTGGGCTAATAATAAAAAGATAGAGAAATACAAACAGTTAGCTGGAGAGGTGAGGAAAATTTATGGAGTTACCTCTGTGGAGGTGTTTGGCTTCCCTATCGGTGCTAGGGGAATGTGGTTTAATAGAAACTACAAATTGCTGAATGCAATCGGCTCCCAGGGGGCTACTGCTAAGAAGTGGGCTACAGCGACCTGTTTCAAGGTCTTATGCTGGTCCTTGAATATCCTTCGGAGCTTTTATGAAAGAAGGAATTAGATTGCAGGTCACACCATGGGTGAAAAAAAAATTGAAAATATTTCCAAGTCCAAACTGGTTAACCATGGGTGAAAAAAAAAAAATTCTATTCGCTTCTGAGCCAAAAAAGTCCTTTTGGCGAAATTACCGTAAGAAAGTCATAGTGTACTCTCTGAGTGCTTTGTTCTCCGCATAGCCAACATTACAAAAATTAAGGCTACCACTCGCAAGAACGTGAAGACATTCAATGTTCGGCGGTGGTGTATGCAATAAATGACTCGAGAAGGTCTTTTAAATTAATTATTCCTTGTCAGGTGAATCGGTTGGGCTCATACAATAACTCATCATGATGGAAAAATTGATCTTGGTGATCGCAAATAATTCTCTCTCCACTAATAAACTATCTTATATGACTCCTTGTCAATGGGATCCCTCCTTTTGCCGTGGGTGTGGCAAGCTTAGCCAGGTAAACTTTGGTTAACCTGCACTGGAGCAGGTTAGTGCTAAGTGATATGTTACAATGGTAATATATCAGAAGTCGCTTCGCCGAACCCGATAAAGGGGCGTTCTCTTTTTTAATCCTGGAATCTAGCTCGCTAAACCGCTTAGCGAGCTACGTCGAACGGAACCCTGGTCACAAATTATGATGCAGGGTTATGTGATCAATTGGATCGTTTTGAAGCCGCAGCCTCAAAAAAACGTTCGGCGTAGCTCGCTAAGCGGTTTAGCAAGCTAGATTCCAGGCTCAAAAAAGAGAAACGGCCCTTTATCGGGTTACTGAGATTAATCCATCTCTGACATCAGCCCTGTCCCTGGCTAGTAAACAGTCCGGTTGGACAAAGACAGGGGTGCCCAATACGTCGATCGACTGGTCGATCGCAGGGCCAATGAGAGTAGCTCACAGAACTCACCAAGAAAAACAAAAAAAAACGCGGTTTTCAGAAAAGCAATTCATCCTATCAAATAATGATATTAAAATGTGCCCACTGATTGACGTGTAGACAGGCCAGTCTGCTTGTTGCTAAAAAATGTGTTACACCATTACCATAACAACCATTATGTATCTACCTGGCCTACTACAGACAAGCGCCAATTGCCTTCCTTTTACCGCTGCATTTACATTTTCGCTGTAGCTCGATTCTCCGTGTAGTAGCCTACGAAATATGATTCGGAAATGAATGAGGGAGGTAAGGAAATAAAGAAATCGAAGACTTACCATTTCCATCAAGAATGGGAAGAGGACTTCTTATTCACGATGTCACACTCAAACTGTATCTGTCGATCCAGCATTGCACTTCCAAAGAAGGGGAATGTAGAGAGACATTGTTGAATGGTTCATTGAACCTTGGTGTCTATCACCACGGACGGCACGCCTGCCATGGTAGGCTGCCGTAATGGATTTGTTGCCAAATGCCGAGAGGATGAAGCGTTTCCTGACTTTCTAAGTTACCATTGTATCATACACCAACAAGCGTTGTGTGTGAAAATGTTGAACATGAAGGAGATCATGGACGTAGCAACAAAAGTGGCCTGTTCTATCAGTGCAAAAACTCTCCAAAGACGACTCTTCCGCTTGCAGCTTGAGGAGGCTGACAGTGACCACACAGAGCTACTCCTTCACACAGACATAAGGTGGTTGAGTAGGGGGAAATTCCTTCAACGATTTCGCGATCTCCTTCCCGAGATAAAGCAGTTCCTTCAGGAGAAAAAACATGCAGAATACGAGCAACTTAATGATGATCCTTGGTTGCATGATTTGGCGTTTTTAACTGATGTGTCAAACATGCTCAATGAGCTAAACGTGGAATTACAGGGCAAAGAGAAACTCGTGATCAATATGATAAGCACAGTGAACGCCTTCAAAGGAAAACTTAAACTGCTTTCTTCAAAGATCCAACGCCATGATCTGGGAAACTTTAGCAACCTTGCATCTGAGCTGAATAATCAAGGAAAGGACTCAACGGAGTTTGACGGTGCATGTTATGCAAAACAGATTGACACCGTCCTGTCAGACTTTCACAGGAGATTTCAAGACTTCGCTCTACTCGAGCCAGTTGCCACGTTCATGTGCTTCCCTTTTCGGGAGGATGCTGAGGTCGATGTCCTCGCTTCCAAAATCTCAACAATGTTTCAGCTCAGTTCTGCTGAAGTTGAGGATGAGATCGTGACACTGCAAGCAGACATTAACCTGAAGGCCAGGGCCAACGAACAGTTCTGGAGTTTGCTCACAGAAGAAAAGTATCATAACATGAGAAAATGTGCAACATCTCTGACTGCAATGTTTGGATCTACGTACTTGTGCGAGTCAGCCTTTTCACATATGAAAATGATAAAATCCAAATACCACTCCACCCTGACCGACGATCATTTGGAGGCGTGTCTAAGACTGACTATCAGAAGCTATTGCCCGGACTTTGCATCCCTTGTGGACTCCATCCAATGCAAGTCATCATCTGAATAAGGTAGCCTACTAACCACTGATGTGAACATGCCCCTGCATGCAAAAAAAAAGACTACATGCATGAAGTTAATTGTCTGACAGTTTCAATGTTTGAACAGTGAATTGTAGTGTCCTAGTGTTAAAAAAGTGTCCTAGTGTTATTTGATCATTTAATAGTACACATAAAGTTAAAGTTAATGAAAGTTTCAGTTTGAACAGTGAGAGTGTGTTTGAACAGTGAGAGTGTGTATTGTGGCCAAATGCCACTATCTATGTATGTATGTTTAACGAAAATCCTAAATAAAAAAAAGTTACATTTCAATGTGACTATGTGGATTTTTTTTATCATAAATGTAGGCTACTAAATTGTTACGGGCAATGTGATGTCACTGTGTATGAAATCACATGCTGATTAGTAGCCTCTATTGTGGATGTTACTGTTGTTATTTCCAGGGTTGGTATGGAAATTAAACTCAATCGTAAAATAATTCAACTTGTCATTTAGTGAAATAGCCCGTATGACACTGTGTGTTCGTTTTGGTATTGTAAATTTAAAAAAGACAGATAATGTGCGTAGTTAGTAGATCATTCTGACCCAGACACTTAAAAGGTAGATCACCATTCAGAAAAGTGTGGGCACCCCTGGACTAAGATGTCAATTGAGAAAGTTACCAAGATTGCCTTGTCGGAGATAAAGGGAAAGAGGAAAGTTGTGAGGCGGCAGCAAAACATCTGCGGTACGCTGGTAACCTTGAGTGCCCAAGCCAAGAGGAGAGCCAAAGTTCAAAGGGTGCGAGGATTGTTCTATTCTGACCCGGCGGGGCTGGCTAAACTCATTCTGGATGGGAAAAGGGACTCTGCCTGCCCTATCTCTGTAACCCTCCTACATAAAGTGTTCCAGGCGAGGTGGAGTGGGGACGACGGGTCCTTTGTCGGTCTCGGAAGGTTCAAGGCCAAGGGTGGAGCCGATAACGGCTATTTCTCTACCCTGTTTTCACCGACAGAGGTGATGCAACACCTACTGGTGATTAAGAATAATTCGGCAGGTGGAGTGGATGGAGTCAGAAAAGGGGATCTCCTCAGATGGGATCCCACTGGAGAAAAGCTGGCGCTCTTACTGAACAGCTGGTTAACTGCCGGTATAATACCGAAGTGCATGAAAGAGGGACGGACGGTTCTGCTGCCAAAAACTACAGACACCAAGGGCTTGATGGACCCGGGGAATTGGCGTCCCATCACCATCAGTTTGATGATGTTGAGGCTCTTCTCAAGGCTGTTGCACGGGCGGCTATCGAGAGCGTGCCCAATAAACATGAGGCAACGAGGCTTCATAAGGGCACCGGGCTGCTCAGAAAATCTCTTCATTCTCCAATGCATAATAAACAGCAGTCAAAGAGAGAAGAAACCACTAGCCGTGGTACTCGTTGACGTCGCAAAGGCGTTCGACACGGTCTCACACGACCACCTCCTAACAGTCTTGATCGAGAGAGGGCTCGATGAACATATTGTGAACCTGATCCGGAACTCCTATACGGATGGAGTCACGAGACTGGAAGCTGGCGGGGGCAAGTCAGACCCCATCAGTATGAAGGTTGGTGTTCATCAGGGAGACCCACTCTCTCCGTTGATGTTCAACCTGGCTGTTGATCCCCTCCTCTGTACCCTCGAGTCAGTGGGTAAGGGATTCTCATCAGCCGGGACGGGCCTCGTTTCAATGGCATTCGCGGATGATCTGGTATTACTAAGTGATTCCTGGGACGGGATGCAACTTAATTTGGATATCCTCAGCAAATTATGTGGTCTAACCGGACTAACGGTCCATCCGAGGAAATGCTTCGTTTTTTTTCTGTCTCCTCAAAAGACAAGGTGGTCCAAAAAGATGGAGGTCAACTCGTGCCCCCCATGGACGGTCGGCGGGGAGGCATTGATATGATTGGCCTGGACCGAACAGCTAAATACCTTGGAATGCAAGTCGGACCGAAGCATGGGATCTCTCGGGTGGGGTTGTTGGTGGAGCTAAAAGAACTGCTAGACAAAGTGGGTAAAACCCGACTAAGGGTCACTCAAATGGTTTGGCTAACCAAGACCTTTGTTCTTCCCAGACTTCTATACCGGCTGGACCACGGCGGAGTGACCAAAGGCGAATTGGAACTCCTGGATAAATCCATAAGAGTCAGAATCAAAACATGGCTGAAGTTGCACCAGTCCACGTGTACGGGAATGCTTTACACCAGCTGCCGGGACGGGGGTCTCGGGCTACCAAGTCTTGCGAGAATCATCCCAGCGATGCGGGCCAAAAGGAACTGGCCACCAGGACACTAGCGTGGGCTCGAGGTTGTGAGGCGGACTTCCTCTCTGCGTGGATCGAAGCTGGTGGTAAGAGAGACGAGGCTCCACAGCCATCCAGACACCCAGTGAAAGAAGGGACGAAGGGAAAAGAGGTGAAGTGGTTCTCTCCGTGTGACTGGAGAAAAGAGGAGTTCCGTAAGTGGGAGGAGTGCAAAGTACAAGGAGTGGGTATCTCCGGATTCTATAGGTCAAGGGAGTCCAACGCCTGGCTCCAAAAGATCGGACAACTGCCGTGCAAGTTCGTCACACAAGCCCTCCAGCTCAGGGCGGGAGTATTCCCTACCAGAGAATTCCTGGCCCGCGGGCAGGGACAGGGGGTGAAAGGCGCGAAAGGCTCAAATCCTCTTCGCACATTCTAGGCACCTGCCACGCAGTCACTGGAAAACGGATGGAGAGGCACCATAAGCTCTGCGCCAGACTGGGGGCACTGGCAGCGAGGTTTGGCTGGGAAGTTCTGCGTGAGAAACCCTTCCAATTCGGTTAAACATTTCGAAGGCCGGACTTGATCCTATGCACGGAGGACAAAGCGATGGTGATTGATGTCACCATCAGATACGAGTACAACAAAGAATTTGTATCAATCAAAGCGTGCATCCCGGTACATGACCTTCCAAGACCACGTTTTTTTATGTAGCCTATATGCACAAATCAAAATGTGCTACTTTTTTTTTGCTACTTTTCCAGACAGCACGTCTAGGACTGAAACATTGTAGTACATAGGCCTAATCACATCTCCTGCTGACAAACTGGCACGCTCCCTGTATGATGAGTGTTTCCCTTGTCTCCAGAAAGACTGCCCTAAAGGTCACCATAAATGCCACAAGCATACGGCTGAAATATTTAGATATTGTTAAAGTCGTCAGCAATCGACTTAATCAAAACTCCGTTGCTATTTCGCTGCTATTTGACCGATTTGCTCGTCTTCTCCAAGAGCCAAATCTCACTTGCCAGCATCCTCTATGAACCCACATTTAACAGATTCGCCTTTAAAGCTGAATCATGGTCAAAGGGGGAAAGATATTTGGCACCTACGTAACAACAATTAAAACAAGTCTGTCTGAGGTCGAAATTTTGATGTCTCAGCACTACTGTTAAAAGGGGCCTACATTATAGAATATAGAATATAATACGACACTAGCCTATAATATAGTTGATTGTATTTTGATACAGTGGCCTACAGACAGGAGTTATGAATCTGTCATGTTAACAAGGTTGGCTGAGTAGCCTAGTATTTATTTAACTTTTTTTTTAAATTCTAAGGCCAACCCATTTACGTCTCAAGATGCATTTGGTAAAGTTGGGTTATAGCAAAATTTGACACAACATGATTGACCCATGCATGAAATGTTGCAAAAAAAACGAGACAGGGCGAGATGGGTAGACTGCACGAAATGCTACATTGTATGAAGTTGGCAGGTAAGGTGCAGGGACTATATAAAAGGTGCTCCCTCAGATTCCCCTTAGAGTGACTAAATGCTTCATCCATTTATTGATATGGCTGAAGAAATTCAACTGAACGGATGTTTTAATATGTGGCGCGATTATCTCCAACTCGGGACAGTTGTGGAACACCTCGGACAGCATGAGAGACCGACGCCTAATACGCATGAATGTCAACAGCAGCGCCTACCAGTGGTTCATATCGGACAGCCAGCCAATGAGAAAACACGTTCATCACCACACTACAGTTCCGAGAGCAGCACGTCAGCCTAAAGCAGCGGCTGTCGCACCTCACGGGACGGTTGTGGATTTTGTCAACATTTTGTTGTTTAATGGTATTTTTTTCGTGCTCTCTCGCCGTCAAGCAAGGAATATATGCGAAACACAATGCTGCCACTCGACGGTAAATTGTAACAATTATCCCCTGAAGCAATTCGGAACACCTCAGTCAGCCCACCGTCTTGAGCCGACAGCCACCACCAACCCAAACTGATACAGCAGTGGTAACCTTTTCACGGACTGGTCTAGTTATTTTCCTAGAAACTTCGTGGAGTGTGGGTTGGCAACCATCTAACCTGGGGTTGCTTTCAGTCGGGTGCTTTGCATTAAGGACGAGTTGCTTCTGTGACAGCTAAATTCAGCTAGACAAATGTTACATACAACTTTAGATTTGTCGATTGTTCCGTCATTTTGCCTCTTAAACAGAAACTTTCCGCCAAACAGTCCCTAAGCTCTATCCATCTTTCACTACCGTCTCGGTCGCTCCTGCCTAACTGACTGCAGGCACGCGCCGGTTTCGTATCAGAGTCAACGCACACCGGAAGTAAACAAAGTTGCGTTAACTGCATTCAAATATTTGTATCACATTAATCTCGGCCACAATAATATCATAGATGTATGCGTTAACTTTGCTCCTCGGCCCATGGGTTGGGAAACCCTGTACTACGCGACCGAGGTCGGTCTCTCTTTGTCCTCGCCTCCAATGGTCCCGGTAAATTACCAGGTTGGAGGATTGGTGATAGTCCCGGCGAAGCAGGGACGGGGTGATCATGTCGATTAATAGTCCTAATTGTTAATGGTATTTCTGGGGACGTTTGAATTTCTGGGTCCACGGCTGGTGTATCATTATTCTGAGTCAAGAGTTCGTGTTCGGCCACAATCAGTGCCTCTGTTTGTTTTATTGTTTCTGTGGTAAGCCTACGTCCGAAATGGCGTCTAGCCCATCGTTCTGCAAGTTGGAATGCCACCCGCCAGTCTTCATCCAGTAAGGGGGCAAGCTCCTCCATAGACCGTTCAATCCAATCCAATTTTTTGCATTGCCCCTAAGGAGCTCCTGTGTTCTGTCACTAGGCTGGGCCGGTTTGATTATGAATGATAGATAATCTTCCAGTCTTCTGAAAGTTAATGGGTGTGTATCTTCTGTGGTGATATTGTGCATGTGGTGAGTAAATAGAATTCATTTCAGGATTGCTTTGGCCATGGCCCTTAATTCGGGGCTGGCCGCCATTTTTAGACTCTGATTAATTGGTTGTGGAGCCAAATTTGCCTATCCCCTCTGGGGCGGCGGTGGGGCGAGTCCCTCTCATCCCCATGGCTGTTCTCGTGTGGGTCGACGGACGATGTCCGCATAGGTAAGTGACCTTTGTTTCATGTTGTTACTGGTGGGGTTATTATGCCTTGTTCGCCCATTTTGGTCGTTTCGCTCATTTTGAAGATGAGCTGTATTGTAAAATTCCCCTCTGGTCCGCACTACGTGGTCCGCACTACGTGGGTAGTAGGCCACATCGCCATGATTGTAATCAGTCATGTTTCTGTTTAGGTACTCGTGACGGTAGGCTCTGTCTCTTTGCCTTGCCATATCGTCTGAAAATCTATTATTGTAACTAGATGGATGGAGATCAATTCGTGGACGGGGTGCCCTGCGAGGGGACAGCCGTTCTCTCCTGTAGTGGACCTTCGTCCAGTTCTGTTTGCTCATTTTTTGAAAAAAAAGAAAAAAGGTGAAAAGAGAAAAATATCTTTCAATTGATGGATCCTTATTGAAAAGTTCTAACTAGAGTGCGCAACGTTTTGACACGAATTGTGTCTTCTTCAGGCTATGTAGTTAGAGTAGGGTGATTTTGCTTGATGTTCACTGTTAAGTGGTTGCAGAGCAAATGGCTCTGCCACTGTGTGCTCAGCCTTATATAGGTTTAGCTCCTCCCCCTAAAAGCAGGATGCTTTCAGGTTGTGGAGTGAGAATGGTATATACTGTTTGTCTAAAGGTGAGTCATTGTTGAATTGTGTTATATTTATGTGAATAAAGATTTTTTTATACAGGATTTGTGTTTTTTGTTAGGAAGTTTGTGTAAAGAAATGTTGTTTTGTAGCGTAAGTACAGTCCACATTTTCACATTTGTTGTCTTTGCTGGTAGGTCTGTGAAATAGGCCGTGAAATAGGTATTACGTTTTTATTTAAATGGTCTTAAAAAGACTTGAAATTTGACTTGAAGAAACCTGTAGGAACCCTGGATAGGGCCGAGACAAGGGATCATTCGGGAGGACCTGCTGGTGGAGCTTAAGAGGTTGCTGGATAAAGTGGGAGTAGCCCCATTAAGAGCAACTCAGAAGGTCTGGCTGACTAAGACCTTTGCTCTGCCCGGCTCCTATACCGGTTGGACCACTGAGGACCAACCAGAGGGGAACTTGAACTTATGGACAGAACTATCAGTCAGAGTAAAAGCGTGGCTCAAGTCCACCTGTACTGGCATGCTATATTCCAGCAGCAGAGACGGGGTCTCGGACTCCAGAGTTTTGCACGAATAATTCCAGCTATGAGTGCAAAAAGGAACTGGAAATCCCTTTCATCTGAGGACGAGGTCATCAGGGCACTGGCTTGGTCTCAGGGATGTGAAGCGTTTTTTCACTCCCCATGGATTGAGGCTGGTGGTAGGAGGGACGAGGCGCTACAATCAGCCAGACACCCTGCAAGAAAGGGAGCGAAAGACAAGGAGGACTTTAAGCGGATGCCGGAATATAAATCAAGAAATCGCAAAACAGCTGCCAGGCAAAACAGCTTTACAAATTAAGAATAAGAGAAGGTCCCTCACAAAGGCTGCCTCAGCTCAGGTACCTGACCCCCCCGTGGAAGCCCAGAGTTCAGGATACTTCAAGGCAAAATGAACAAGCCTCGCAGGCTATTTACCGGGTCGCCCGCCCGAGCCAAAACGAAAGAAGCTACCGGAATAACACCATCTAGAACGCGACCTCCCCATGTTACCACTAATCTGAGACGAGGGGAGAGTATAACTAGTAAGCTTCCTTGCAGCAAAAAAAAGTTGTAGCCTCCAATTAATAAATTATTGAATGGGGTGGAGGATCCAGTGAGGGACACACACACACACTCTCTCTCTTTCACACACGCCCACACACTTACACACACTCTCTCACATACACTCACACTCTCTCTCTTTCTCTTCCTTTCTATCTCTCTCTCTCTCTCACACACACACACACACACAACTCCAAGGAAAGAATCTCCACTTCAGTTCACCCTATATACACCAAAGTTCCATTCTTTTACCCAACTGTAAAAACGGCTCCCTCCCCCCAGATGCAACAGTTGAAGCACCCTGCTGTTTGAGTCTCTCAAAGGACCTGGTGTGACATCAAGGTCAGACCAATCAGATCATCCCTAGGTTCTGTGGAGGGTCATAAACAGTGGTGGTTCACTCTCCATTGGTCACCCCGAGACTGTTTCAAGGCACCCTCACATTCCTCTGTTGCCCGTTTCAAGAGTCCCCCTGAAGCAAAGCCTGAACCCGCCTCTCAGAATCTCTTCCCAGTATATAAGCCTGACCTACTCTGTGGCCATTTTGTAGGAGAAAGAGCTGAAGAGAGGAGCAGCAAAGACAAATTTCAGACACATTTCTTTCAAGATTGCCGTGAGTTTTCAAGACGGTGAGTGTTCTGTTATTACAAGTATGTTTAGCTATTGAGTTGTAACTATTAGTTAGATAAATACCTGTTTATTATTTGTTGCATTGAGCATTCACTGTCGGACCGCTTATCAGAAAGAGAAATCTCAACATTATACCAACTATATTATGAAGGCATTTACCGAGGGTTTTGTAAATATATTATTCCTAGCCTGAATTATTAGATAAGATTAGATTCAACTTTATTGTCATTGTACAGAGTAATGTTGGAAGTTGTTGGAAGTTCTTTGCAGCCAGGGGGGAGGTGGGAGGTGAGCTGTGTGTGCGTGTGTCTCAGAAGGAGGGGGTGGGGAGGGGGGCTGTGTGTGTGTGTGTGTCTCAGGAGGAGGGGGTGGGGAGGGGGGCTATCCCCCTAGAGCAGAGTTCAGTAGGGATGAAGCTGCGTTTTTTTAAGGCAGGAAGGCTGGAGACAAAATTCGGAGAATTTATTTCGCCATTGCCGTGCGTCTCAAGACAGTAAGTGTTCTGTTAATACATGCATGTTTAGCTATTAAGTTTTAAATATTACTTAGATAAATACCTGTTTATTAATAGTTGTATTGGGGGGGGGAGTACAGTGCAAATGATAAGTTGCCGGACAAGGTTTGTGGCAGTCAGCCAGGGGGGAGGTGGGAGGGGAGCTGTGTGTGTGTGTGTGTTTGTGTCTCAGGAGGAGGGGGTGGGGAGGGGGGCTATCCCCCTAGAGCAGAGTTCAGTAGGGATCAAGCTGTTTGTGTGTGTGTGTCTTATTATTTAAGATTTTTACCCTAACCAGAATGTTTTTTTGTGTTTTTTAGACATGACTCGCCCAAAGTCTATGACACACTGCCCAGTGTGTGATAAGTTGCTGGCAGCTCTTGCCAGCCATCTGAGGCGAGGACACGATGTGGCCAATGCAGAGGAGCGGGCCATACTCCTCAAAATGGGTACCGGGAGGATTCCCATAAGAGGTGAACCCTGCCCCATCCCAGGTTGTGGCTACACGGGTCCTCGCCTCGACAAGCACCTGCTCTCCGGGCACGGAGAGTTGAGTGTGGCAGAGTTAGACGCCGCAACTCAACTACTGAAGAAACAGACGGGCCTGAGACTCTTGGGAGAGCTCCGATCGAGAAACCCACAGCCACCGATGGCCACGACGTTGGACATCGATGTCGAGGATGAAAGGGAGACTGTGGGCGAAGAAGGAGAGGACCAGGAAGAGAGCTGCGAGTCTTGCCGAATCCTTCGGCAGGACAAAAAAGCTCTGCAGGACACACTGAAGATTGTGACCAAGGAACTGGAGTCGGCAAGGCGGAAGTGCCGGCTCCTCAAAAGACGGCGCCAAAGAGGACAGCTCGTAGCGTCGCCTGATGAGGGCGAGGACAGCCAGCCGGACCAGGGACCAGGCACCACACCACAGGCACCTACTCCGGGATCCGCTCCCCCACACGGCCCCCAGACAGTGGGAGCAGGGGAGAGCAGCAGCAGCGATGAGCCTGCACAGCTGCAGCCACCCAGAAAGAAAAGCACAAAGAGGAAGAACGTTGAGCCCGCAGAGCTGCAGCCACCTAGGAAAACCGCTGCACGTGGTGACAGCAGCGGGGAAGAGCCCACTGACTTTTCCAATATGATGACGGTGAAGGGCAGAGCAAACCCATTGAGGAACCTTAAATTTCCTGCTTCCATTGAGGAATACCTTGATGAATACCGCAGGTATCAGGCAGGCACGGCAAACGCGGGACGGTCTAATGAGTCGGCCCTCTCTAAGACCTCCAGAGTGCGGCTATTCATCCACTTCCTCTTCCACAGAAAGAAAGAGCTGCACACGTGGCTCTTCTTAAACAACACGGAGAGAATCCGGAGGTAAGTTTCCAATCTCTTTCCAGGCGCTCGTGCCCGAGACCTATAGCCTCCCTTGGCCTATAGCCTCCCTTGACTAAAACTCTATTTTTCTCCGCAGATTTGTCTCTAAACTGAGGGAATGCAAGCGTGAGGTGACAACAATTAAGTTCTACCTCACCAATGTCTGCGAGTTCATGAAATACTTCAAGGAAACCAAGCCTCGGTACTGCAGACTGTCGAAGACTCAGATAATCACCATCATCAGGATCCTGCAGAAGGCCCTGTCAGACATCCGGAAGGCTGTCACTCTCCACTGTTTGTCAGTCAAACGGGCCAAGATGTCCAAGATCATGTCGCCGGACAATCTTCGCAAGTGCCGAGAGTTGGCTAAGGCCAAAATTCCAGAGCTTCTGGGTAAGTAGGCAGTTTCCTCTGATTCTAAAAGCAAGCCCGCCTGCAGTGACGCTCGATAACCTCTGTTTCTCGTTCGCAGAGGCCTTAAGAAAATATAATTGCACGCTGAACCGGGTCAGATTTTACGGGCATTTCGCCGCTTTCCTCTGCAGCCTCTACGGTCACCGCCCACAGGTCGATGACCACAAGACTGCCCGGACGTTTGGGGCCGCTCAGCTTTTCCTGTGGCCAGATGAGTTTGCCTGAGAGAAAAATCGGCCAAACCGCAGGCACCGAAGAACAATCTGGTGTTCTTCACGTCTGGGACGGGGCCCCCGAAGGACCTCAACAGTTACCTTAAATCGGCCTGGAGAGAGATGGGGCTTAAAGGCAGCCCCTCTTTCACTGATGTGAGAACCGCCGTCTCCACCCACGCCAGAAATCGCTAGGCGGATAGATTTTATGCATTGTCCCTGGATGCCAAACAGTCCAGGGAAATGCGTGAGCATTTTGAGGCGATCTCCGTCAGCACACCGACCGAGCCTGAGGCGGACGACGACGCCTCCACATCGGGGACGCCCCAGAAAAAGGCAAGAAGGAGAAGGAAGTCCAGCTCAAGCTCGGAAGGCCAGGGAGAAGAGCCGGAGTACCAGGAATCCGGCTCCTCGTCTCTGGCTGAGGAGTTGGACTCAGACTCTGACCCCACCGAAAGGGAACAGGTGAGTTTGGCACCAAGCTTTTACAATTCATCATTGTGTTTTTTCCATTCTTTCCATCTGACACTCTTCTCTCTCTTCTTCTTTCCACAGAGCCCAAAGCAGCTCAAGCCGAAGCTGAAGGTCTATTAAAACAGCGCCTCTGGAGCCCCGGAAAGAGGTTCGCTACGTGCAGAGGGTGCGGGGCGCGCCTCGAATCCTGTTGACATATTTTGGGCACTTGCCACGTAGTAACAGGCAAACGCATGGAAAGGCACCATAAGCTCTGCGCCAGGTTGGGGGCCCTGGCAGCAAGAATGGGGTGGCAAGTCCACCGTGAGAACTTTTAAGGTGGAAGGGACAATTCGAAGGCTGGACTTGATCCTTTGTATGGAGGATTGTATTTATTGTGATTTTTGTATTTATTGTGATTCATGTATGTTTGTAAGTGTAAGCTACTGGATGACCTTAATTTCCCTTGGGATCAATAAAGTATCCATCTATCTATCTATCTATCTATCTAAAGCAATGGTGATTGATGTCACTGTAAGATACGAGTATGAGAAGGATACTCTAACCAAGGCCATCACAGAGAAAGTACGGAAGTACTCCAAAATCTCTGAAGCAGTGAAATCGGGCCTAAACGTTTCGGTTGTGGAGACATATGGGTTCCCAATAGGTGCCCTCTGAACGATAAGCTCCTCTGAGCAATCGGCCTAAGTAAGCCTGTGGCCAGAAGGAGGGCGATGGTTACGTACGAAAGAGTACTGCGGGACTCTTTAAAGATACTATGGAACTTTTACTCCCAGCGAGAGTGAGTCACAAGGGCTGTCTAACACTATGTATATAGTTAATTTTGATAGTTCATTAAAGTTCGTTTGATAGTTCATTAAAAGTTAATTTGATATTATTTGTATAGTTAGTTTGAAAGTTAAATAAAAGAATAAAAACATTAAAATAAATAAATTAAATTTAAAAACAAAATGCGTTGATCCAACGGATGGCGGAGGAGTCTGGCGCGTGGGGTTCTGTTGATACCAGAGACGTTATAGTGAGATTGACAGGTCAACAAACCCATTACGCTACTAGCAAGCGGTTTACCCTGTGAGTAGTAGTATGCTAACATAAGATAGTGTGCTCAGACACCTCGCAAATCCTATCAGACGTATTTTCCCGTTAAAATAAAGGGGTTTTTACATTGTACAGTGACTACTTCTCTGTAACTTAAAAAAAGCAAACAAACAACTTTGCTTGCCGCTCTGTAGATGTGAGCATATACGGGATATGATTGGTTAGTGCCTGTGCTGTCAGTTATGCATGAAAGGCAATTTGATTGGCTGACACATGCGTTGCCCTTTCGAAAAGTTTTTCAACTCTTGCTGC
The DNA here is from genome assembly GCF_963457725.1 of Sprattus sprattus. NCBI lineage: Eukaryota > Metazoa > Chordata > Actinopteri > Clupeiformes > Clupeidae > Sprattus > Sprattus sprattus. The sequence continues at coordinate 36,386,022 of NC_137925.1, read as the reverse complement.
AAGCAATGCATTAAACGCAACGGAATTAAACAAAGCCACAATTCAGTTCGGCAAAGGATGACGTCACCCCATATAAAGTGAATGGGGATGCGTCAACCTTGCCGGATCAACACAGTCCGACGCCAAGGTGCGAATGGATTGTAACAATTTAAGAATCCTCATTCGGGGGAGCACAGCTGAGAACAATTCAGCTGTGTAAGAACCAATTTTCAGGCGTTCATGAATCAGGCAGAGATCTTTTCTTACGTTGGTCTTCCGAAGTCCGTAACAAAACATTTCAGAAAATGTTCGAGAATGAGGCCCATTGTTCAAGGAAACAAGTGCCGTCATCATTGCGTTGCAGAAAAAGGGCGTCACAGGCAAGGATATTGCTGCCAGTAAGATTGCAACCATTAATCCGATCATCAAGAACTTCAAGGATAGCGGTTCAATTGTTATGAAGAAGGCTTCAGTCCAGCAAGCACCAGGACCGTCTCCTGAAGTTGATTCAGCTGCAGGAATCGGGGCACCACCAGTACAGAGCTTGCTCAGGAATGGCAGCAGGCAGGTGTGAGTGCATCTGCACGCACAGTGAGGCGAAGACTTTTGGAGGATGCCGTGGAGTCATTAATAAATTAATAGAGCATGTATGATCTAGAGACAACAGAGAGATTAGGACAATGAGAATACCCTGCTTAATTAATATGCTCACAGCGTTGGTTTGAAATAAATAAATAAAAAAGTACTTGTACAACATGTCAGGTTTTGCTTCAGTAAGTAATATCACAATGAATGGCAGCAAAAGAGCCACTTCTCTCCAGGAAAAGCATCAGGGAAAGGCTGATATTCTGCAAAAGGTACAGGGATTGGACTGCTGAGGACTGGGGTAAAGTCATTTTTCTCTGATGAATCCCCTTTTCTGATTGTTAAGGGCAGTGTTTTTCAACCACTGGTGTGCCTCGAGAGGCTGACCGGTGTGCTGTTAAAAAAAAAAACATTTTTGAACATATTGTCAATTCGTTGGTGAGAAAAATCACTATGTGCGAGAAGAGCCAACTTGTGTGTTTGTGTCATCGCACTGTTCGTGGTATGAAGGCTCAATACTCCCCTCTGCCCGTGGTTGGCGGTACACAGCATAAATAATAGGTAGATTTGCTAAGGCGACAATTAAAAAAGTGAGATTAAGAGATAGGTACAGTACACGCACGAAAGTCTAATGGAGAAATGTTTTAAAAGAAAAGTAGTTGAACTGGGTCCTAATCAAGATCCCCCAACACCTGATCCAGATGATGAGCCGTGTAAAAAGAAGCTTAAACACCACTTGCAAACTAAACACCCTGCACTCCAAAACAAGGACCTTAACTATTTTGTTCGTATGCGTGACAACACTGTCAAAAAGGCTACTATGATGACAAAGGTCACATATGTGTCCGAGAGAGCCCTGAAAGCTAGCTACTTAGTAGCGGAACTTATAGCTAAGTCAAAAAAAAGCCAAACACTGTGGGGGAATCATTGCTATTACCCACCTGCAAAGCCATTGTTAATGTCATGCTAGGCCCAGATGCAGTGAGGGAGATTGCCAAAGTTCCCCTCTCAGATAACACCATAGCGAGACGTATTGATGACATGTCTGCTGACATCGAGAGTGTTGTTTTGGAGAAGATACGCTTCAGCGGGAAATTTGCTTTGCAACTCGATGAGTCGACAGATATAAGTGGCCATGCCCAACTCCTGGCTAACGCGCGCTTTGTGGATGGAGCTTCTATACGCTAAAATGTCCTTCTTTTCAAGGCAATGCCCGTAAAAAAAACAGGGGAGGAAATCTTCCGATTGACATTCGAGTGTCTCACCCAAAGAGGACTTCAGTGGGACAGTTGTGTGGGGTTTGCACTGACAGAGGTGCAGCCATGGTCCGGCGCATCAAAGGCTTTGTGAGAGTGAGAGAGAAAAACCCTGATGTTGTGGTCACCCACTGCTTTCCGACAGGCACTTGTTGCTAAAACGCTACGAGCAGAGCTTACCGATGTGTTGGAAAGAGTCGTAAGCATGGTTAACTACATTAAAACAAGACCACTACAAAAGCCGCCTGTTTTCAATTTTATTTGAGGAGATGGGAGCAGAGCATAGTGCCTTATTGCTCCATACAGCGGTCCGATGGTTGTCACGGTGAAAAGTTCTAGTACATACTTGTGCGAGCTTGGCTTTTCAAGTGTTACGTCCTAGTAAACACACACGCGCACACTTACACACGCGGATTACAGATGCTGATCTCAGTACGTCTTAAGAGCACAATTAGAGAACGTCACACCGGTAGATTTTCTGCAGAATGAATTCTAATGACCCTCCCCTTCTCACTCATTTTCTTACTTTTTTCACACTTACTTTTTAAAATAATCCCTCAGAAGTTAAACAGCGATAAAGACTAAACATAGAGAACGTCTGTGATCCCTTGATGAGGAATTGCGTGTGTGCCTCTCATCAATTCCTGCCTAGATACAACTTTTGTGTGCATCCAAACAGGCCCAGATTTTTCATTGAGTGAGTACTATGTCTCTGTATATTTTAGTGAGAAAAAGATGTATGACAAAAGACGGGTATATACATTTATTTAGTTTATTATATACATAATGTTTTCTTTTTTTTATTCATATAAAACAAAACAAAATGGTGCTGCAAATGCTACAAAGCAATAATCTTTGCTATTCCATATTGGACGATTATTGGAAAATAAAAAAAAGTTCATAATGGTTTTGTTTGGTTCAAGATTGATGCAGTATATTAAGCTCCTTGCAACTTGGCGTTTGCTAACGCTAGCTAAGTGTACAACCTTACAGACGGTAACATTAACATTTTGACAGTAACATTAACATTTTATTTTAACATAAACACATTGTTGGAGAGACTAGTTACCGTATTTTCCGCACTATAGGGTGCTCTGGATTATAAGGCGCACTGTCAATGAAAAGTCTATTTTCGATCTTTTTTCATATATAAAGCGCACCGGACTATAAGGCGCTCAAAACAAAACAGTCAGTCAGTCAAACTTTATTAAACGTGTTTACAATAACTCTCAACATTGTTCAAACGTTATTGAACGTATTCACAATAATTTCCAACCTTGTTCAGTTGTAACACATACAAAAACAGTCTGATACCGCTAAATCAAACGTTAGCCTATTCACAATAACTCGAAATAATGCAGAGGTCTTAAATGAAGCTCCCGACCATTATTGCTTGGTTGCTGCTAACGCTTAGACCAAAAATCCATTGAAACTCATAGTAGCTAGCTAGCCTCGCTGCTAATAAGTAAAACGTTAACATGCTGATATGCTCTCACGCCTCCTTGAGGCTCCAGTTTGCCTCCAGTCTCTTGGCTCGTCTTTCACTGCCGTTTTATGTAAGGTCAGCCATTCTAAATACAGGGGTGCAAACTCATCAGGGATGGAAAGGGTGACAAGGACATGCTCCCCGGGGAATATATTTTATATACGTATAAGAACATTTTGCACATTTTAAAGTTCAATGCATCAATCTGGTGCACTTTGACAGCTTAATTAAGAGGCTAGAGCTATGAAGAACTTTGCTAAACAATTTTGCGCTCTGGTAGCAGTTTAATCATACACATTCCTGAGTTGAATGTCGGGTAGCATGCCATTATTCCGACGCCCCTTTGGTCCGACCCGTCAATATTCCGAAAATTTCCCATTAATCCTACAGCCCACTAATTCGAAATGATTAACATAAACCCATTGCTCCGACAGCTCAATGTTCCGACCAATGGCTGTTTGGGGTCGGTCAACATAATTCCCCAGGTCGTATGTTCCTCGCCCCTCTTTTACCCGGTGCCAAGTAGACTGCCGCTGTAAGGACAGACGCACGTTGTAGCTGCTCTACTTTGCGCCCAGACACCAGAGACGCAATTGAGACAGATACGGACAAGTTATTTCGATTTTTGGTCGAGCTAGAGAAGTCTAGGCCAGCAGCGTCTTTGCAAATGTAAAATAAACAAAACAAACCAACTACGGATGGGCTAACAGCAGCATAGGTCTACTGCAGCCACGCACAGTTCGAGGACGGGAGGATAGCTTAATGGAAAGAACCCTGTTTGCGCTGCTTTTCGAGAGCTGTCATGGAAAGATGATTCCGCTTTGGTTTTGAGATTCACAGTTTTCTATCGATTTAGCCTATATAATTATAGTAACAATAATAATAATAGCTAATACTATAGGCCTGTAGGCATGCATTATTTTATCATGAGGTGACGGTGATCTAAAGCAGCTTTTGGTCGGAACATTGAACTGTCGGGACAAAGGGTTTCAATTTATTGGTGAAAATCTATCTAAGACTAAGGGCTGTAGGATCAATGGGACATTTTCGGAATATTGACGCATCGGACCAATGGGGCGTCGGAAAAATGAGCTAACCCCGAATGTCGCACGGGCACAGGCCAACCCAACCACATTACATACACATAGGGACGTGCGGTCAGGAGAGGCAGAGCCTCATGAAAAGTAAGTCATGAAAAGTTAAAAACAAATAGTTGAAAAGTTAAAAAACAAATAATGATAAGATAAAATAAATATTGAATTGTATCTACTGATCTCTGATTTAAATGTAATTTTTGTATGATTCTAATAATTTTTATAATCAAAATCGCTGAATTTGAGCATGTCCTGTTCAAACAGAGAGGCGACTCGCGAGGACAGGCACCGACGAGCTGCATCTCATCTCAGATTGTGGCATCCCTAACACTGGGTTGAGCGCATGCCTTTTGCTTTGTCATTGTTTGTCATCACTGCAATATTTGTAGACACTTTTATTATATGTCGTTTGTATCCATATAGTAGGTAATGTATTTCACGTATGTGTAGAAGCTATTTAATCTTGCTGATCTGTCTGAAAAAACACAAAGGGGAGGTGAATGTATCCTCTGCCTCAATGAAGGGGGCGTGAAAGAAAAAGTGAGCTGGAAAATGGACATCCAATCCAGTGAAGCGATAAACAGCTAATCTTCGGACCAAACTCGGCTGACGACTTTGTCTTTTATGTAAATGTAAATTTTCCGGTGTTTTCATGCTTAGATTTTTCCAAAGTTACAGAGAAATAGAAACTACTATCCGATAACACCGTTATTGTAACCAGCAAACATTGTTGGTGTGATTTGCAAGCCGATGTCAGCCAACTGTCTGACATTAGCTCGTTAGCCTACGTTAGATAGCATAACGTTCCAGCAGCTTTCCCGACGTCACAAGTTACCGTAAATGCCTTAAAAAGCGTGCCTGTCAAGATGACATGGGATGGCAAAACGAACAAGGTTGAAAAAAATATCTCAGGACAGCTTGCGTTCACAGATTACTTGGAGGACCCCCCCTCCCCAATATTTGTATATACGAATCACACAAGTGACCTATTTTGGATTAAAATCGGCGAATTTCGCCGAAAGGTGACGAGTTTGCACCCCTGTAAATAGGTTCTACACATACATGAAATATATTCCATATTTAATGGATAGAGAACAACGCTACCAGCATTACTCCATAGCAAATTACTTTAGTTGTCATTTCAAGCTTGCTGTAGAAGGCACTTCCAACACCGAGTCACCAGCAAATAGAGCAACATCGGTCAGCAGCAATGTACTGCTCGAGGTTTTATATAAAATACGGCAGCTGTAATGCTGCAAACGTTGCGGCTTTGTAGTTTAAGTCGTACTAAAACATTTTGAAAGAGCGCCGTGTACCACACAAAATCGCCTCGAGGTGAGTAAGCACAACCAGAATTAATCCATATATAAGGCGCACTGTCGTTTTTTGAGATGATTAAAGGCTTTTAAGTGCGCCTTTTCGTCCAGAAAATACGGTATGTACTTGTAGTCGTTATAATACTAGTTGACATGAACCATAACTGTTTAGGGGTGTGCTCTCAACTAGATAGTTCGCTAGATAGCATAGTTTGCTAGCTGGCAAGCTCAAGAAGCTTCATTTACTTTGGAGCAGACATGTGTGTTTGTTGATCTTTGATACATTGAGTTGGGAGCAGGGTCTCCCACACTGTTAAATCCACAGCCGGCTCCTTTCCTTCTTGGTTTTGGGCTTTAGAAATGCGTTAAAAAAAAATAAAGCATTAATCCTGGAAATTAATCATAACGCGTTAACGCGTTCTTTTTCACAGCTCTACTTATCTTATAATTTTGTAACACATTAACATAATCTCCTAACATGTACAGACATTAAGCATATTCATGGTAACTCGGCTTTGTAAGAAGAATCATTTAGACGAGGAAAGAACATGTCCTCGTTCTCCCTAGGAGCTGTTGACCACTCAAAGGGGATATTTATGTCCAGCGGACTAAACTTCTTTCCATCATTCTGCTCTGCATTTCTCCTGGTAGGACCATGGCTGGATGTCCCAAAATCTGACTGATGCTACAGGGAAGTGCTGGAGAGCAGAAGAGCGCAGCCTGTGGGACAATCAGGACTGAAGTCTGCCTTTTGCTGGACATGACAAAGTGAGGCTTAGCCTGTTTCTTTCTCCGACCTCTGCTGTCGCAGTCCTCAACATGACCACTGGTGGTACATGGCAGGGCATTGACTACAGAATGGGAGATGCCATGGAGCTCCTCTAGGCTCCTTCCTTGAATGAAAGGAGTCTCCTGGGACAGTGGTCCAGCCTGGGGTACTGTGTTGTGCAGTTGGACATGTTGTCCAAAGTCAAGTAAGATGGCAGCTTTCTCAAGTGTCTCCTTCAAAGGGGCCTTAAACTTGTGCAAGAGAGTACGGACATTAATTCAATCAGTTGATTCCTTCATTAATAAACGGAATGACCCCAACCTGGCGCAGAGCTTATGGTGCCTTTCCATGCGTTTGCCTGTTACTACGTGGCACTATGTTTGTGTGTGTGTTTGTACACACATGCACCCGTAAACAAAGATTGTGATATATAAATATATTTTTGCAAATAAAGATTCATTATTTTTTGTATATTGTGTTATTGGGAAGAGTGCTTGGGGAAAGGATGTGCATGTGCTTGGGGATTCGGATGTGCTGGGAAAATATGGCACAGGTTGGGTGTGCTTGTGTAACAACAAGTTATGGTTGATAGGGAACAGTCAGGGAAGTTTTTATGCTTTGAAGGCGCCTCTATTCAGACTCTTGGTAGTTGGTGGCGGCACCTGACTGGTCCGTGTGATGCGCTATGAACCACTCAGCTGGTTCATTCAGAGAATGAAGCAGTTGCTGGTTCGCACGTCATATGTCACGTGGTTTTTCCGTACCAAAGCAACCTTCGAAGCAGTGGTTTGATGGTTAGTGTAGTGTATGGTTTGAATCACGTTCCGGCGCTTCAGTGTCAGACTGCCATCACTACCAGCAACCTCTTAAGCTCCACCAGCAGGTCCTCCCGAATGATCCCTTGTCTCGGCCCTATCCAGGGTTCCTACAGGTTTCTTCAAGTCAAATTCAAGTCTTTTTAAGACCATTTAAATAAAAACGTAATACCTATTTCACGGCCTATTTCACAGACCTACCAGCAAAGACAACAAATGTGAAAATGTGGACTGTACTTACGCTACAAAAAAACATTTCTTTACACAAACTTCCTAACAAAAAACACAAATCCTGTATAAAAAAATCTTTATTCACATAAATATAACACAATTCAACAATGACTCACCTTTAGACAAACAGTATATACCATTCTCACTCCACAACCTGAAAGCATCCTGCTTTTAGGGGGAGGAGCTAAACCTATATAAGGCTGAGCACACAGTGGCAGAGCCATTTGCTCTGCAACCACTTAACAGTGAACATCAAGCAAAATCACCCTACTCTAACTACATAGCCTGAAGAAGACACAATTCGTGTCAAAACGTTGCGCACTCTAGTTAGAACTTATCAATAAGGATCCATCAATTGAAAGATATTTTTCTCTTTTCACCTTTTTTCTTTTTTTTCAAAAAATGAGCAAACAGAACTGGACGAAGGTCCACTACAGGAGAGAACGGCTGTCCCCTCGCAGGGCACCCCGTCCACGAATTGATCTCCATCCATCTAGTTACAATAATAGATTTTCAGACGATATGGCAAGGCAAAGAGACAGAGCCTACCGTCACGAGTACCTAAACAGAAACATGACTGATTACAATCATGGCGATGTGGCCTACTACCCACGTAGTGCGGACCACGTAGTGCGGACCAGAGGGGAATTTTACAATACAGCTCATCTTCAAAATGAGCGAAACGACCGAAATGGGCGAACAAGGCATAATAACCCCACCAGTAACAACATGAAACAAAGGTCACTTACCTATGCGGACATCGTCCGTCGACCCACACGAGAACAGCCATGGGGATGAGAGGGACTCGCCCCACCGCCGCCCCAGAGGGGATAGGCAAATTTGGCTCCACAACCAATTAATCAGAGTCTAAAAATGGCGGCCAGCCCCGAATTAAGGGCCATGGCCAAAGCAATCCTGAAATTAATTCGATTTACTCACCACATGCACAATATCACCACAGAAGATACACACCCATTCACTTTCAGAAGACTGGAAGATTATCTATCATACATAATCAAACCGGCCCAGCCTAGTGACAGAACACAGGAGCTCCTTAGGGGCAATGCAAAAAATTGGATTGGATTGAACGGTCTATGGAGGAGCTTGCCCCCTTACTGGATGAAGACTGGCGAGTGGCATTCCAACTGGCAGAAAGATGGGCTAGACGCCATTTCGGACGTAGGCTTACCACAGAAACAATAAAACAAACAGAGGCACTGATTGTGGCCGAACACGAACTCTTGACTCAGAATTATGATACACCAGCCGTGGACCCAGAAATTCAAACGTCCCCAGAAATACCATTAACAATTAGGACTATTAATCGACATGATCACCCCGTCCCTGCTTCGCCGGGACTATCCCCAATCCTCCAACCTGGTAATTTACCGGGACCATTGGAGGCGAGGACAAAGAGAGACCGACCTCGGTCGCGTAGTACAGGGTTTCCCAACCCATGGGCCGAGGAGCAAAGTTAACGCGTACATCTATGATATTATTGTGGCCGAGATTAATGTGATACAAATATTTGAATGCAGTTAACGCAACTTTGTTTACTTCCTGTGTGCGTTGACCCCTGATACGAAACCGGTGCGTGCCTGCAGTCAGTTAGGCAGGAGCAACCGAGACGGTAGTGAAAGATGGATAGAGCTTAGGGACTGTTTGGCGGAAAGTTTCTGTTTAAGAGGCAAAATGACAGAACAATCGACAAATCTAAAGTTGCATGTAACAGTCTAGCTGAATTTAGCTGTCACAGAAGCAACTCGTCCTTAACCTGTTACTGCAGTGGGATATTTCGCCTTAATTTGGAACGATTTGTACTTACACATAATAACACTCAATATCTGAAGTTGTACACATGATACAAAGATCATTCATATCTTAAATTGAAGAAGACAAATGGGCCAAGACATGCATTCACCTCCTGACTTTTATTTTCATCATTAAGTATCAATTTCAAAGCATCATATACAGAACAAAATGTCAAAAATGTAAAAAACGCCTTTCATTTTTATGTTTGACAGTGTGTGGATGGTTTCAAGGGAAGAAAATTCTGTCATGTTCTATATTTCCTGATTCAACATGTTCCTGAGAAACAAAGTACAAATTTTGGAGCAGATATCTAAAAATGTCCAGGTGTTGCACAGCAATATCTAAATGGTACATTCAGGCGTCTCCAAGTGTCCAAAACCTCTCCAAGCTCTCCAAATGCATACAAAATATTCTCATTGTATATCATTGTTTTTTTTTGTTGTACAGACATATATAACTCCATTTTAGACTAATATTATAATTTCTTTTGAAATTGGATTCTGTCACTGTTGGAGGCTGTGCAGCTGGTAGTAGTGGTGGTGGCAACGGGGGTGGTGGTGGGGGGTGAGGGTGATGCTGGAGCTGGAGCTGGGGCTGGGTCACTGCAAGATAAAAACGTTGGACAATATAAATATTTTGACTGAGTCATGCCTTACAATTGAATTTTGCTTCATGTTATTTACTAAGCTAATGCACAAATATGTAAAATGTAAACATATGTAAAAAAAAAAAAACACCATAGTCAAGCTGAAGTGTAATAATAACATAGGCATTATGCATTTAGCATGCATTTAGCAGATGTAAATAAAACATTTCTATGCGTTTTGAGGCAAGAAGCAGGTTGTGCTATATTAGTATGTTGTAGCCTACATTGCAGCTACGTAAATACAGCAGCAGCATGCTAACCAATATCCATTACTAGCAAACTACATCCCACAATGATACAAAAAATAAAGCACTAAAGAGAATAAGGCATATGCATAGCTTACTGGTATGCACTGAAAAGTAGTTGGTTTAAATTACTTACGCATCTAGGATGGCATCGATTCCATTCACTCTTCCACTGAGTCAATGCTAGCATGCTAGTCCATGCTGAGTCCATGCTAGCATGCTAGTCCATGCTGAGTCCACTGGCTTCCCCGAAAATCATCAAAAATCATCCCATGTATTTCACTCATCTGCAATCCTCGTCTTGCCATGATGGATGAGTACAAGGGAGACAAATTGCAGCCAAAAATATGTACAAACAAGCCCTCAGAATCGTGTGGACCAAACCACTTGCTGTGCGCATTTGAAGGTAAACAAAATGGGCCATTTACCCATCGGGAGCGCAGCTGAGACTCTTGAGTTGCGCTTTCAAAAATCTAAACTCCAGTTTGAGCAATCAGGGCAAATGACCTACCTACTTTTTTGTTAGAATCTCTATTATTCGGTAAAACAGGTGTCAATCACTACTGAGAAGTCTTACAAGAAGTGTAAAGTGATATGATAGGACATGCCTGAGAGGCTTCATGATTGAGAGCTGATGCCATTGGTGGTAATACCTGTCACTCATGACAAACATGTGTTTAACAGCCAATAAAATCCAAAGATTCTGAAAGAGGGGGTCTTAAGCTTTGTAACTATATATAACATCACGTGATAACTTCGTGTAGTGTTGTCAGGAAGAGAGCGAGGAGATCGTCATCAGAAACATACAAGAAAGTGAACGTTTTTTCTCAATGTCGTGAGCAAGTGAATAAACAACTTTATGGACATAACCATGCAGTTCAAGTCTGTTTTTTTTAGATGTTTTGAAGGTAAATGAATGTTCTATAACGTTATTTAAAGGTACGGATAATGCAGAAACACATTTAAATGGCTTAGTTATGGGAGGAGGCTGCTCCATATGTAAAAAATGAGGATGTGTCATGGTGTGTTTAAAATTGTATTTATTTGTAACGGATGCATGTAGACAACTGAAAATCGGTTAACACATAGTTGGATTACCACAAAAAAATATTAAATGGGAGTTTGAATCATATTTTCAGAAATAGAATTTTCAGGATTTGTTTTGGCGATTTATCCAGTACGGGCCCGCCCGCGGGTCCATTAGGGGGCGTTAAAGCAGTAACAAGTTAATGCAAAGCACCCGACTGAAAGCAACCCCAGGTTAGATGGTTGCCAACCCACACTCCACGAAGTTTCTAGGAAAATAACTAGACCAGTCCGTGAAAAGGTTACCACTGCTGTATCAGTTTGGGTTGGTGGTGGCTGTCGGCTCAAGACGGTGGGCTGACTGAGGTGTTCCGAATTGCTTCAGGGGATCAGGGGATAATTGTTACAATTTACCGTCGAGTGGCAGCATTGTGTTTCGCATATTCCTTGCTTGATGGCGAGAGAGCACGAAAAAAATACCATTAAACAACAAAATGTTGACAAAATCCACAACCGTCCCGTGAGGTGCGACAGCCGCTGCTGCAGGCTGACGTGCTGCTCTCTGAACTGTAGTGTGGTGATGAACGTGTTTTCTCATTGGCTGGCTGTCCGATATGAACCACTGGTAGGCGCTGCTGTTGACATTCATGCGTATTAGGCGTCGGTCTCTCATGCTGTCCGAGGTGTTCCACAACTGTCCCGAGTTGGAGATAATCGCGCCACATATTAAAACATCCGTTCAGTTGAATTTCTTCAGCCATATCAATAAATGGATGAAGCATTTAGTCACTCTAAGGGGAATCTGAGGGAGCACCTTTTGTATAGTCCCTGCACCTTACCTGCCAACTTCATACAATGTAGCATTTCGTGCAGTCTGCCCGTCTCGCCCTGTCTCGTTTTTTTTTTTGCAACATTTCATGCATGGGTCAATCATGTTGTGTCAAATTTTGCTATAACCCAACTTTACCAAATGCATCTTGAGACGTAAATGGGTTGGCCTTAGAATTAAAAAAAAAGTAAAATAAATACTAGGCTACTCAGCCAACCTTGTTAACATGACAGATTCATAACTCCTGTCTGTAGGCCACTGTATCAAAATACAATCAACTATATTATAGGCTAGTGTCGTATTATATTCTATATTCTATAATGTAGGCCCCTATTAACAGTAGTGCTGAGACATGAGACAAACATCAATATTTCGACCTCAGACAGACTTGTTTTAATTGTTGTTACGTAGGTGCCAAACATCTTTCCCCCTTTGACCATGATTCAGCTTTAAAGGCGAATCTGTTAAATATGGGTTCATAGAGGATGCTGGCAAGTGAGATTTGGCTCTTGGAGAAGACGAGCAAATCGGTCAAATAGCAGTGAAATAGCAACAGAGTTTTGATTAAGTCGATTGCTGACGACTTTAACAATCTTTAAATATTTCAGCCGTATGCTTGTGGCATTTATGGAGACCTTTAGGGCAGTCTTTCTGTTTCAGTCGTAGACGTGCTGTCTGGAAAAGTAGCAAAAAAAAAGTAGCACATTTTGATTTGTGCATATAGGCTACATAAAAAAGTGGTCTTGAAAGGTCATGTACCGGGATGCACGCTTTGATTGATAAAAATTCTTCTCAGCCATACCTTTTTACCTAAACAACGGGTTTGAGAACACCTCGAATAAGACTCCGGTGCTGAAGCACTAGACAGCCCAGCATCAGGGACGTCGTTAGGCCTATCCATATGAAATGTTATTCAGCCCCCCAAAATGATTTAGCGTTATTGCTTTTTTTTTTTTTAAATGGTGATTTCATTAAATGAAACTATTGTTTCTCACATGGACAAGTTATTTATAACTCTAACATGCTACAAATGTGCGTGCGTTCTGGTCTCGTGTGGAGGAGAAAACACCACTGCGTGGGGCAGAACCACAGCTAGCACTTAAAAACATAAATGTATTTCCAGATATATGTTAATTGGTATAATTTTACAGACTACTAAACATACTTGTCGATAGTGTGTGTCTCATAGACGAGGGGAAGGTGCAGCTGAAAGACAAGTTGCTGGTGGGGGCTGTGCTGCTGGTGGGTAGCATATTGACAATGTGTCCGCCTCTTTTCCTCATCAGCACATTTCTGGTAGATGGCCCTCTTTACCTCTCCTTGTCGACAACAAATCGTTCAGTGATGTAATCTGTGTAAACAAAACAACAGGAAAGTTGGTTGGTCAGTTTTTACATCCTCCCAGAAGATGTTTGCCATTGCCAAAATTGGCTCAGTAATCAACGTAAACTTGGGTAAATAAGATATAGCCATATTGTGCCTTGCAGTGCCCTCTACATGTACTGGCACCCATGTTTAAGTAAGTCTTTTTAGTCTACTTTAACTTTAAGTTGCTGCTGATGGTGGTTGCACTGGTGTTGGTGGTGCTGCTGATGGTGGTTGCACTGGTGTGAGGAGAGGACAGCTCTGTAAACCATCGGAGTTCACTTACTGAATCGCCAGAGGACTTTCCCAGACCAGCCTGTGGAGAGGAGAGGAGGACAGAATGACATTATGTTAGGAAGCACTGCAACCATAGGGCACAAATAATAGTCCACATACAGCTCTGAAAACCCACAAACAAAATGCCTGTACACTTACGTGGTATTCCACTACAAGAAAGGATACTAACCTGTTTTGCTGTTAACAAAGCAGGCCATCTGCTCTTCACATCCTTAACCAAAGGCTTGTCCTTGATCATTTCCTTTCGCCTCAAAGAAAATGTGCTGTCCATAAGGGCATCAACTTCTTTCCAGTCCACAGTCCTTTTCTTCATCTCACACTCTAAACTCTTCATCTTCACTCTCACACTCTTACAGCCAGCAATGTGCAGCTTCTGCCTGAAGTTTCCCATTTTAAACTACAGGCTTAACTTCCAAGCAAACCATCCACATGTAGATCAAGGCTGTACACACACACAACCAAACATTCAGGGTTAAAGATAAAACAAACACTGAAATGTTCCATTGTATGTCAACATATGATTCACTAACTACTATACAATGAAATACTAGTGCTGTACCTCAGCGGAGCAGAAAAGCCTTTGGAGAGATGAGATGCCCTCCTCGAATGGTGTACAGTGAGAGTGGAGGGTAGTCATTTAGATCCTGAGGTCTATGATGGTGATGTCAGAGGCCTGGCTCTTGCACAGTTCAAAGCATCGGAGGTGCTCCACAAACCATGCTGCTAAAGGTTCAACAATGAATAAAGTTTTTTGAGAAACAATAAGGTACAGTGACAGTCTATGTATATGCAGGGCAAAGGGCAAGAGCTTCCATAATGTCCATGCTTACATTTATAATATCTGATTAGTATGCGTTGATTTCCCGAAGAAAATGTGCAAAACTTACAGCTCCAAAACATGAATCAGCCAGTCTACCTGGTCCAGTACAACCATATATTTCTGTTGAAAAGAAAATATAGTGTTAGCATATCTAAAGTGCAAAAAATACCAGAATTTAATTTAAAAGATAGCCATACACATACTTTCAATTAAAAGATGATGAAGATTAAAAGACCATTACAAGCATTGAGATATCACCTAGTGGCCAATGCATTTTTCTGCACTTCAATACAGTCTAGTCTTTTGAAAATAATAATACAATATTTAATCAAAGGATTGTCATAAAGAGCCACATGGGTCCTAGCAGGCAAATCCGTGCCATACAATACTTTTTATGAGGCTATGTGTTCCCAATAAAGTATTGTTAAAAAGAAATTAAATTATTCAGTTATCAATAAATTATCCATCATTCATTTATTGCTGCATTGATTCATTTTGGGGCTTTCAATTGTGGTGCTTGAGCCAAATGACGACATGGTGCTCTCTCACATGCACATGATCATGAGTAGCTTAGTAACTTAACCACAACTTCTGCCTTATGAGCTAGAATAAAAACACTGCATTAAAACTGCCCTCAAACGACCAAAACTGCCCTCAACAGCCACAATTCAAGCATAACAGGCTTAACTGGGTGAAAATGCATTAACATGAGCTAGCAATGAACTTGGCTAACCAGTCCTTCTTGCAACCAGCTAGCTAGCATGAATGGTTACAAAGGAATGTTATATAGCCTAATACTTTGCCGTTAATTATTTATTTATTTATGCGTTTATTTGAAAAGGGACAGTGTACATTGATAAACATTTCCTTTAAGTGAACAAATATATGTTTCAAACCAATTTTAAGATAATGTGATCTAGTCGACGTTTTCTTGCAGCTGGTCCTGCAAAATGCTTACCGTCTATCTAGCTAGCTACTGTAGCAAGCTAATCTTCAATACAATTTCAGTTAGCAAGTGCTTAGCTTGTGGGTTTTCAAATCATAAAGAAATAAAAACGGTTTTACTCACCATAAAACCACGTTGGTTGAGCCTACAACATTTCCATCCAAGCACAAAATGTCGACCTTCTGTTCTTGTTCTTATTTTTGTGGCTGTTGGCGGCGGTTGGCTCAGCATAAAGAAAATCAAAGGAATTCACGCGGGGTATATCTGCGCATGCGTGCGAAAGGTGACGCAGAGCCAGAGGCAAGTGAACTAATGACGGTTGTTGAACCAACAAGAAATAATAATTTGTATCAACTCATTGCAATTGTGTCATTAGTGTACACGACAAAAACACAGATTATTAAGTTATCTGGACACCACTGGTGAATACAGGTCAATTTGACAAAACAGTTTAAGTTAAGATAACAAAAAGGCCAAATCATTTTTTACAGTGTGGTTAAACCAGCATAAACATTATACGCCACCAATTTAGGCTTGATAAACTGGCATGACCAACATTGTCTATCCAGCAATGTCTGACTGGACAAACCAGCATGACCATCTTAAACCATCAATATAAGCTTGATAAGCTGGTCACCAGCATGAACCAGCATACACGCATATGACTAGCTTGTCAGACCATCATGACCAGCTTCCTTAGATGGTCACACCAGCAAGCCCAAAAGGTGGCCCGACCAGCAAGAGCTGGCCAAAAACCAGCTAAAACCAGCCTAAGGGCTCAGATACACATACGCATTTTTGTAAAAACGGGACGCAAGCAAATGCATTGATTCCTATGGTACGGCGCGTTTAAAGCGTGCCCCTTCTCCACCACGCGTTGCGTCTTTGAAGCGTTTTTTTAGGTGCGCTTAAAAGTTGAACTATTCTCAACTTTCTAGCGCAAGGCATAGAAGCGCACCGCTTCTGTTTTGGCCGCCGCACTTTGCCAAGGCGTTACTGAAGCGTTTCTGCCTGAAAAAAGACGCGTATGTGTATTTGAGCCCTATACCAGGTCAAACCAGCAACCAGCCAAGGCTGGTTTGTAGCTGGTATTTTCAGCAGGGATAAGTGACCCGTTTTGCCATATTTGTTAAATCACTCACTTTTGCACCACTATAATTGCACAAAAATGGAACACTGTCACCTATGTCATACTATTAACCTTGCTTTTCTTTTGTAAGCTCAACAGATGTATCAAACTTACACTATTTTGGAGATAAGATTATTGGAACATTGTTCAAAAATGTTACTTTTCAAAAGGTGGTGTAGTAATTATCAGTGTTCACTAGGGATGGGAACCGAGAACCGGGTCTTGTTTAGAACCGGTTCCCAATGAGCCGAATCTTTGGAATCGTTAGCCAAATTCATAACCGGGTCTGTTAACGGGTCTCTGTGCCGTTTGCGCACTCTTATAATACTCTTATAATAAAGTCAGAACGCAGCAGAAATGGCAACTCGACAAAAGCGATCTAAAGTGTGGCTTTATTTCACCCGAACGGATGCGAACACGGTCACTTGTAACCTCTGTAAAAAATGTATTTCCTCAAAGGGAGGAAGTACATCTACCTTGAATAAGCACTTGAGCACACATGGTATAACATTACAAGAATGTCATGTTTTCGATGCCAGCAGCAGCTCAACTAACGTCGGCGCTTCATCCCTTACTTGCCAAGGTAAACGCCTCAAAATGTTTTATCATAAGTCATAACGGTGTTACTCGTGTGTTATCAGCAAACGTTTGCGTTTTCGTGTTCACCATAACTAAACTTAGCATTGAATTGCTTAACAGAATGGGCGATGTTGGACATTGTCATATATTATATATAACTTACATAACTAGGCTAGCATAACTGTATAATCTTCTATTTTCAACCGTTGGCTAGAGGCAGGGGCAGTGCTTGCCTCCCCTCTGTTGGTCCTAGGGTAGGGTTAGGCTGTACAAAAGACTCTGTTAATAAGCAAGCAACGCGTGCAGCTCCCTCAGTTTGACAGTTAGATAAGTTTCTCGTAGCCAATTCAGTGGCAGCAATAGCTAAGTGTTAAATATACTGAGTGCCGAGTTTGTACATGATACAAGTAATTATGTGTCAGTACGTTATTGTGTTTGTAGTGGACTCTACATTGCTATTAGAAGCGTTTAGCATAATAGTTTGCTATTAGCAATACAACCAAGCAACCTACAAGAAAATATACAGTCCTTTACCTCAATAACAAGGGCTGTATGTCAGATCAGAAAATTCAGCGATTTTGTTAGTGCCATTTTTTTCATTGTGCAAACCAGCGTTCGCTCTATAAATAATCTCCATTTCCATCCAATTAAGCTGATGATGACGTTCGAAATCAGACGGGCTCAGAGGCTGCTAGTTTGTCATCGTTACAGGCTGCAGTTAGTACGTCTTCTGGAAGGAAGGCGCATTGTTATTTGTATGAACGTTTATATTAAACAGAACACATTTTATTTAAGTTATGTAAGTTTTATTTAAATGTGTATGTAAACATTCTAGAAATTTATATAAAAGAACATTCATGTAAAAAAAACCCGTTTGTGCTCTTTTTTCGCCCCTTACCAAATTATAAGAATCGTTAAGAGAATCGATAAGGAATCGGTTCGATAAGCAGGAATCGATAAGGAACCGGAATCGTTAAAATCTTATCGGTTCTCATCCCTAGTGTTCACTGTATAACACTGTAGGCAGCTTTTCAAGCAGGACTTAAACAGCAATAAACTCTCCACATTCTGAACCTGGATCAAACTTTGAGGATGAAAAAGTAGAATAAACAACCAACGTCTCAAGGTAAAAAATAAAATAAAATAGTTACTGTGGACCTCACCAAAATACAAGAGCAAACAAACACTCGCTACATTATATACACTGCCCTCATATACATTAACGAGCCCACCACACCACTTCTGAAAAATATACAGTTGAAATGTACAGTATTTCAATTAGAACACAAGTTCTTTCCAAAATGTGCATAGAGTAAGTTTAATACAACAACTATGGAGTTTACAAAAGAAAAGTAAGGTTAATGATATAACTTAAAATCTGTGTCAGTTGTCAGACAACAAAAAGCTGCATGCAACCCCAAGAATACAAAAAGGTATACCCTTGTTAAACAGCTTCAAGCCCGTATTGACAAGACCATGTCAGTTATATTTTACTCTTAACCTTACTTTTCTTTTGTTACTCAACAGATGTATTAAACCTACTCTATGCACATTTTGGAAATAGCATGTGTATGACTACACCCCTTGTGAAGTGATATTTTGAACATTATCTGTAACACACAGCAGGCATCTAAGAAGGACTTAAAAAAAAAGAAAGAAGAGTAAAGATAAATAAATAAAATAAATTCCAATAACAGCCCCCATTCTTATGCACATCACAAATAAGAAATAAGTCTTGGGGAACAGTCCCAGGGAGCCGTCTCGGCACAAGTGCAGGGCGTGGGTCTATGCGGCTGAGTGTGTGTTAACGCTTGAGTTCCTTCAGAGGTGCGTGTGTGTGTGTGTGTGTGCGTGCGAGAGAGAGAGAGAGATGCACCTGAAGGCAGATGCAGGGCAGTATGTAGGCCTACGTGTGGCACCTCTAAAGGAGTGGCACCAGGTTGGGTGGGTGGGTGCGCGTGCGCACCTATGAAGCCATCACATTGCTAGAGTGGGTATCCAGAGTGTTAAAAAAGTAGAATAAAACCCCAATGTCTCAGGGTAAAAATACCGAAATAGTTACTGTGGATGTCACCAAAATCAAGGAGCATACAAAGACTCGCTACATTATATACACTTATGAGCACACCACACCCCCTTTGAAAAATAACATTTTGAGTAATATTTCAATTAGCACACGTTCTTTCCAGAATGTGCATAGAGTTAGTTTAATACAACATCTGTTGAGTTTACAAAAGCAAAGTAAGGTTGATAATATATCTTTAAATCTATGTCAGTTGTCTGACAATAGTTTGTGTTTTTGTATTCTTGGGGTCGCATGCCGCTTTTTGTCGTCTATACAGGCTTGAAGCTGTTTAACAAGACTGTGGTATCTGGTCCACACGACTTCCCCTTCGATTACATCCTTTAATGACTGAGGAAACTTGCCAACTAACTTTTTGGCGATTTCTGTAGAAACTTGCTTCGTAGGAGACGGACACGTCGTCATCATCTCTGTTGCACCAATTCTGATCATTTCTCTTAAACTCGGGATGAGTTTAAAATCTGTCAGTTGTCAGACAACAAAAAGCGGCATGGAACCCCAAGAATACAAAAACGTAAACCCTAGTCTAACCGGGCTTGAAGCTGGTGGTGGACTGTGGTATCCGGTCCCTACGACTTTCCCTTCGATGACAACCAAAAAGTTAGTTGGCAAGTATCCTCAGTCATTAAAGGATATTTCTGTAGAAGCTGAGACGGACACGCCGTCATCTCTGTTGCAACGATTCTGATAATTTCTCTTGTTAAACTCGGGACAGGTCTTTGAAATTCCTACTGAAAAGATTTCCTGAGGCTCTAATGCAATGTCTGGAGAGAGGCAAAGCGGTTAACCCAATCTCCATGAAGCAGGTTTCTGGAACACTGTCATTTATGTTTTACTATTAACCTTACTTTTCTTTTGTTTTGTAAGCCCAATATACAGCCGCGGAAAAAATTAAGAGACCACTTCAAAATTATCAGTTTCTCTGGTTTTACTATTTATTGGTATGTGTTAAAGTAAAATGTACATTTTTGTTTTATTCTATAACCTACTGGCAACATTCCTACCAAATTTCAAATAAAAATATTGTCATTTAGATCATTTATTTGCAGAAAAATGACAATTGGTCAAAATAGCAAAAAAGATGCAGTGTCTTCAGATCTCGAATAATGCAAAGAAAACAAGCTCATATTCATTTTTAAACTACACAATACTAATGCTTTAACTTAGGAAGAGTTCAGAAATCAATATTTGGTGGAATAACCTTGATTTAAAATCACAACTTTCATGTGTCTTGGCATGCTCTCCACCAGTCTTTCACATTGCCGTTGGGTGACTTTATGCTACTCCTGGCGCAAGAATTCAAGCAGCTCGGCTTCTTTTCATGGCTTGTGACCATCCATCTTCCTCTTGATCACATTTCAGAGTTTTTTTTATGGGATTCAGGTCTCGAAATTGGGCTGGCAATTTAATGTCTATCATTATTGTTAAGCAATTCATTAGCATTAGAAGTTCCACTTACATGTTGCACCTGCTGATAAATGAATAAACACCTTGGATACTTTTAGTTTTTATATATATCATTATCAGTCATAACCAGTGGACCAGTCATAACCTCCCTAAACCTTATTGAAGTTCAACAAAATATCTTTTAAGTTCAACTAAACTGACTGGTAAAACACCATCATTAAATGTTCTCAAAGTCCAGCCAATCAACCTTGTAGCTATATTGATGCATTTGCGTTTATCTCTTTGAATCCCTTATGGCGAACGCAGGCTTGTGGTCATTTTCGCCAGGGTGTGTGGTTGCGAATTGCTCACAGTGCTGAAATGTGTGCTCAGACAAAAAAAAAAAAAGCTCAGTGCTAAAAAAAATTTTGAGGGAACATTGGTCCTGGCAACCAATGCTGCGTCTACGTAATAGGATGTCTATGGTTGTTGGTACCAGTCTTTAGAGTGTCCAGTAAACCAACTGCCATCTCCACACTGCCCAGACTTTTTCCAACTACCTACTTATTTTTTCAATTGTGTAGTGTCATTTTAAGATGAATGAGGTTGATACAATAGTAAATGTAGCCAGGGTCATGTTGGCCTACAAAGTTTCAAGGAGGATACAGGAGAGACAACAATCCAGAAGGAGGAGGAGACTTTGGTGTAAACCATGGATACTGCGTCGTGCAGAGCTTAGGTATGAAGACACCCCGGCTTTTGCTAACTTCGCCCGCTTCGCACCTCAGGCTTTTGAGCAATTGCTCACTATGGTGACTCCAATAATTAGGCGACAAAACACTAATTTCAGGGACTGCATTTCTCCTGGTGAGCGTCTGATGCTAACATTAAGATTTCTGGCAACAGGTAAGCTGCTAAAACTCCTATAAATTCCCTCACAATACAATTATTTCACTACACAGTGTATAGATAATTGTGTAACAAGGTTAATGCCAATCTGTGTTGTTTAACAGGTGAAACCTTCCAGAGCCTTGCATATCAATTTCGTATTGGTTGCTCAACCATCCGGGAAATTATTCCTGAAACATGTGAAGCTATTCATAAGGTGCTTTGTGAAAAAAACCTCAAGGTAAGCATAATGTATCATTAGTAGGGCCGGGACTTGAACGCGTAAATTAAGATTAATTAATTACACAAAAATTAACGCGTTAAAAAAATTGACGCATTTTAATCGTATCTATTTTTGCACCGCGGAACGTTTCTCACTGGAGGAGTTTCAGACGGACCGATTATACTGGCGCACCAACTAACGCGCAAAAATTCGGTTCAAACAAGTTGAACCATAGACATATATGACTATGAGTTGAACAACAAACTACAGTGGCACAGTGAACATGAACAAAGAAGCTGATCAGACAGCATTGGTTGGCCCAGTGAATGGGACATTTTGTTACAAAAAACTAACGGATGGAGGCGTCGATAAGAACACGGTTCAGTGCAAGGAATTTGCATATCACCGCAGCACATCGAGTATCACCTCAATGCAAAACATATAGCAGCTAGCGTGAAAGGCCCCCGCATACTTATCCGACTCACCTCGTACGACTTCACGAGAGACACGCCCTTTCTAATCGGATGATCGTACGACTCACCTTTAGCTGCATGGTTCTACGAGGGGCTGTGGAGATTACCATCGGTTTATTAAGATGTTACAAGGCCATTACATCATCATCAACAACAACAACAGTAGAACTATAAAATAAGAAATCGTTTGTTTTTATACCGTGTATTCTCCGTTAATGATCAGAGGCTGTTGCTGTGAAATGAATTACTAACGACAATGACCAAGCTGGTGGTTATTGCCAAATATTTTTATACCACACAAACAGTTCTGCTTTTCTACGTCTACAATTCAGGTTCTTTTGCAATTTAATCATTTACACAGCTCAAACACAAAGAGGCTGTTCGAAAACCAAGAAATGTTTTTATTATTGCCATAATTACACGACGTCTCCCTATGCTATATATGCGGCGAGAGCAGGGAATAAAATTAGCACCCGCCACTCGACAAATGCAAGTAAAAATATGGTTTGGCGATTCAAATAATTAGGTAACTCGCCATTGGCTGCTGCCGGTTTCTCTGTAAAACAGACTTGGGCTAATGCTATTTAGCATCAGCGAATTTACTGATTGCGTTCCTAATTCCAAAGTGGTTCATTATAGCTGGCCGTCATCATTCTACATTCGAAAATATACCGTTATCTGCAATAACGTTAGCGTTCACATTCAGTCCGTCAGTTGGTCAAGAAGACGCGTACAGTAAGCTAACTGTCTCTAATCGTTATCTATCATAATGTGGCGACATATTGCTGGGGTGCAACTATGGAGGATTATCGGGGCCAAAACTAAATAAATAAATAACTAAATAAATAAATAAATGAATGGTTAAATACTTGGATAAATACATAATTAGATTTATTTATACCTACATTTATTTATTTATACTTACATATATTTATTTATACTTACATTTTGTCATACATTTTGTCAAACATTTTGTCATACTTACATTTTGTCATACATTTTGTCATACATTTTGTCATACTTATTGTCATACTTATTGTCATACTTATTGTCATACTTATTGTCATACTTATTGTCCACGGTGTAACTTGCTTGCAGCAAAATAAATCCGTCATCCCCCGTCACCAAGTCAGGGGGCGTGTTAAAGCCTCTGATTGGTGGTTCAACTTGAATTGACTGCTTTTGACTAATTCAAGATGGCAGCACCCGGTGTGGATTAAATAAATGGAATATTGCATGCTACAGTAGTCGAAATGTTGGCTGTAGCTGAGGAGATGGAGGCAACTGCAATTCACATTGTTTTTAAAATCATATTGAGGGCTTCGCTGAGATTATATCAACGGTATCGGCCCTGACTGACACAGACATAGATGAAAATGTGTTCACGATCCTCAGGTAGCAGATGAGGCTGAGTGATGGTCATACATCCTGGAGGTGGTCGTACTCTGTTTGATCTTAGGCTGGCACAATTGAACACTTCGCACTCTCTGGCCTGAAAATACAAAATATTGCGAACCTTTTTCGAGTGTTCAAGCGCACTATCAAGCGACAAATGCAGCAGAGTGGTATCAGGTATTAATAAGAGTAGACTGTGTCTGTGTCAGGGGTATAGATGTTCGGGATCTGGAGAAAGTAATGGGTAAACGTCCCTTGTCATGACTAAAAGGAGAGCTCCAACTATTAACTCTCTAGTCTGAGAGTTGTCATTTGGTGGGGAGCTGTGAGACTCTTTCTCTGAGACTGTTGTAACGTCATTACTGCTTGACTGTCACTATGTTTACAGTATTGTGCCCTATAAAAGATGGTCCTCCGGCCTTCAGAGCGGAGAGAGACACGATTGAGACCTAAGCCTGGTGTTGTGTTGTTTTTTATTGTCAGAGGTCTGGGTTTCTCTCCCAATCTACAGATTGATAAACGTATTAAAATCCAGAACTCAACTGAACGTAGACCCCGTTTATACGGTGGGAAAACGTATATATTTTCATGCGGTTTGGCCTTTCATTTACGAGAAAAAACGGAGGTTTTATCACGGGAAACGATCATTTCTAAAAACTCCGGCCAAAGTGGAGATTTCAGGAAAACTCAGTTTTTGCGTGTGCACTGGGTCAAACGGAGTTTGCGTCACATATGCGCCTAAAATGCATTCGTGATGTGAGTGTCCTATATTTACTGTTTACTGATCATGGATGCTGTTAACGTAGTGCTCATTTATACGTTAATGCAAACGCAGGATTGCATTCTTTCAACCCTATAACTGAATCTCTCAACCCTTCCCCAGTGTGTGACTATTGGCTTTAACAATGGTATCCCCTGCACTTCCACCAGTGGACTACGAGTTTTACATTCCATCTTGTCTACCTGTTGTAGCCAAATAAACGTAAAGGACATATCTAGGACTCATAGCCAATTTAATGGATTAGCAGCCTACTTATGCAAACCTACAGGTTTAGCATAGTTATGATGGCGTTTGGGGGCGTATATGCGGGTTCATGTAAACAGAAAGTTTTTTGGAAAAAGACCTTGTGTGTACGACGTTATTTTTGAACGGAAGGGCAGAAATATTCTCTATTCTGTAATTACCCGGCTATGTGTAAATGTGGTCTTACTCTTAGTCATCCGTTTATGAAGAGACGGACAAAACACTTTCTTCATCACTGGTGATTCAAAAACTGAGGACATAAGAACCATGCTACAGCGTAACATTCTAATAGCAGCCTGATGCAAACTATGGAAGAGATAGACGTGATGGGGTAACGACAGCGCTACGACCTGGCTACGACTACTACGGCCAGTGCACCCAGTAGGCCACATTAAACCCAACATTTCATAACACTACTAGAAATACTACTAGTAGTAGACGAGTTGAGGGCCTCTTAAATTAAGGATGCAGCCCCACGCAGCAGCTGAGGGTATGTCTTCTGGGACATTCTGGTATCTTGATTTATTTAAATAATGCTCAATAACTTTCATTAAACTAAATCTGGCGCTTGGCATCCATAAACGCCAAAATTCAGTATCCCTCGAGCCTGATCGACTGGTTGAGCCTGCCTGGTGTGTAACACCAATCAGAGGCTTTAACCCGCCCCCTGACTTGGTGACGGGGGATGACGGATTTATTTTGCTGCAAGCAAGTTACACCGTGGACAATAAGTATGACAATAAGTATGACAATAAGTATGACAAAATGTATGACAAAATGTATGACAAAATGTAAGTATGACAAAATGTTTGACAAAATGTATGACAAAATGTAAGTATAAATAAATATATGTAAGTATAAATAAATATATGTAAGTATAAATAAATAAATGTAGGTATAAATAAATCTAATTATGTATTTATCCAAGTATTTAACCATTCATTTATTTATTTATTTAGTTATTTATTTATTTAGTTTTGGCCCCGATAATCCTCCATATGCAACCACCAGAGAAGCGAAAACATGTAGATGGTGCTCCTATCGCAAGTAGGCCTAAAAGAAAGTTAAACGAGAGGTGGCGATTTACTGATAGCGGAGTGAGTAGGGACTGGTTGGTGTACAAGGCTATCGATAGCAATGATAACCCCACAATGAGCTGCAGTATTTGCAAGAGGCACTCTACAAACCGCAACTGCTCTTTCGTTCTTGGTACGATGTGTATGAAACTTGAGTCCATAAAAGACCACGGTCTAATGCCCTACTCAGCGCTATGAAAATTTCCACGGCGGCAGCTGAATCTATCATTACAACACCAACAGTGCAGGGACTTACCAGTATGACCGGGCCGACTGCTGAAAAGATGAGGAACTTCTTCAGAACTGTTCATGCCTTGGCCAAGCATTCACCTTTATCCGACTTCGTGTGGCAGTGTCAGTAAGTACTTTAATTTACTCATCTTCTTTACAATTTGTGTTCACATGTCGCATATGTTAGCAGAAGTAAATAAGCCATGTCTCAGTTGGACCATCTAGAGTAGCATTTTATGCAGCTAGCCAGAGCCAATAGCATTAGGCTAGTTCGGCTAACGTTAGTTGCAGTGTTGGCCGTTGGATACAGTGTTTCAACAGGCTTGTATGAGAGACTCAACGCTGATAGTGACGTTCCCTAGCAACGCACGCAGCTCGCTCAGTCTAACTGCCAAGTAGCAACATTCAGTAAAGTAATATTAAGATGTAATCCGGATCCGTTATTCTGGTTGATACAGAAATCAATATTAAGTAACACGTAGGCCTACTCGCGACCTGGTGGAAACGTGTCCAGGGCGGGTAAGGCTTCCGTTAATAAGGCTACATTAACCTTGTAATGTCCTTGTAACCTCTTTACTTTGTTATCTGACTAGCAAAATAGATAAAGTAGTCTGTGTTTTGCATTATCTCCTTAGATGGAACTTATCACGGTACATTTCTTTATCTCTGTTTCTTAGATTGGACGAACAAAAAGGTATTCAAGCAGGGGGAAGATATCGTAATCCCGTAGAAGCAAGGGTGTTTCTACACTACATTGCTGAAATCGAAAGACGGAAGATACGGGACAGACTCAACAAGGCCAACCACATTGGCGTCATGAGCGATGGATCCACCGACAGTTCTGTAAAAGAGGAGGAGATGGTTTATGTCAGAACGTGTGTGGCGGGTACCGTGGAGACGGCATTTGTTGGCATAACTGCAGTTGAGAAGGCTGATGCCGATAACCTCGGCCATTAAGCAGACCCTCCAGGAATTCGCGATGTCGCGATCGCGCCAATTCACGCGAATTCAACGCGACGTAGCAATTTTAACACATCACCGCAATATTCGCGAAAAATTTGACATCATTGTCGTCTCCCACAACTTTCTCCTGCCCTGCAGACATGGTGCAGACACTAGCAGAGTTCTAATCCGTTGTAAACAATGATAAGGCTACACCAGGCATGGAAATTAAACGCAGTTTTATGTGTAGGCTGAGATATTCATAACATTTTATTCAGTCTTACTTGTGGTCCTTTTGTAATTCCAACAGGTGCACTTCATTGTGGATAAGTAAATCCTATGAACTGTTCCCCCTACGTGTTTAGCATAACGTAGCATAACTAGCTATGTTTCTAGATAACAGTCTAACAGCTGTTGCCATTCCCAAGAGACGAACATTTGAATGATGTCAAAGTAAAAGTCCTGTGCTCGTTTCCATAACAACATTACAAACACTATACCTTTTCTGACCTAAATAAGCAGAGGGCAGAACAGCCTATTTTGCTACATTTTTGTAGTACTGGTAATCTTTTGTTTGGCATGTTGGTAAGGTTATTTAGGCTAGCTTTACACGACAACGATCTGAACACAAACCGCAAAAGTGGCGTTGCGTTCCCACTTTTAATTTCGCGTTTAGACGAGAGTCTTTGGGTGGAAATCTGCATGCAGACGGTGACGCAAAAGTGTGTCAAATTGAACTTAACCGGTGCAGACGTGGAGGTACTGCAGGATGTATATGTGTCCATTCTATTCCACTATGGCTATTTTAACGCGATTGGGAGTTTATTTATTTATTAATTCACTTACATTTGCAGTGTTCGTGTACATTTACATTTAGTCATTTAGCAGACGCCTTTGGCCAAAGCGACGTAGGCTACAAGGGATAGAACAGTCTAGCTACGAGACCTAGTGTAATTAATGCGCCTTCTCTGTTCTGTTTTATCTGTGATTACTCGGCTTATTTGCTGAAATGACTCCTGGATATCAAGGCAGCTTGAATCTCCGAGTGATGGAAATAATCCGACATGTTTGTTGTTGTGTGGCTGTACTGCACATGGACATGATGTCAACGCGTATGCCAGGATAGCCAGCGTGAGCAGCTCAGAGCACACTTTTGCGTTTTCAACCCTTTAGACGGGAACGCAACGGTGGAGCGTTTTTAAGATTTCCACTCTGGAGGGTGGGTTCATTTTTTTGCGTTTTTAAGCCCTCAAAACGCTGTCGCCATCTAAACGAAAGGCACATCTGATAAAATATTTTGTCGTTTTCACCCGGGAGCGTTGTCGTGTAAAGCCACCCTTAGAGGACCATTTCTCAACGGTTTGGTTCTTTAGAGAATGTTTGTTTATTAATTATTTATTTTTCATCAAATAACTCAATTATAATTACAAAGAGGGAAATAAGCTACTTTTTATCACAACTTTCACTTGCTCCCGCAATTTCATCACAACACAACTCACAACATCACAACTAAAAACACCGCAATTTTCACCGCAACTTTTGGAAAAAGCCCCCACGAAATCAGTAATTTTCAGCCGCAACTATCACAAAAAAGTCCCGTGAAATCCTGGGGGGACTGATTAAGGGGATCATGGAGTCGGTGTGCAGCGTTTGGGAGAAGAAGGTGGTGGCGGTCTCAACAGACGGAGCGGCAGTTATGATAGGAGCCAAAAGTGGTGTTGTCACACGGCTGAAGGAAAAGACACCTTACATCGTCGGGGTTCACTGTATGGCGCATAGACTTGAGCTTAGTTTTAAGATGCAATTAAGAGCATCAGTCTCTATCAACTTGAGGAGCTGCTCTCTGGTCTTTACACCTTTTATCACGTGAGTCCTCTAAATCGCTCAAACCTGGTCAAGAGCTACAAAGATTTAGGAATGACCCCTCTCATGCCGACCAGATTTGGTGGCACCAGATGGCTATCCCACCTCTCAAGAGCAATTGATCATTTCCTGCGAGGCTATCAAGCCATTGTTAAACATCTAGAGCATGTTAGTCTCTCATAAAAAAAATATTGTTAGAAAATTATTAATAATTTTGCTATTGTAATGCTTTTTGGCTGTTTTCATTGAAATGTAGTCTAATTTAAAATGCCAAAAAATAACAATTTATGATGTAAAATATTATTTTAAAATAAATGTATTTTGTATTGAAATATGTCAATATGAATGGTTTTGTGATATGTCAATCTTGGCTTATTCTAGTTGAGGTCCAGTGATGCAGGGCAGGTAAAGTCTGTACAGCAATGCAAGGCCAAGAAGTTTGCGCAGATGGCAAAGGATTCCGGGATTCTGAGGTTTTGTGGATTCCTGTGCGACCTTGTCCCTCAGCTGAGTATCCTGTCACAGTCACTCCAGAGATCCTGCATAACCATCGCTGAGGCTCACAGTTGCCTCTTCTCCACCCACGCTGTCTTGATGAAGTACAAATCCAGGTATTTTTGATTGGAAAAGAAAATTAAATTAAATGTTTTATAGATGAGGAAAGTGATTGTGATGTACTGATGTGAGATGTATTTAATTACGTTGTAGAGAGGGACCAATGATGAGGGCGACTAAGGGCAACATTTTCAATGGAGTGACCCTGAATGCTGGGAAAGCAGAGGAGCAGGTCATCTCGTCTAAGGATAGGCTGATTGACAGGCTTCTTGACAGCATTGGAAGCAGGTTCATGGATGTCAGCACAGGAGTACTACAGGCTACCAAGTTGGCTTGCTTCAAACATTGGCCACAGTCAGCAGAGGAGCAAGCAGGTTGGTTCAAATTCAGGCTAGAGTCAGTGTAGCACACTCTTTCTTGTCAAATATATTAAGAAATGCTTAGGATAACCTAATTAAAACAAAAGAAGTATGATGCCTAAATGTAGTTTAGATTTCTAAAGTTATGGTGTTGTTTCCTCAGATTTTGGTGACCGCGAACACACTTGTGGACCACTTTTCCCCTGTCCTCTCCCAGCCTGAAAAAATAGGTGATCAATGGACAATGCTTAAAGCCAAGATCTTCCTTGATCATAAAATAATTCAAAACCTGACCTGGGCAGATGTTGGTCATATGTATGGCAGCACCTGTCCAGACATCTTAAACCTCATGGACCTAATTCGTGCCATACCAGTAGCAACGGCTGACTGTGAGAGAGGGTTCCATGTCATGAAAAAAGTGAAAACAGACTGGAGGTCAAGGCTGGACTCGCTGACCCTGTCAGACTTGCTGCTGGTGCAGCTGACATCCCCAGCCATCCCATGTTTTGACCCTACTCCTGCAGTCGAACTGTGGCATTCGGACTGCGTCAGAGGTCGTAGACTGGATTGGCTGGATCGTCACACATTTGAAGATGGCAGTGATGATGATGATAATTCAATTATATTTAATAGTATTTTATAGAACTCTCTCTCTCTCTCTCTCTCTCATTATATGGTTGTGTGGCTCCTAGTTCACATGTTCTTTGAAGTCTGTATATGAGATATGATATGAATTATTTTTAATAAACGATATGATTCTTTTAACAGTGTCTGAAACCTTCATATAGTTCCCCACTTAGTAGTACTAAGACCAATGGTCAATCAGCAATTATTTCTGTAATCTTTTTTAATGATTTGGTGTTGTGAGCAGTTCTGTGGCCGGTAAAAAAAAATATTTAGGCCGGTAAATTTTACACCTTACATGCCAATGGCAGGTAGGCCTAAAAGATAATTTTATGCCCTGGGCGAGAGCCACGATAGAGCAAGGAAGAAGGGAGATGCGGTTTTCCTCCTGCATCGCCGCTGGTGCACTTCACAGTTTTTTTCATTTTTACAAACTTGTCCCTGATCTTCCTCCAACTCCTAATGCACTCCTGGACCTCCAGCCCCAGGTTACCAGCGATCTCTCAGCGATTTTTTTTAAAACGGCGGTGCTGTCATATAGGGAACGAAACAGGAAACGTGATTTTAGCCAGGGGTGTCGGACAGCTCGGATTGGATAGTTGAGAAAATTCGAGCGGTGCACCAGAGGCCATCCGAGACCCTCGGAAGGCTCTCCGAGGTGCTCAAAGGTGTGGTCCCACCCAAGGAGGGCGTTTTAGGGCGTGCCTCGTGAGATCGGAGAGCACGGTCGGATAAGCATGTGGGGCGCTAAGCCTGACTCCGGGTACAACCCACACACAACCCGCACTCCACCAGAGATGTTTTCTAACAGTCAGGGTTCCCAATGTTCTGAATGTACTTGAAAGTATTGTGTTTTACTTAAAAAAACCAAAGTATTACAGTTTACAGAAGGTCTACCTATCAATAGGCTACCTGGATTTCTGAAATGTACTACATTTCTAAATATGGTATTGCTACACTTAATGGCAAAAATTGCACTGGTCTGTTGGACTTGAACAAAAATAAACAATATTTGTGTTGGTTAAGCTTATGTATTCAGTCATTATTCAATGGTATACTAAAAATTCATGTGGAAAAAATTACTTCTCACTGTTCTCAGGTGAAATATGTATATGCGATTAAAATGCGATTAATTTCGATTAGTTCATTACAAAGCCTCTAATTAATTCGATTATTAATCAACCTATTTCACCTAGCACATATCTAAAATAGCTGGGATCAAGTTGTTCCATTGATCTAAATTCGTGTTCTAATTACAGTAAGATGTAATGTGGTCTTGCTTCACAGCTGACCTCTCAGTGAGAGAGGAGTAGACTTGATAGTCTTAAGCATTTCCATGTCTCTATCCTGAGCCTGAGTGTCAGCCGCTTTCTTCTTATGTCGAGGTGTAAAGATTTGGGGGGTGAAATAAGATGAACCAGCTTCCTCTCCCCCATCAACTGGTGTCACGTCCTCACAGCTGATGGTGGTAGCACTTATAGAGCTTTCTTCTCCCTCAATTCCCTCCAAAAGATCATCATCCACTTACGTTGATATATCATGCTGACAAAAAATATTGACATTACAAATGTGTTTTTGTTTATCTCCTTTCAGTGCCCCGAAACAACAACGGAGTGGTCAAAAATTGCTGATGGTTTTCAGAAGAACTGGCAGTTTCCCCATTGTCTGGGTGCTTTGGATGGGAAGTATGTGGCCATCAGACCTCCACCAAACAGTGGCTCACTGTACTATAATTACAAACATTTTAATTCAATTGTACTCATGGCCCTGGTTGACAGTGACTACAAGTTCCTGTATGTTGACATAGGATGCAATGGCAGGGTGTCTGATGGAGGTGTTTTCAGGGGGTGTACTCTACATCAGTCACTGGAACGACAAACGGCCAACATCCCCCCACCCTCTCCCCTGCCAGGATCCAAACAACTCATACCTCATTTTGAAGTGGCTGATGAAGCGTTTCCGCTTAAGCCCTACATAATGAAGCCCTATTCCAGGCGAGGCCTTTCTGAGGACCAGAGAGTGTTCAATTACAGGCTGTCAAGAGCAAGAAGAGTCGTGGAGAATGCCTTTGGCATACTCACAAACAGATGGCGTGTGCTGTTCACAACCATTAATCAAAAGCCACAGGTTGTGGAGAGTATAGTTTTGGCCTGCTGTGCTATGCACAACTTTCTCCAGGAGGAACACAGAATTGTGTACGAGGTACCTGATACCACCCCTGACTGCTGGAGAGAGGATCCTACTTTACGGCAGGCTGCTCTGCCTGGGTCTAATAATCCCACTCAGCAGGCCAAAATTATAAGGGAATCCCTAAGAGAATATCTTAATTCTGATCATGTAAATAATTATGTAAATGCTAATGTTATCTAGTTTTTAAATGTGTTGTGCTTTTGAATGTGAATAAATTCTTACATCAAGAGACAAGTTCGATTTCGATGGCCTTTTCCTCATATGGATCTGCAGGAACTTCAGTTTCTGCAGCATCCGGGACTGGCGTGGTGTGACGAAACCATCACTGCCCGATGGCTTTGCCTTAAGGTACCTGCAGTACTGGGTCCTCATTGTGTCCATTTTAGCTTTTACTGCTTTTTCTGTAACATACAGTAGATCAAGACTAAATAAACAACAACATAGGCTTATACTGCTTTAACTGCTTTTTCTGTAACATACAGTACATTTAGACTAAATAAATACACAATAAACAACATAGGCATATGATATGTTTTCAAGTAGCACAAGTTAAGCTTTCTAGTGTATCTGATTAATCAGTCAAGACAAGTCAAATGTATTTATAAAGCACATTTAAAAACAACAAATTACGTTGTTTAAAGTGCTGATAATCCTCCATACAAATGTTTGGTGCTTTTCTCAATACACTGAATACTTGTTGCCTACTTATAGATCAGGGAGCATCCAAACTCGATATTCATGGGCCAGGTAGAGTGGCTTGCTCATTTATTGCTAACGTTAGCCATTAACGGAATCACAAATAAAAATGGTCATTTGTTAGCCGTTAGCCACTAACATAGTTCATATAAATAAAACTTAGCTCACTTAAACATGTTTTTGACAGTGTGAGACCGCCCCAAAAAAAACATAACACAAGGCTTACTCTGAGCGTAACTATGTTACTATTTCTAGATAACTGTCTAACAGCTGTACTAACTGTCACAGCTGTTGCCTTTCCCAAGAGACGAACATTTGAATGATGTTAAAGTAAACATCCAATACTATATTGTGAGCGCGTTCATAACAAAAATACAATCAATATACATTATGCTGACTGAAATAAGCATAGGGCAGATCATGGTAGAACTACCTAGCTACTCACCAGTAGTCTCCAGTTTATCAGCGATGTATTTTATAGCAGCATTTTTGCTGTCCCGGTTGGAGTACGCCTGACTCCTCACATCATACAGCTGGGTCTTCTCTTCCCACAGCTCAATAAAAACATCCTCCCGTTCTTGGGCCAGAAACCAGCCATTGTCCGATGAAGATTATGAGCAGTGCACAAGTAGACTTTATCGACATCAAAAACAGAGCTCGAGGATGTTGTGCACGCGAGTTGAGCCAAGTTGTCCAGGTAACGAGCTGTCAGAATGTTGGAGTTCGTTGGAAACGGCTCTGTGGGTAGACGATGGATTGACTCGTAAAACGATCGGTTGACAACCAATCAAATTCTAGAATTCGTCTAAGATTTAGTTACCATTGTCGATGCCGAATCGTAGTCCGTCTACCGGATAGTAGTCGCGCATGCGTCAACTTTGCGACTCTGTTACAACGAGCCAGGTAATGTGGTTGCCCTGGGGATGAGTGAAGGCATTTAGTGAAGGAGTCATTAATGAGCTACTCAATTTAAACGGATCCTTGGTATTGTTATTTGTTATTTAGCTAACATTTTAGTTTCTTCTTAAATAATGGAAGAAAGTCAAACTGACTCAGTCATGATGGGAGAAATGAACGAAGAAAGCCAGTTTCATAAGAACATAATAATTTATTTAAAAACGAGGGAGATGTTGCCACAGTGGACAAAACAGATGAGGTGGAGAATCAACAAAAATATACCAAGTTTCGTTTTGAGGGGTACGTACTTTGTACAGCACAACTCACTCACACCGTAACTTCGTTTTATGTCTAATCCCCTCTGTTGAGAAAAGAAACGCCTCCGCCCGACATTCAAAGTTGCCGATCCTTTAATTTTATGCAAACGTGAACCAGGCGGTAACAAATCAGCTCGGCGTGTGTCAGCCGACGTTGTGGGCGGGAGTAATAAAAAAAAAATCCTGGGGAGTCTTGGGAGACTGTTACTCAGGGAAATATTTTATGTGAATAAAGCTAAATACAGGTGTTTACACAACTTTTACTATGTATGCTCCGCCTTCAATTTGGAACTTTTGCTTGTTGGCCCAGTTGACAAACGGCATTTTCACAGTTCCACACCTATTTGCTTTTCTTTTTGCCGCAGGGATCAACAAAATACACTCCGTTTGAGTGTTTTTTTTTTTTGCGGAAACCTGGGAAACCAGGTGTTATGAATCTGTGCCCCATGGGCGATGATTTCAATGCTCTTGAGCCGGAGGAAGACCTGGAACGGAAAATTTCCGACTCGATTGAGCTGAACAAAAAGGTTAAGCATGAGACAAATACTTTTTTGAATGGAGATACCATACTAGATGTATGTAACATATTACATGCAACTATATATTTTTTTTTGTTTGGTAGGTTCTCGCCAACATTGAGAAGGCACAAGAACGGCAAAAAAAACACTATGCCGCAAAGAAAAGGAAGGGCTGCAGGACAGCCAACATAAAAGAAGGGGACGAGGTCTTAGTGTCTGGAAAAAAAAAAAAACCCTTTGGCCAAGGCCTGACACCACTCCATCAGGGGCCCTTTAAGATGGAGAGCCTTACTGAAAAGGGGGTGGCCACATTAAAAAGCAACAGTGGAACCAGGCAGAAGGTCAATTTAAATCGCCTGAGGCCATATCAAAGGAGAAAAGGTTATGTATTAAGTAAAAGTTTTCAGTAGCCTTTCTGTAGTGAGAATGTCAATAATGACCATATAATGTCTGCATATACAGAAACGGATTGTGGTGTGGTGAAGATGGAGCACTGCTACGCGGACCTCGGTCCAAAGTGGCTGCAGCCATGTGAAGGTCAACAAACCAAGCTTGTAAGTTAGATACTATGTTGTATATCAAATATAGACTCAGACTGTTAGGTACGGCAGCTTTTAGATTGCTGTATGTAGCTGCTCTCAATGCTGCAGCAGTTATCACCATTGATTTTTTTTTGCAATTATACAGCTGAACTACGTGCTGGACAGAAATGGCCCTGCCACTGAAAAGATAATTGAAGATGGCAAGACCTTTCTGACCAGAGAGGACTTCTGGAGCCTTGGTTGCAGCCAGTGGCTGGAGTCCACTGTGGGTTTCATGGCAATTATTTCAGTGTACAGTCGATTACACAAGCATATATGGCTTTTGAAAAATGTTTTTTTCCCCTTCAATACTAGATTGGAAATGCCTGTTTCAGGCTGATTGCGGAGAGAAATGTAATGTTATTAATTATGTTCTTTTGTAATTGATCACTTCACTAAGTATTAAACCTCAGAGTTAATTTTGGTTTTGTATTATTTCAATAAACAGGGGAAATCCATCCACATTGTGGACCTGTATGTGGTCCCTACGTGGAAAGTCATGGACCCACTGCCGACCCTGCCAGTAGGTTGGAGACATCTAAAAGCATCAGAGATGAGAAAATGTTATGTGATTAAACCATTAAAACCTGCTTTTGCTAATGCAAACAGAACAACCTGAGACAGAAGGATGTCATAATCTTTCCTGCTTGGAGCAGACAGGATGGGGCAGTAAACCACTACCTCCTCTGTGTTGAGTACAATTTTTCATTTTTCTACCATTTTAAGAATAAGATATAAGATTTTTATATTTTGAATGCAATTAAATGTAAGGAAAATGTGTTTTTTAAACCTATTGCAGGTCTTATTGGTAGCTCAGTGGCAGGTGTTGTACCTCGACTCTCTGAATCCAAACGGATTTGGAGATGAGTCCTACCGCAAAGTATTTAGGTTGTGATAATGGCAATAGTTTTTGGCTTGTTCCTAGCCCTCACACATTCCTCTGAGTTCCAGCGGTGGTCCTGTTCTACGACCTACATAACCCATTAATGACCAGAGAACAGAGAAATATGTTTATGATATGTCAAGTCACACACAAATTCAACTTTAAAACATGGCATGGTAGTTAGGGTAGATATGAGGAACAACAATTCTTAATTTGGTTTCCAATTCTAGTTTGTCATTAATGGGTTAAAATTCTGTTAACAAGCCCTGTTCCGTGGCTGGTTTCCCCGGTAGCCTTGTTCCCAGGCTACAAAACAATATGGTCAGTGTTCTTACTGTGTGTATGCTACTGTACCTATTAGACAGGTGGCATGCTCCATTGAGGCGGGCGAATGGACAGAGAAGACTGGTGTGGATCTCGAGGTGTGTACAACAAACTTCACAGGGGTTCAATTATTCTTTAACTTTGGAAAAAATGGAAAATGGTGCTGCCTTCTTAAGTAATTTATTTTGGCTTTTCATTTTACCAGGAATTCCCCACACAAACATCAGGGAATTCGTGTGGCATTTTCATGTTGATGGTAAGATATGCTTATTATTTACAAACATAGTACTTGTAGTTCTTCTTGATGTCGAAAGTGGCATTTTCTTTGAAAACCCACTGAAACGCAAACAGACATCTATGTACAATAGCAGCTGATTTGACTGAAGTTTCACTAGTGTGTGGCATAAAATAATGAATTAGAAACGTCTTGGCAACCATTAATTGTTGTTTGTAACTACTTACTTAATGTTTGCGGTTTCTTTTTTGTTATTTTTCACAGTATGCCCTCTGCTTATGCACCTCCACCCCCTTTCACTTCTCCGAGGTATCTGCAATTTCAGTTTTTTTTTGTTTAAATAGAAAAGTGAAGACACAGGTCAAATGTCTCGAAACTAAATACATTTCTTGTCTTAAATCACATTTTTAGAATGACATGCCACAAATACGCAGGTGGTGGTGTGTACAGCTATTGCAGAGATTTGCAATTGAAGGGTAAGCATGAGGTTGAAGTCAAGGTTTCAGAAGGTTTCTTTGTGATGTCTAGTCTGAAGAAAACTACTTGAAATTACATAATTCAATTTTAGACATGGACAAGCCTTTGCTTCATGGACCAAGGAGAGTCGGGAGCTCCTCGAAGGGAGGTACTTGCTTTTACTCAGGGTGAGCAAGACCCTTAAGCAAGGCACAAAGGTTAGTTATCCAGATGTTATACACATAACAGGTAAAACTGATTTAAGTGACATGAAAACACAATTTATCACACTGTATCTGCATGATGGTTGCAAATGTACTTGTCCAGGCGAAAAATGTAGAGGGGGTTCCAGATGAAAGGCAGTGCCTAGCAGAGGGAATGCTCCTCTGCCAATTTCAGACACACAAAGGACGAAGGTGGGTTAAATGATTCCCCTATTGGTGTGTGATTACAGCCAAAGTAACAAAAAAATGTATCATAGATTTTACCCATGAGCCTCTTTTATCCTTGTTAAACTACAACAAGTACCTTGTCTAAATGACATATAATTAATTTGGTTAGAGTCTTCCACCCTGATGCAGACTGCATCGAGTGGGTGCAGTGCCAGTGGTGTAGGGGTTGGCTGCACAAAGACTGTGCTGGTGCCATCAATTCCCAGAAAATCAACTGTGGTTGCAAAATTGATGACACCGAGATGCAAAGGTACTACACCATTTTGTTGAAATACTCCGAGGACAACATGCAATATGTTGTCTATCTGAAGTTGATGAGCATTTGCACAATAGCTTGGAGCCCTCATGTTTTCACTCTATGTCGGCAGGATCATGGATACCGCAGAGAGAGAGGGGATTCTTGCGGTCTTCAGCAAGGACCAAATCAAGGTGACTTAACATAAAGTGTGTGGTTATTAATTACATTCTCTATCATGGCTCTTAGCCTATTTGTGGGCCCTGGCTTGAACCTTTTATTTTAGGCCGCAAGGTGAAGCACGAAAAGTGCTTTAGAAAATGAATCCCGTTCCACTCACTGG
Source organism: Sprattus sprattus (assembly GCF_963457725.1). Classification (NCBI taxonomy): domain Eukaryota; kingdom Metazoa; phylum Chordata; class Actinopteri; order Clupeiformes; family Clupeidae; genus Sprattus; species Sprattus sprattus. The sequence goes on along the minus strand of NC_137925.1, from coordinate 36,347,548 downwards.
CATCTACACAATCTTTAGCTTATAAAAAAGAACGAGTCGTGGTTAGTTACCAAAAAAAAGTTCGTCGCTGATTTTCCAGTCGATTGTCTATATGGCTTTGTTTTATGCAGAACTAGAGACTTCAGAGCGTAATAAGATTTTTGTCGGGAGCCGTGCCACGGTTCGACACGTGATCATGCTACACCAATGAGAAGGCTGCTTTTTGACAACAGAATGGAAAAATGGCGGCTTCCGTGCGGTTAGAAACATCGTTAAAGATAGAGGAAAACACTTGAACATCCTCAAAATTGGGCTAAATTAATTCTAATTAGTGCTGTATACATAGCCGCGTCCAAGAAGAACAATGAGGCAAATATACGATAATGTTATTTTTATGTTAAGTCATTTAGATCAAGTTTGACATACATGGGCATACACATTACTGACGATCTTACATGGACTGTGAACACCCAGCACACCGAAGAAATCAAGGCAAAGACTGTACTTCCTACGTCAGCTAAGGTGATCTTAACTATGAGAAATCATAGGCTTAGATGATACACAAACAATTCCATGCAACATTGTAAGAAGTCATCACAGAAATACAATAATCATCCCAACTTTAGAAATCCAGGGAGGGGGTTGACTTTTCCTCATTGATCTGGAGCACTCACACCTAATTGTAAGCCCTGTCAGACCCTCGTTTGTAATTGTGATTAACATTAAATAAGGGTTAAATACATTATATCAGTAAGACACAGCACAAAATACAGTAGTAATACGGATAAGTGCAACGGCCCAGTGGTTGAGAAACACTACACTAGGACATCAAGTCTGAAATGCCATCAGCGGTTGCACAGTGAAGAAAAGCCATGTAAATGCTTGAATTCTGAAGTTTGAAGTTTGCCCTTCTCAAATGCATATGTTGATACTCATGCCAATGTGGAAAAACTTCTAAACAAGCTGGGTCTCTAAAACATCACCTGATAGTACATGGCAGGGAAGGTCCACATAAATGTGCCTGACCTTTTATATGTTTACAATATGTAAAGGCATTTTCACTGGCATTTTCATATGCAAAAACATACTATGTGGGAAAACATTTACAAGGTCTTCAACTCTGTTTGTGTGTGTGTGTGTGTGGAAGAGAAGACTGGAGAGAAGCCTCGTGAAGGTGCCCAGTGTGTGCACACTCACACTCACACATATGCACATCCTCATAGGCTGTAAGGTGAACCCTGTTTCCGTTTCAACCCGCTACACTGTCTGGCATCTACAGATGTGGCAGTCATTGCTGTAAGTGTGCAGACAGATTTGCCATGCACTTTATATGTTTTTTTACAGGGACTGGCAACAGGACATGTATCATTGACATTACCAAGGTGTCATCAGCTCTTGGAACCAGTGTGTTTTCAGCCTTGATCGGAATTCAAACATTTTCTGGGTGTGACTCCACAAGTGCCTTTAATGGCAAAGGAGAAAAAAAAGACATTTTCTGTTGCATGTGAGAAAGATGAGTACCTAAAGGCTTTTAAAAGTTTAGGTACTAACTTAAACTTGGAGCAGTCAACATTTGCATTTCTTTGCCAGTATGTATGCCACTTATATGATCAGTCGGCAGCTGATAATGTAAATAAAGCTAGGTTCAAGGCTTTCTGTATGACATCATCAGCCTTGCCAGAATTATCCATTCCCCCTACCACTGATGCCCTCCATCAGCACTGCAAAAGGGCAAACTACCAGGCTGCAATAATGAGGTCCTGTCTCAAACATAATATAAGTGCTCCATCACCTGCTGGATATGGTTGGCAAATAGAAAATGGGAACTTGCACGTCACCTGGATGACTAGAAATCCGGCCCCTGACAGTGTTTTGCATGTGATACACTGTGGCTGCAAAGGTGCCTGTGAGACAGACAGATGTTTTTCTGCAGGATTGTGTTGCATAGTTGACCTATGTCGTTGCTGTAGGAACTGGAAGATAACTGTCCTGACACTGACACTAACAGTGAGGACTGAGTGTCCCTAATCTGTTATTTCTTATTCAGTTTTGTACAGTTTTATATATCATATTTCATGTTTCATAAAGAGTGTTTTTATGGTTCATTAGTGTTGTTTTCATTTGTGGAAGAATACATGAATGAATGAACAAACAGATGGTCATTGGTATTTACAATTACTGCCTTTTATTGATACATGGAGGTTTATTTGTCACATACATAAAAATACTACTATTTTTTCTGTGCGAGTGTGAAGAAAGAAAGATCAAGAAATATTTTTCATAAATAGCAAGAGGGAGTTTAAAGAGCAGTGTGTGAAAAAAGGTGTAATTGATGTTTTATAGTCATTGTGTGTGTTCAGGATAAGGAATGCTTGAGGAAAGAAGCTCCTCCTCAGTCTCTCTGTTCTGGTCTTGTAGCAGCAGAGACGTTTGCCTGACCTCAGTGTTTTGAAAAGTCCATGGTCAGGATGTTAGGAATCCTTTACAATACCTTGGGCGCTGGTAGGTAGGTCTTTTCTTGTAGGTCTCCTGCAGAATATGGAGAGATGCTCTGATGATTCGGTGCTGCAGTCACAGGCTGTACAGTTCCCATACCAAGTGATGCTGTCAGGACACACAGCTGATGGTGCTGAACTTCCTCAGCTGATGTAGGAAGTACAGTCTTTGCCTTGATTTCTTCGGTTGGTGTTCACAGTCCATGTAAGATCCACAGTAATGGGTATTCCCATGTATGTTAAACTTGATGTCAATGACAACATAAAAATAACATTATCGTATATTTGCCTCATTGTTATTCTTGGACGCGGCTATCTATACAGCACTAATTAGAATTAATTTAGCCCACTTTTGAGGATGTTCAAGTGTTTTCCTCTATCTTTAACGATGTTTCTAACCACACGGGAGCCGCCATTTTTCCATTCTGTTGACAAATGCAGCCTTCTCATTGGTGTAGCATGATCACGTGTCGAACCGTGGCACGGCTCCCGACAAAAATCTTATTACGCTCTGAAGTCTCTAGTTCTGCATGAAACAAAGCCATATAGACAATCGACTGGAAAATCAGCGACGAACTTTTTTTTGGTAACTAACCACGACTCGTTCTTTTTTATAAGCTAAAGATTGTGTAGATGCCAGTGAGTGGAACGGGCTGAAACGAAAACCGTGTTCACCTTACGGCCTATTTCAGAGCTTATAAGAGGACCTTATGAGTGGAAGGATCCTTTCCAACCGGGTGTTTTTGTGGCGGAACCCCGGATGTTCCAACGAATTGAGGCAACACCTGAAGCCCAAATCAGGAATTTTCAGTGACAAGCAGGTAAATGAAAGGGGCTATATTACCTACTGTTAGTTGTTTACTTAAATGTATCTCTATTGTTTTTTTTTTAACTGATGTTTACTAACCAGCTTTGCACTCACTAATAGAGTGTCCTTTGCTTGCAAATGCTGATGGCTGAACAAATAGAAGATTGTTCTCTAATTTTGCTCTCAACTGTATATTGATTTACTTGAATAGACCTATGAGCTCCTAAAAGCAATCGAAGAGGTTACAGGCATCGGAGCCCAAATCAAGGCAGGCAGAATGGACCTCATTGATTTTGTGTTTGACATCATGCTCCCAGAGGTATGGTCAATGTTAATGAAATGCCACGGGTGCACATAACCATAGATAACCTTGATTGTAACAAACAAACATAATTTATCTAACAATATTTCCATTTCATAGTCTATTTCATATCTATTCAATAGTAAAACAATCCATTAAACACTTATATTTGGTCTATAGCCCTATTTGGACCACCAAAGTGATGTAATCATTAACTTTTTTTTCAGACAACCATTAAGATCCTAGCCTGGCCATTACCAGCCTGTGACTCCATTTTATTCCGTCTTTCAGTCTGGGCCAACCCAATGCATTTTGGTTTCCGAGATGGACGGGTGCTTATCTTGAGGTTTAAAATCATTGGAGTTCCCTTAACCAATCAGCAACGTTTAGTAAGCATTCGGTAGATTAAACTCTTCCCAAAGCCAGTTCGGAGAAGAGCTACGACGTCCTTTCCAATCATAAAACTTACAAGAAAATACTCTTGTTCTCCTTTTAATTTTCTGATGTTCTCGAGAGTTGAGACAACTTTTCGTGTCTTTTCCTCCAAGGCGAGTTTTGCGTCACAGCTCTGAACTGTTTGCTGATTGGTCCTGCAAAATTTTGAGTTCTGGAGACGATTGTCAATGGGGTTGGGCCAGACTGAGTATGAGCTTGAAATCAATTCAGGCGGAAATACGTAGGCTGGTGTCACCAGGCTATTAAGATCCTGGAGAATGCAGGAATGTCAAGATTGCAGACAGAATTTTTTTTGCATTGAGTTGCTGAATTTCCGTTATGCACTACACATAGTCTACATTACTGACGTGCATGACACTTTATTTGACCGTCCTTCTCACGTACTGACTTTTGTAAATATTTTGTAAATAAACTAATTATTATTTAAACGTTACCCGATGGTGTCTGTCTTCCCTTGATAAGAATAAAGACAAAGGCGTTGTGGGGGAAGGATAACTCCATGGTGTTTTATGTATGCATTTTCCTTCATACAAAAAAATCCAATTAATTCCGATAGGTGGTGGGCTGGACCCCAGAATTGTGAATTTAATACTTACCGTCCAGCTGTGAAGCCCATTTAAAGGATGGATTCATAAAAATACACCAAACTGTATTTGCTTTGTTTCCACCTTTGTTTCGTGCACATTTGGCGAACATATCGTTGTAAAGTCTCTGTTTTTTGATCGGGCGAATTTTCAGGGCAACTATTTGAGACCTTGCGTTTCAATGAGAACAAGACGTAAGCAACCTCGGGTGTCGCTGTCTGGAGAAATAATTATTGCTGAACCTTACCAAATACTCTTCTCTCCAGGGGAGATTGCAACTGGAGTGACATATTTTAGATAAGGCACATTATCTATAATGTGTAATACATTATTACTGAATGTTAAAACACCATTTTCTCTACTTTAAGTCTTGGAGTAGGTGATGTTGCCTCATCTTTGCGTTTCCAATCATTTTCTATGGTTAAAAAGTCAATGACTTTCTTAATGTATGATAATGCAAATTAAGTTCCCATTTAATAAATAAATTCATTTTGTCAAGTGAGTAGTACAATTTTCAAATATAAGTTGGTCAAAGTTCCTGCAGTGTGCCCATTCATGGCTGAACCTGCAACCCTGCAAAGAGGGGGAAGTGGCCAGAAATGCCCTAGAGGCTTTAAATCTTGAAGACCAGGAATTGCCAGCTAATATTGCAATAGGATACCACCGCAAATGCTACATGCTGTTCACCAATGAAGCACACATTGAAAGAGCACGAAAGGGAAAGAAAAGGCAGCCAAGGATAGTGAAGGTTTGTACTCAGAGTATGATTTCCTTTTCGCCTGTATTATATGAGGTCTGTGTACCCAACAGGGTTTGAGCAAGTAACTCAAGACATTGACATGACAGAGAAATGGTGTAGATGAAACTCCTTCATTACTGAGACATTAAGGTCCATGGCTTCCACACTGACACCTGCTTGAACCTCTTCAGTGATGTGTGAAATATTTAAGGCCAAACGCCCTCGACAGGCTGGTGCCACATAACCTTAATAGAAGTGACCCCTGAATAAAGCAAGGCACGGACCGTGATGACTGTTATTGGATTTTATTCAGATAATTTCCAAGATACAATAAATTAACATTATTAAAAAGAAACAGTATCTCAAAACCAATGTCTTACAAAGGGAACATGCAGTATTCCTTCCTTGTGTGACGTTGATTCGCAAGTAAATAAAAGAACAGTCCACTGGCTATATGACAATAAGTCAAATTAAGCTAGGTTAACAAGATGTGGCTTTTCATGGCCACAGGTCCACTGGCTCTGCTTGATCACCTCAGGGTGGAGGTTTCTGGATTTCCCCACTCAGCTGCAATGTTTTTGTTCCTGAACGTAAAGGACTTCGTTAAAATATACTATAATATTGCAGGGGGATTACAACAGGGGTGAGGAACAATTCATTTTAAATGTCATTTCAATTTTTTTTATAAAGCCCCAAGGGCCGTACTATGGATACAAAAGGATTTTCCGCCAGCACTTTAGGCCTATATTGAACGTGGTCACCTTTACAACAGACCCCACCTTCACTAGATCCCCTGAAAATAACTTCGTTGTATTGCAACTGCAATTTCAAACATTGCTTTACAAACCATGTCATATTACATGTGAAACTGCATCACAGTAAATGCATTATATTGGCATGAGTTTGTTGTCTAAATGTTGTCTGTGTTGCCATGTGGTTTACTCCCAGCTGGTTGCCTCATATGCATGAAAAAAAATAAACAATTAAAATATGAAAAAGCCTACCGAGAGGAAGTGGCATATATTGCACCAGTCAGATGGACGAGGGATCTGATGGATGTCATGTGGGGTCTTGTAGCCTAAGATGCTACCTGTAGAGATATTATTTGACATAAGTTAGTTCACAGAAGTGCTACGCAGTTGTCAATGTTTAAATTGTATGACTGTTGTAATTAAGCTCGTCGTTTGGACTAACGGGAGGAGAGACTTTGTCGGAGAAAATTGTTCAGTAGACGCCTATGGCCATGTTCATATGAGGAGAGGGGATCTCGCTTCACGTCTATTGTAATCAATGTTTCACACCCTATACTGACGAAATTAACAACATGTAGCCTTAAACAGGTTTCATTTATGACAAGAAAAATAGTCATGTGTTGAAATATCCACTCGAAGTTAAACAATTCTTACCTCAAAGCTGTATCTCAGCTATTTTCCAGGGGCAGATGAAGTCGATGTGCATTTCCTGGTGTGACGATGCGTCACCGAGAAACGCAATTGGTTGAAATACCCCAATCCGCGGTTTTGATTGGACGTCACGCCGGAAAACTTTGATGATATTTTTGAGAACTTAATCGTAAAATACTATTAAATGTGCAACTTCCCGCGTTGGAAACAAACGGCTATATGTTTCTTATTATCTGGTTCAGCTTCCTTCAAAAAATTAGCTTCACAGCTGCAGGGTAACTATCAACTCGAGAACTAAGCAAGATAGACGGTCTCAGCCCACTGACTACGAGCCAATACAGAGGCATACATATGAATGTATTTTAGGAATATATTATATAATGTGAAGTGCCACAGAGTAGTGTACGTGGCACATACCCTAGTCTGCAGCAGTCTGTGTGTTCTTTGATAATAAGGCTCCCTGACAGAGAACAGTTCATGAATTTGCCCAACTCAAAATGTTGAGAAGGAAACTGATAGCCTTCTTTAGTGTCCTTAACATGGTGATGTATCCTACGTACCAGTGGCGGTCCGTGCATTTCACGACTAGGCCTTCAGCGATGTCCTACACGATGTTAAACTGAGTGAATCCACCTCCTTATACCATCATTACGACGCCATGGCTCTCGAACCATTATATTTATACAGAAAGGCAGTATAAGTGAGCATTGCATCACCTTAACATAGCTAACCCTAACCCTAGTCGAGTACAACAGACTTTATTAATATTTCCGGAGCATTTAAAATCAATACACCCGTATTAACAAAACATTAAGAGTAGTAAACTCTCAGTTATATGATCGCTTGGATATTACTGTCACAACTTAAAAATAAAAGGCGATTTTCAGGGATTAGTCTACAAAGTTTTATTAAGTCCACCGAAAGTAGCCTATGTGAGCTTTAACAAGTTTGTCCACTTAACATCGCATTGTCCCACCTGCAAAGCAGTTTCATTAAACTTCCCATCCTCACGATATCCAGTTTTTCTTGAAAGTTCCGTCTTGAAACTGTTGTAATTGTATAAAAAAATGGAATTATCAAGTTGGTGTAAACTAGTTTATTTGAGTTGGTTAATGTAATTATATTTAGTCTTACCAATTGAAACAACTAGCATAATGAGCATTGAAACCGATGTACGTCGTTTTCGCATTAGCCAGCTAAACTGAGCACTGAAGCACTGCACCGGTCTTCTAGAACAGTGGTTCTCAACTCAGGACCACCACCTGGACACAGAATAGGGAAAAAAGAACGAGGAACAGAAAGCAGCCACCAGAGGTAGCCAAATAGGAGGGACACGTAACACTCCCCCCCTTAAGATGGTGACCTGTCGCCATTACTGTACCATCAACTACATAAACAAGAACTCTTTAGCAATTTCAAAAATGAACACAGATCTCAAGTTCAACGCGCACTGGGCTCATGGGGAAGTGCACAGCACAGGCCAAACTAAATCAAAGGATCAACACTATCAAAGTTAAGTTGCACATAATTACACTTACCCCAGCACCAACATTGCTTGTGTAAGTGTGGTCGCAAAAACAAGACAAATCACACAAAATGCACACTATAATGTATGCACACTTGCAAACAGGGGTAAACATTCGGAAATACTTGCCACTTTCCTTTTTCTATAGGCTAGCAAGTCGACTATCCAGTTTAAACTAAAACTACAGGCCACAGCCTGCGAGACAACAGTAAAGAACGCCTTATCAGCGCATTGTCTGAACGCGACTTTTGCGCAACAAAATGTAATCAGAAAATCTAAACTCAAAAATGTGCGCTGTTAGTTATGACATCTAGATAACGCGTCGGCCAATACGTTATCTTTTCCACGTACGTGGACAATTTTAAGGGGAAACGGCTGCAAAATTAAACTCCACCGCATGAGCCGTTGGTTAGAATTGTACATGCGGCTGAGGAACGTGAGTGGGTCGTGGTCAGTGTAAACCAAGATGGGATGAGACGACCCACCCAAGTAAACTTCAAAATGTTGGATGGCTAAGACTAGAGACAGAGTCTCTTTCTCGATGGTCGAGTAGTTTCTTTGGGCCATGCTGAACTTTTTGGAAAAGTAGGATACGGGGTGGTCGAGATTATCAGCACCACGCTGTAAAAGGACAGCTCCCGCTCCGAGATCGCTCGCGTCTACAGACAGACTAAAAGGCCTATTGCAATCGGGAGCAGCGAGAACAGGAGTAGAGAGCAGAAGGCTTTTAACGTTCTCGAAGGCCCTCTGACACTCATCAGACCACACATAATCCAGTTTTGGACTCAGCATGTCGGTAAGAGGAGCTACAACAGATGAGAAGTTCAGGCAAAAGTCACTGTAATACCCGACCATTCCAAGAAAACGTCGTAGTTCGTGACGATTACTCGGCACTGGGTAGTCTTGGACGGCGGATACCTTGGCCATCACGGGGAACACATTACCATTACCCACAACCCGACCCAAGTATGTAACTGTGGCTTTGCCAAACTCACATTTAGCCAGATTGAGTGTGAGGTTCGCTGTGGACAGACGACAGAAAAGCTCTCGTAGCTGCTGGAGATGGATAGACCACGATTCACTGTATAGAATCAGATCATCCAAATATGCTGAGCACCCTGTCATGCCTTTAGTTATGATGTTCACAAGTCTCTGAAAGCATGCTGGGGCGTTTTGCATTCCGAAAGCCATGACTTTATACTGCAGGAAAGAGTCAGGAGTGACAAAGGCAGATATAGTTTTGGCCCGTTCTGTCAGTCGAACCTGCCAGTATCCTTTTAGGAGGTCCAACTTAGTGACGAATCTCGCGGAGCCAACGCGGTCAACACAATCATCCATTCGCGGCAGTGGATAGCTGTCGGGAACGGTAACGGCATTGACGCGCCTATAATCAGTGCAAAAACGGTATGAATGGTCACTTTTAAGGACTAAGAGACACGGAGAACTCCACGGGCTTGAACTATGTTCAGCGATGTCGTTGGAGAGCATATAGTCATTTTCCCTTTTCAAAATCTGACGCTTCATTGGATTAACCCTGTACGGATGTTGTTTAATAAGAGAGGCCGCACCGGCCTCAGGGAAGATTTCTGTTCTCGGGGAAGATTTCTTGGAGCGTGGCAACACATGATAGCTGAAATATGATTAGATGAAAGCTCTAACATAAATTAACAACGCTGGAAGCTATGAAATGAAGATAATGGACTATGGGGAATAATTTTATACATATTTATGAAAAGAAAATATTAAAATTAAATGTATTTTATTACATTTATTTTCTGATGATGTTTAGGCCAGCAGAGAAGGCCTTGAAGGCCCTGACGGACCACCACTGCTACGTACAGCATGAGGTGGAATGACAAGCGCATGTATTTACGTTTGAAATCCACCAAGGTTTATGATGTTAAGCTTCATGTTTATTAAATTATTAGTTAAGCAGTGCATTCATTACTAGTAACAGTAATACAAAATAGCCCCATATGTTGACGATGAGCCTAATGCTGTTAACTGTTTACAACACAATTAAATGTAACATTAAATGTAACGGTATTATGCGTTAAGACCAGCCCCATATGTTGACGTTGAGCCTTATGCTGTTAACCGTTTACAATACAATTAAATATAACATTAAATGTGCCGGTATTATGCGTTATGGCCTTATGCTGTTAACCGTTTACAACATTATAAAACATTACGTTAAATAAACCTACATTATGCGTTAAGACAAGCCAGATATGTTGATATTGAGCCTAATGCTGTAAACTAGAGATACCCTTCTTCTGGTGTTCACTCATCCCCAGGGCAACCACACTACCTGGCTCGTTGTAACAGTGTCGCAAAGTTGACGCATGCGCGACTACTATCCGGTAGACGGACTACGATTCGGCATCGACAACCAGCAGGAACCACTGATCTCAAAAAGAAACTGGATAGCGCATTCCATGGTTTCAAAGTGACACCACAGGCAAATCGTGGCGGCCATTTTAAAGGGACCACTTTCCTGCCTCAGACCAATGATTATAACGGGTGATGAATATTATATATTAGATATTTTCATGAATTTGCATATTAAGCCTTATAGTAATTTCAAGTTTTCATAAACTTTAGGTGCGTTCAGAATCGCAAACATAGGCGAACGTTCACGAACGATTTTAAACATTTTCCGTTAAACGAACATTTAAGCATGCAAACGTTTACGAACATAGGCAAACTGTCTGAAGAGGTAGTTTTCCACAAACAGGATCGCGGACTGCAAGAGATATGCTCCCAGATGGAGATTAACATGGGTATGTGTTGAATTTCATGAAAATATCGTATAGCAATTTGAGTTGTTAATGTATCTTTGTCTCAGTTACGTTGAGAAGCGTATTTTTTCTGAAAGTGTAAATGAATGCTAGTCTTATTTCCTTAACAAACGTTAGCTTTGTTGTGTTTGACGTTTTTATTATCTTATGATACCCAGTAAAGACATTTAAATATGCTTGATTGAAAATTATAATATAATAATCAGATATTACCTTATCTGAAAGGTAATAGTTGGTTGTGAGTAATACGTAGGCTATTTAACAAAAGTGTGTAGAGTAGAAAAGTGCCACTTATAGTGCCCATACGACCCTGGTGCTACACAAGTTGCTAAAACAATTGACCGATCGCCAGGGCTCCGCCCCCTAGTTATTGTTGCTACGTCTGACACAATTCACAGAACTGTCCACCTGAAAGCCATGGCGAGTACGGGTACAAACGCTATAACAGTCAGTATGAGTGATGATTTTTGGAGTAATACCTCCGCGGTATCCTCCAGATCAAGCCAAAAGGGACTGCAATATGCAGTGGAAGGATATATCCAAAATTTTAAGATCAACAGCGAAGTGGACACAACAATAATTGAAGCAAAGGCATACAGGTCTCAATAATAAAAAAAAAAAATTGAAACCCTATGACCTCTTCATTGAAATGCAACCAGCACAACCTTGTAGACTAGTCATGTTATTTCACCACTGGGTAAGATCTGTATATAATTTCAAGCTAGCTTATAACCTCAAAAAGATTATTTATTCTTATTATTTATTCCGTCTCTGGCGAGAGACTGGAGGTATGTAGCTAGCTAGGATGGCGACTATCTTAGCTAGCGATGTTGATGTTACCGTCAGTAAAACCTTTTTTTAAATTGCACGCTGAGCTATCAAAGATGGCGATTGCGAACGCCAGCAGCATACATACAAAGTGTGTGTTAAAAGTTCTGTTCAATGTTGTATCAAGCATAAATACAAAGTGTTTGTCAAAAGTTCGGTTCAATGCTGGCGTTTGCTATCGATAGCTACGACAGCTCTGCCTGCAATTATACAGACAGTATATTGACATTTAGACGGTCACATACATGAACATTTAAATGTTTAACATGAACACTTTAGTTGGAGAGACTAGTTTAAGTTCTTTGGTAATACTACTTGTATTCATGAACCATAAAGGTTTGGGGATTTTCTCTCTCAACTAGATAGTTAGCCATCATACCTAGCGATAGCTGGCTGGAAGCAAGCAGCTTAATTTACTTTGGAGCCGACATGTGTATTTTGCGATATATTGAGTTGGGCGTGGGGTGACCACACTGTTTAATACACAGCTGGCACCTTTGCGACTGTGTTTTGTGCTTTTGGGAAGCAGGGAAAAACGACATATCCCTCTAATCTCTCAGGGTACCTTATGTCATACCTACAAGTCCCGTAGGCACACTGTTTAACCATGCTGCTCAGACCTCAAAGTTGTCAGACTCTCTTCTCTTAGTAGCGGTTGTTAAGGTATGATTGTACAAGGGCCGTTCTAGGGAGGAGTTTCGCGATCGGTCAATTAGCGCTTTAGCTACTAGTTTGTAGAACAATGTTACGTTTGAACCGCTTGTAAGATGTCTGCATTTGCTGCTGTAGGGTGCGTAGATGTGTAATGCACATATTCACGCTACCGATTTCCTCTCCGATCCGCAGACGCACTTGACCAGCCACCAGCGGACGAGGTGGTAGTCATTGGCAGTAAGTGGAAATATCCCCACTAGGTCACTACAACACTAATGCTTACTGTATGTTAGAAGGACAACCCAGTTTGGGGATTACTGTAGAATGGTTGCTAGATGGTGGTGACTTATCTGTGAGGCATTACTGCAGGAAGATCGTCATTTTATTAAGTAGGCTGGGTTAACATAGGGGTTAGTTTTAAACATGCAACTAGTCTAGTATTATTAAGTGTGACTGTCTTGAGAGTGTAGAAGAGTGTCAAATGTTGTCTTGTTTGTTTACATTCCAGATAACTGGCCCCACACCGCTCATCATGATCATTGATCATGAAATCATGAAATATTAGTTTTGTGCTTTCAATTGCTACAAGAAACCCAACAAATCCAGTCTTTCTGCGTGTGGTATACATGAGCTGTCCTGAGGTATCTTTGAGGCCAATAACATATTTGAAAGCATCATCGAGGAATGGACCCCAGGCTGTTTTGTTGTTGATACGAAGTGCAGATTTGTATCCACTGGCAAATGGGTTCCGAGAGTTGAGGATGTCAAACAGATGGTCAAATAGGCGTAAAAATCTCACCGTTGCAGCAGATCCTTCAAACTATTTGATCTTGAGCACACTTGAACAATATTCAATAGCATCAGCAACACTGGAACTGAAGGCTTGAGCAGCAAGATTAACCTTCATTTTTTGTTGCCTCCACTGGATGTGTGTGGCTTTTAGCTTGTTCCCGAGCCGTAGCCCCTCATTTTCTTGTGGCTTTTAAAGTGCAACAATGTATTGCCAATATATCTTTTCACCGCAACTGTCAACAAGAATGCCACCTTCAGCTATTGTATTTCTGACTAGCTTCAGCATGTGACAGACATCCAGCAAGACATGTATCTTCTTGCTCTGATCAAGAGGATGAGGAAAGAATGCCTGCAAACTAGTTGGCTGTAGGCATGCACCAAGAGCTGTCAGAATTGTAAAGTGGCAGGATGGACCATCACATGTGAGACACACAATATTAACACCAGCATCATGAAGCTTCTTGATACATATTGTGACCAGATTAGCACGCTCAGCCCCTGTTAGACCATCAACAAAGAAGTATGCAGCGTCAATGCAAATTACTTTAATTCCAGGGGATACTTTGAGATTTTTCTTTAGTTCAGGTATATGATCATTACTCCTGTGAATAGTTTTTTTCAGTGTCCTCGGTGACTCTGTGATTTGATACTGATGGTCAGTGATTGCTGTGTTCAGGCATACTTGTTTTACAGAAGGGCCTTCATCAGCATCCTCAATGTCAGCTACCACAGACTCTATTGCTCTCTTGCATGGCAACTTGCGCTCTTTGGTTACCTGAGAGATGGTAGGATTATTTTCAAACTATTCCTCTGTAAATGCAGTTAGTTGCAACTGTTATTTGATTTTATTTTTTTACCTTCTTAAGATGTTTAGGAAATGTTTTGAACTTTGTCGGAATGGCATGGCTCCTCAACTCAACTCTCAGTAAAGCTCTGTTTATATGTGTCACGGGGGCACGTTGGAGTAAATGGCAAGTAGCGGTAGGAACTGTTTGTGAGTGAAGCGTAGGTGGGGGGAAGCAATGGGATGCCGCACCAGCCACCACACATGTAAACATTACTAGGCAATCACAAATTAAGTGGAGCGGGACAAGCACTTTGGGTAAATCATCCAGCTGATTTGACTGATTACATGATTCACGCAGGATTGGTGATTGGTAGAGATAGCGAGCATGAGCCTAGTAAAAGGGAAGAGAGGACAGAGTGTTGGAAGTTCCCCCAAGCTGGCTTTGCTGTTATTTGTTACAGATTCTCGGCGGAGTGCCGTGAGCTGCAGAGGAAAGTTGGAAGCAGAGGGCCGAGGAACACTGCCTTCGGAGAAGCCAAGAGTAGGGATGTGACGTCTCGTGAGGATCCCTTATTAGCCATTACTGTATTAAAAATAAAGACTTGTATTTTCTCTACTGCTGCATCCGTGACTGTATGTTGGGGAGGGGTGCTTCACAGCCAAAAGATCGTGATTTAATACAGTGTAATGACTGCTAAAGGAAAGGCCCAGTGTATCTGAACCTGTGACATATGTGCCTCAGCAAAATGGTCTGAGCAAATCCCTGAGTGGGCACTTGGATTCCAGTTTTTCCTGCGCATATTGACCAACCACTGTTTTTTTTTTCTTTCTGGATCAAATGGAAACCTGTAGTATTTAAATGACTCAAATTCAATAACTGTATTTATAAACACAAGTTTAATGGATATCTGCAAGCCAGAACATGAAAATACAAAGAGAGCAGAGGTTCCTTGGATTTCGGCACAGGTGTCAGTGAAGCACAGGCACTGATCTCTTTTTGAGATCAGTGAGCACAGGTGCAAGCCAGTTTAAAGACATATTATCATAATGGCCCAATATTTTAGCCTAACGTTTAGAAAAATTAAAAATACATACACTACATACATGCACTGTAGTCATGGTCAAATCAGAAAACACTTTAATTTGGCTTTATATTCAAACATTATAGTCTTGTCTTTTATTTTTGGAATTATTTTGCTCAGGCTAGGTAAATCTATTGAGCATCACGCTGATTTAAAAAATTAGCTTGATGATAAAAAAAATAGCCTAATTTACTTACGAGTGGAAAGTACGTGGAAATTGACTCTTTTTTTGGGATTCATCGTCTTCACAGCCCTCACTTGCACTTCTGTTGTCGATCTGCAGTATTTTCTTTTTTTTTCCGTTTGTTGCAGCCGAAAGCACAACACCGTGTCCCCTTTTTACCCATTGCTGTAGTCTATGTATAGCTGGTGTCAAAGTGGTCCCAGTAAAATGGCGACGGTTACATTGCTCGAGCGTCAATTATCGCGGTTTCTTTTTGAGATCAGTGGCAGGAACTGAAAACACCATTTATTTGATTGGCTATTACCAGGACCTCTACTTTTTTCACTTAGCTACAACGACTTTGCCTGACTTCCTGTTATAGTCAGGTGGCTTAACAACGCGATCGTGACCGGGGTGATAAAAGCATGAAATTTGGCACACAGTTAGCTTTTACCCTACCAAATGATAAAAAAAAAAGAGAGAGAATCTGAAATCTTGCGCTGATCCTGGCTATAGTGCACAAACCACAAACAAACGCTTACAAAAGTTATCTGACACACGCTGGTCCCAGCATGACGCATGCATTTCCACTGTAATCAAATATTATGAATGCATAGGCCTATGTATTACAATCGGGAAACTGCAGACAGAGGGCCGCGCAAAAAGTTGAGGTAGGCTACTGCAAACTTAATGGAGTAAATTGACTTTATGATCATCATCACTGTTATTCAGGGTTTGCTTCAGTAGGCCTATCTGACGCCTCTCGTCCATATCCGACAATGTAGGCTATGGCAGGAAATGAAATCGGAGTAAGGACGACTAATGCCGTTTAGGATGCAGATACAGAGTTGGAGCTGTGGAAACAGCTAAATGAGTTACAGCCAAAACCTAGTGAGCCTTGCCAAGCCCTGGAAAGTTTGGCAAATTTCCACCCAAACATTCATTGCGTCCTGAAGGTATTGTTGACAATGACCGTTTCCACAGCGTCTGCTGAGCGGTCATTCAATTCAATCTTAAAATAAAACATATCTAAGAAGTACGATGGCTGACATGAGACTGACCGGACTTGCTCTCATGCATATTCACACAGATTTGGAAATCGACAGTGAAGAAGTACTTAAACAATATGCAGAAGGAGAATTCACTTAAATTAGAAGGGAAATGCGTTATGGCTGCAACTCATTATTTTCGCGCTTGTGTGTGAATGTGTGTGAGTTTTTAGTTGTTGGTTTCACATTTTTTTTTTCTGCAGGCGCCCCTGGTCAAAACAGTAATATTTTATTAAAGATTTTTATCAAAATCATCACATCAAAACTGATCATATGAGCTCTATGATTTGCCCTCTGGACAATCACATTTGCACAATGGCGTGCATTTCAACTTTTCTTTAACACATTTACAACGTGAACAGCGTTTGGGGATAGTCATCCACACCGATTCCCAGTGGTTGCTCTCTCCTTGGACCCATGAGAACTCTGTAGGAGGAGGAACATCCTGCATTGCCTGTTCAGATGACTTCCAAAGGCCTGCCTGGTAGCCTACAATGCGTTCCGAACATGTTGCAGAAGTTAACACTGTGTTTTACCTGCGTCGGAGGAATAAGGTCCAAGTCTCTGTTGCGCCTGGAGAACATCATCATACGTGTCTCGTGGCGAGCATGGCATTTAAGTCAAGTAACACCTGCCTCGGAGGAGCACATCGTAGCTCATCCTTTTCAGCATCTGAGTGTCTCCTCCGAGATATTTCAGATGCCTGAGAGATTCACGGTCATAATGTATGACCAATCAAGTCCCCTGATCTCTGTTAATGAGACATGTATGATGCTGTTCTCCAAGCGCAACAGAGACTTGGACCATATTCCCCTGACGCAGGTGTTAACGGTAGTTGATCGTTAAAGTTAACCAGCGTTGATCTCAGCAGTTCAAGCCTACATGTTCCATGTTACTGTGGGCCTATAGCTAGAAAAGGCTGACGAAAAGACTCTTTTTTTTTCTTTTCTTCTTGCGTAGCAGAAGGTTCGCACAGTGCCTACAGCCATAGGGCTGCAGGCGCCACTGACAATCGTAGGCCTAAAGCATATCTTTATTTCTTGAAATATCTCCTTTAAACGGAAAAACAAGCAGTTCCACTTGGGCACCCCTTCTAATATCATTGTGTAGCCTAGTATGTATACATATAAAAGACCAAATGCAACTTTTTTTTTTTTAAATGGTGGTTAAATAACTGTTTTGAAAATTGTACCAAATGACGTCATTCCACAACCTAGGATGAGCTTGCGCATGGTCTTTTTGTCTGTTTATTTTAAAGTTGCTACTTTTTTCTAAACAATACATATAAAAACAAACTAGAAAACACAAACATGCATGAATAACAGTTTTATTACTTATTTGGTGAGCATTTCTAGGCAAAAAAACTGTTTTGAAAATCGTACCACAGGTAACGCATATCTTGATATCGGTCCAAACTAAAAATCTCCTTAAAACGAAAAAAAAAACGAGCAGTTTCACTCGGGCACCCCTTCTAATATCATTTGGTAGGGTAAAAGCTAACTGTGTGCCAAATTTCATGCTTTTATCACCCCGGTCACGATCGACCCTAAATTGTGCATTAAGCCACCTGGGGTGTCACGCTTAACGCTGCTGTTAAACGTTAAAAGCAACTGAATTACACTTGTGTTAGGTGTAATGTGTAGCGGTAAATTACATAAACGACAATAACGTGAGTGATTGATAAAGGACGTATGTTACATTTCACAAACACACATAATCGATGGGTTTTTTTGTGGGAAAGTTATTCAATTGGTTAGCTTAAATAACTGTTTCTTACGTGAGCTAACTGGCTATCGTAAGTGTTAATTATATCTGTCCTCAGCGTGACAGCGTGTGTCATATTAATCCATTAGTAAACTGAGCAAGCATGTTGATTGTTGATTCATTATTTCATTCAGTAGTTTTACTGTTTAACTGAATGGCCGATGTGTGACAGTCTGATAGCAGACATGGCTACGCTAGCTAACTAGCTACTGTACTGTGTTAGGTAATCTTAAGCTAGTATTCTTACAAATACACACACACACACACATAATCGATGTATAAAATTGTTTATTGTTTAGCTTTAATTACAGTAATGTATGCAAGCTGACTAACTAGCTATAGGCACCTGCTGAGTCTGTCACCTCTATATTCATAGATCCCAAGTGACGTCACTGTGTCTAAGCACCGCCATCTTTGTGACCGAAAGTCTAGCTACCATTCACAACATAGACACAGTCGGTCCAAACCCACAGAAAGTTAAAAATAATAAAAATAACCCAAATAAACAATTTAATTGTATACTAAAAGATTTAGATCGGCGGAATAAATGGTTAGCTATAAATGGTTGGCTGCAAATTAGAAGAGACAAGTTGCAACAGCTAACTCCCGATTGTACAATCAACACTTTGTATTTTCCTGCACCCCTATCCATGGAGATGTTGATTTTGTGTTCAGAGCCTGGGAGTGACTGACATGTTAAATGAAATGCAGCATGTTACTACAACCGTGAACAATTGCTGTGCCTTAACAGAGCTCAACTCTCCTGACTAAGCTAGTGTGCTAATAGTTACCCAGATAGCAGGGAGAGGTTGGCCCAATGTTGTCACAGACGTTGGCACGACGGCGCATGCCAACGATGGGCCAACGGACTTTTGGCCGTCGGGGACACGTTGGGCCAACGTTGGCAAATAGGAGTGAGAGTCGGGTTTTGGTTGGCTTTTAACCTATTGCCAACGTTGGCCCAACCAATTGCCAACGTTGGCTTATAACCAATTGCCAACGTTGGTTTATAACCAATTGCCAACGTTATCTTAGTTATTGTTAAACCAAACAGAAGTCCACCCGATGTCTATTCAATGTCATAATTCAATAATTCAAATCAGGATAAGGTGTTACAATGTCCCATAATCCAAGGACGGTCATACTTCTCGACACCACATTTAATGCATCCAAAAACTTAAATTCAACCTATCGTAACGCGACCTATTATCCCGCGGGCCACCAAAAAATCCGCTTAACAAATATGTTTTTATCAATATAAATATGGTTTAATGAATCAAACTTACATATTTCAGAAGTGACAGGTGTGTAGACAATGCACGAAGTCTTATTTGACTCTCAGCAGGAACATCTCTTACCGTATTTTCCGAATTTGTTTTGTACAGTCGCGAAATGGCAACAAAGTCGATAGCCTAGGCACGGCCCGTAAGGAATTTAAACAGACAGCAGTTACCTACAGGTAAAAATCATTTATTGTAGGCAACACAAGCAAAGAAAAAACAAGCGAACACACAAATAAATTAGTCTTGGTAGGCTAGCCCGCTTCAGAGCCGTCATCCATGCTGCTGCTGCTGTCCCTGGACACCGGATCACCAGCCGTAGAGATAGCTCAGCTGCTAACTAAATGACAGGTAGCTAGCCAGCTAACAAAATCACGCTTAGCGTAGACAAGAATGTGTGTCGCTGCAGTTACCTAGTCGATAGTACGTCTTATGTGGTTAATTAACGATACGGTTCCTACCTTTACTGATGAATGTGGATCAAAAGTTTAAATTACTTGTAGAAAATTGAAATGATGACTCGCTATAGTCAGAAAAAAGTGACGAAGGCAGTTCACAATATCTGCTAACGGTTTTTGATTTTAAAATAAGCTCGTGGCTATTTGTATTGTTACGCAGTGATACAGATTCTGAAAGTGTTTACAGAGACGTGGAATCACAATGTCTGGCCACCAGTAGGCTGTATGCTTTTAATATGTTTATCTTAATAAAAAAAACACAGGATTGATTACCAATATGCCCTGCAGAAAAAGGTGGAATGGTTAAAAAAAAAACACACAATCAAAATGTTGGGCAGCTGACGTTGGGCCAACACTGGCCCAACGTCAATTGCCCAACCAATTGCATTTTGACATTAATGTTGGGCAGTTGACGTTGGGCCAGTGTTGGCCCAACGTTGGAATTCCAACTCTAACTGTAAAAAACACAGAGTTGGAATTCCGACCTCGGGCCAACGTTGAACCAACGTCAACTGCCCAACCGTTGCATTTTGACGTTATTGGTTGAGCTGCCGACGTTGGTTCAACGTTGGCCCAAGGTTGGAATTCCAACGCCGACGTTGCCAACCATTGCCAACGTTGGGCCAACCTCTCCCTGCTATCTGGGTAGCATGCTGCTAGCGAACTTTTCTTAAGACTTTAGCTACACCTAGTTAGCCCACATTGACACTCTTACCCACCACTAAAATAAATCGGTTGATAACCGCTGTTTGAGTAATGTACATGTCCTGTGATGACATACATGTGTTTTGTCTCCAGATGCCATTTATTGCCTCAATCGCTGTGCCTTATCAGAGCTAAACTCTCCTGACTAAGCTAGAGCGCTAATAGTTAGCGAACTGCTAACAAACTTTACTAAAGGCATAGCTACACCCACATTTGGCACTCTTAACCACCACTAAAATAAATCGGTTGATAATCGCTGTTTGAGTAACTTAGATGTTCTGTGATGACATACATGTGTTTTGCCTCCAGATGCCATTTATTGGTGTCATTCATCCATCCTGCAACTGCATATTGATATGCATCTGTACTCTTGAAAGCCTTCAGGCTATCTCCGGTGTATGGGGATGGCTTGTGTACAAGATACATGTATAAGTCGGGAACAGACAGTTGTGGCAGACGTTTTGCAGACTTTAAGGGGCAAAATAAAGTTGACGGTAGTCAATATGGATCGCAGCCAATAATCAATGTTTTTTCTAAATAGCGCCGTCTTTCTGCCTCATTCAGATGTGCTATGTTCTTAGTCATGACTGTTCGCTAGCTAACTATGAAAGCTAACTTACTAAACACTGGAATTAGAAAATACTACTTTTAAAAAGTTTAAATTTGAAGAGCCTATCAATCGAAAACAATACAGTTAATATATAACCGTTATTATTGTATGATTACTATATATTATTTTTGTATGGCTTACAAGCTACTATTGGGTACAAAAAACGTATAATACAATAGGAATACTGGTTGAGTCGGTCACAAAGATGGCGGCAGGCTTCACGTAAGTGACGTCTTTGGGACCCATGAATACGTTTGATACAGCCCGCTAAACGGTTGAGCACTGCCTGACGTTACCTGAGGGAAAATATAACTGCAAGATTGCGCGCCTAAAATTTATCGATGATATTTAACACGACTCATTCACGCAAATGCTGTGACATGGAGGCTAATATTTCCCCATGCTATTGTAATTGATTTTCCACAGGGGTTTTTTTCCCCGTTATTTCACTTACTAGAGCTAACTATCTAGCTATATGCTGTACAGTGTTTTGGTAAGGTAAAGCTAGCATGCACACACACACGGGGTCAGCTCATTTTTCCGACGCCCCCTTGGTCCGATGCGTCAATATTCCGAAAATGTCCCATTGATCCTACAGCCCTTAGTCTTAGATAGATTTTCAACGATAAATTGAAACCCTTTGTCCCGACAGTTCAATGTTCCGACCAAAAGCTGCTTTAGATCACCGTCACTTCATGATAAAATAATGCATGCCTATCAGGCCTATAGTATTATTATTGTTACTATAATTATATAGGCTAAATCGATAGAAAACTGTAAATCTCAAAACCAAAGCGGAATCATCTTTCCATGACAGCTCTCGAAAAGCAGCGCAAACAGGGTTCTTTCCATTAAGCTATCCTCCCGTCCTCGAACTGTGCGTGGCTGCAGTAGACCTATGCTGCTGTTAGCCCATCCGTAGTTGGTTTGTTTTGTTTATTTTACATTTGCAAAGACGCTGCTGGCCTAGACTTCACTAGCTCGACCAAAAATCGAAATAACTTGTCCGTATCTGTCTCCATTGCGTCTCTGGTGTCTGGGCGCAAAGTAGAGCAGCAACAACGTGCGTCTGCAGTCCTTACAGCGGCAGTCTACTTGGCACCGGGTAAAAGAGGGGCGAGGAACATACGACCTGGGGAATTATGTTGACCGACCCCAAACAGCCATTGGTCGGAACATTGAGCTGTCGGAGCAATGGGTTTATGTTAATCATTTCGAATTTGTGGGCTGTAGGATTAATGGGACATTTTCGGAATATTGACGGGTCGGACCAAAGGGGCGTCGGAATAATGGCATGCTACCCACACACACACACAGCCCACATTGGGGTTTGCTTATTAAGTCATTTGGTTGGCCCTTAAAAGGGCCATTTTTGTGGCTCAGAGCACTAAAGGACTACATTTAAATGTTCAATGATGTTAGCCATGAGCAAGGCGTTACCCGAGGTGTTCAAATGAACCCCGTCTTTACGTTAAATAGCCAGGCGGTACATTTTTACTGTAAATCTTTACGGTAAATAAACAGGCGTTCTTGTCTGAAGGAAATTAAACAGACTTAATTTATAAATATCTATCGTGATCATTTTTTACCCATATCGTCCAGTTCTACTCTGAGTCATTTGCTATGCAAAGGAAATGGGTTAAGAACAGCGACTGTGAGATTTAAGATCTGAGGCTACGTTTACATGGAGCTTGGATTGCTTGATTCCGAACAGAAATGTTGTTGGATCAGCCTCTCGTTCACACTAACCCGGCGGATTGGGTCACTGTATCTGCAACCTTTTAAATTCGGTCTCAAGAGTGGGTAGATCCCGCCATCAGAGCCGTGTTTTCGGGTGGGCGCCCGATCTGCACTTTTTAATCCGATGATGTCTTTGCCCAGAAACCGGCCCACCTCGCACTTGGTCTTGGGGGTCGTGAACACAACAATGGCCTGAATCTTAGCCCCCACAGGGCAGACCTGACCTTGGCCAACTAGTTTGCCTAAGTATGTTACAATGGCTTTTTCAAACCCACACTCGGCCAAGTTCCTGGTCAGCGAGGCATCACAGCGCCGGTGGAACACAGTGTGTATAAGTTCGAGGTGACTGGACCAGGATGACGTGTGTAGGACTGTGTCGTCAAGGTACAAATCTGCATGCCAGCTAAAACTTAGCACATTAGGCGTTGTAAACTGGCTGGAGCGTTGCAAAGTCCAAACGCCATAATGGAATATTGCATGAAGCATTCGGGGGTAACAAATGCAGAGATTTCTGTAGCACGAGGTGTCAAGGGGACTTGCCGACATCCCTTTAGCAAGTCAAGCTTGGTGCTAAATGTGCTGAGCCTACTCTGTCCACACAGTCTTCCATTCGTGGGAGTGGAAACGAGTCCGGCTTGGTCACTGCATTCACCTTTCTGTAATCAGTACAAGAAACAAGTTGGGTTTCGGGACTAGAATACAAGGAGAGCTCCATGAGCTAGAGCTAGTATCCTCTGATCAATGAGACACTGAACTTCAAGGGAAGGCAACATTATTTATATAGAGCATTTCATACATACACAATAGCATAGGGCTGAACGATTACAACATGGTCACGTGATGCGAGTGAAAGAGAGCAGGGCACTGGGCTGCATCAACATTTCATGCTGCCCTTTAACCTGTTACTCTGCCTCTGGCTCAACATAAGTCAGAAACTGACACAACTGAGACTTTAGTAATGAAGAGAAACAGCACGTTGGTGGTAGGGATGGGGGAAAAATCGATTCAGTTACAAATCGCGATTCTTGTGTGTGACGATTTTTTAATCGCCACGCTGCCTCAAAAATTGAGTCTTTGTCTAGCCTGCTTTTAATTATTGAATATAAGGCGGGAAAAAATGTTGCCGCTTATAATCCTACATATTGCGCAATGCATTCTATTCGTGAGTTCCACATAGTACATAGTAACTAGGTAGGAATACAAAGGCTAACATGTTGGACTGCCAACATGTCAGACGTTGGTTCCGAAATTCATGCTGCACCTCAACAGTTTAAATCGCACGTCTGGAAGAACGTTGGCCAACTCTGTAGCAGTTTGGGTTGCCGGTAGTTGAAGACGGTGGGCTGACTGAGGTGATTCGAATTGCTTATCCCTAGAGGGGCACCATTGTGTCATTCCTCGTATGACGGCGAGAGAGCATGAAAAAAATACAATTAAACAACAGTGTCTAAAATACACGCTGTCTGAAGTGATTACTCGTTAATTTATAAGATGTAGTCTTGAAAAGAAACGCAAACTTTTAATCGCGATACATTTAGAATCATGAATTTCAAAATGTTTTAAAATCTATTGACAGCCCTTATTTTAAGAAAACTTGTACTGATTCTATTTAATTTACCTTTTATTCATTGTTTAAAAGTAGCCTAAGTGGCATTCATTTCTTAATCTGTCAGATTGTGTGCAGTTTACAGGGGCTATACAATAAAAGGGCACATTTGTATTCATTTTCTCTATTGGCTGCCCTGCAGTCATTAAGTTAATGTTAAGATTAAGAAATTCAAACTTGAAATAAAATTAAACTTGGAAAGCTCAAAGTGAATTAGACTGTGTTGTAATTGAATGTATGATTCAACTGTTTTCCATGGTCCAGTTCAAAAAAAATAATAACCAAAAGAAATTGCAAGAAATCGTTGTATCGAATCACTTGCAAAATCGTAATACCCACAGAATCGCCATACATATCGAATCGCCACCTAAGTATCGTGATAGCATCGTATCGGGAGGTCCCTGCCGATTATTTTGGCTTAAAAAAAAGATGATGCTGCGCAGAATCAGGTGTTGTGCAGGGCATGCCTTGCTACTGTTGCTACTTCACGGGGTAACACTACAAAATTGTTCTAGCACTTATGTAGGAGCCAATTGCACTTTTGTTGGATTTCTTTTTCTTGATTGAAGGTTGAGCCACCCTGCTGGCAGAGTTGATTGATGACACCTGGCATGTTCATTGGATTGCCTCACCTGTGCTGATTTGGGAGGTGGGTAGCCTCTGGGCTAGGGCATTTGAACGTTTTATTTTCTTGGAACCTGGGGACGCTGGCAGGCACATGGTTTTTCAATTGTTTCTGTTGGTTGTATGAGTTTTGATTCTGTTAATCTATCTGTTTTAGTTGCATTGCAACTTTATGATTAATACTTCAGTGACAATTTTAAGTTATTAAAACGGAACTATTGAAAACTCCGACGGCGTCTGTATGAAGTGTCTAATTGGAGGACACTACAACTGCTGTTCTGTTGTCATTTGTGCAGGGAAATAGCACCCTCTAGTCGTGAAGAGTTCCAACCGAACAGTTGTATTAATCTGACAGTGTTTCCGTGGTAACAACACGATACAAATTTAAGTTGAGCAGTACGATTTTTCCTGCCGATCTAAATGGTCAAAAAGCGTTTGTAAGTGTTTTCCTGATAACAGTTGTTTAAATATTACTTGTATACATTTGTAGTGACATGAAGTTTGTTTAAATGGTTTGAATATGAATATTAATATGAATATGAATATGCTAAATCGCTAACGTCTATAGTTTCCCATGTAAATTAGCATTAAGCTACATGTTGTAGATTCTTGTGGTTTGAAGACAACGTTGCGTATTATTATTACTAAAATACATTCTGTATGTCTGTTTTAGTTTTACAGTATTTTCTTCAGTAAACAATTCAAAAGAAATTGAAGCTTCAACGTTTCACTTGGGGAAAGACTGTTAACTATCTGCCGAGCTGATGTAGCAAGCTAGACGGACCTAGCCATACACACAGAAGCGGGGGCAGAACAACAACCATAAAACCATGTACGACAGTTGTATGGCCAAAATGCCGGGCACCAGTGCGCCAGACAAGCCAAATACCTCATGACCGGGATCACTGACCGATCACCGAAATGTTTGATATTGTCACTCCATATGATCGCAATTCAAAATGGCACGGGGAAATCACTTGGGCAATAACCAAGTTCCATATGGTGCCTCTCAGCACGGTGACCAAGCCTGGGTTCACGGCATTGATAAATACGCTTGATAAACGTACAGTATACCCTCCCGTACATACTTCAGTCAGACTGCCATCGTGGAGCTGTACAAAAAAATGCGAAGAGAATGTCGCCGCAGAGCTTATAATGGTGGAGTTTTTGCTACTACTACTGATATGTGGTCAAACTGCACAGCTGAACCTTACCGGAGTCTTAAAGTCCATTTAATTGATGAAGATTTCAACCTCAAAGCTTGCTGCCTACTTCCCAGACGACCACACAGGGGAAAATATTGCGGATCTCCACGAGGAGAAACACGTCTGCATCACGACGGACAACGCAACAAATATGGTGCTGGCTGCACAGCTTAATGAATGGACGAGGCTCCAGCGTTTTGGGCACAGATTACATCTTGCTATTGGTAAGTTATCATGTGTGTGTGTGTGTGTGTGTGTGTGTGTGTGTGTGCAAGAGAGAGAAAGATTCAGCAATTTATAGAAATCAGTGTAGGCCTATAATAATGTGTTGATTAGGAAGCTGAATATATAAATCATGTTGAGTTGTGGAAAGTGGGTGGGATGAAAGAAATTCACACCCCCCCTCCCCCATTCCTTTTCAAATATGTAAATTGAAATATGTGTTTTGATTTTAGGTGCTTATATGTTTCTCTGTGTTTGAATGCCCACCTGTTCGAAATAAACACACACAAACAAACTGTTTATGTGTTGTGTGTGTGAGATAAGAGAGAGGACATGGGTGTTGATGTGTGTATTTCAGAATGACAGAGAATGTGAGTGTGTAATGGTAATAGCCCTGTATCACAAAACTCAAATTGTTTGTAATACACTACTTTATATTTCGTTCAGAAAATGCACTCAAAGATGATGGTGTCATGGGCAACAGCACTGTCTAGGAAGCTGGTGGGGCACCTTTGCCACAGTTGGAAGAAGAAGGCAGCACTGACGGAGGAACAAAGGAATCTTAAACTCCCTGAGCAAAACCTCATAACTGAGAGCTCAACAAGAGAAAGAACAAAACACTTTCCTGTCCGTCCCTGACCAAGATGGACGGTTCACTTCACTTGGTCCCCGGACGCTTAAGGGCACCCAGTGCAACATTAGGGCATCAAAATGGAAATATTCTGGATAAGACAATCTTTATGATATTTACTTCAACATATTAGCACATTTGCATCATTATTTGATACTTTGGGCGTTAAAAAGAGCGCTTAAACTAGCCACAAGAGCTTAGCCCTTTTATGTTTTGGTGCCACCAATAAATAAAGCAGGATTCCAGTCAATGGAAAAATGGCCTCTCCCCACCGGCGATTGTTGTTGTTTACGATTTTCTATCAGTTCTCACCACACAACGGCGTCTCATCTTCACTCCTTGCACTGCATGAAATGTGGGATTTACGACAGTCTCCGACCCTGTGTATTGCCGTAGAAGCCCACATTGGTGTGAAAGCCCCCCACCCCTTCCCCTTGGCCAGGGGAGGCACCCCGTCACTGCTTCACTGATTTAAAAAACCTGAAAGTCACAGGTTCGATCCCCACTAGTGGCAACCATGGCCCAAGTTGCTTAATGACTGTAAACGACTCTTAATGACTGTTATCAGAGTAAGCCTGACTCTGTATAATTACATGCCAGAAACGAATCTCAAGAACATTAAGGTGAAATAATAATATATAAGTTAGGAACATTACAACGTTAAAACTTTTAAACACATACCACCATAAACATGTGAGATAATTCGACAAGAGATATTGAAAGACAGCTAACTCACTGCTTCGTCAAATTAGACAGATCAACTATACAGTATATATATCTGGAAACCACTTACAGATTCCGATTAGCTACATTTGCGTCTGGATGGAAAGGTGTTATCTTTCCCCATCCCACCCATGCTAAGCCATTTGTAGCATAACCTGCGATCTACCGTGGAAAACAGAAGGCAGGCGATTTCGACGTCTCATCTTTGCTCCTTGAATGTCTATATGTAATAGTATGGTGTTATTGAAACTTACTACGTGTAAAAAAAAGACTAGAAATTGAACGTTTATTATTCGAGTCTAAAGTTTCTAATGTTGCCTCGGGGCACCTTTAAGTGAACATAGGCTAATTAAAACTTCACATAAGTCCACTAAACAATTCCGAATTCCCACCCTCCAGTAACAGAAGAGAAATACCCCAGAGGAGGGAGGAATGTGAGTTGGTTGCACCGACAGGCTAAATCCTTACCAGCAACGTGGCTAAGCGGTTAGACACAGGTACACAGTACCATTAACCCGAAGAGCGCAGGCATTGACTATCTCAATATCAGAGTACAGTGTTTCCCACAGAAATTTTGGAGACTATGGGGGGGGGGGGGGGGGTTAGGCGCGTGTATGACCAGTTGAATGTCCGGGGGGGAGGGGGACATTCAACCAGACATGCGCGGTGGTGGCCTACTAATAGTAAAGTAAACTAACACTAACAAAGAACTAATTCCACAAGATGGCGCTAAGGTACAGACTATAAAAGGGGGATTTGAACTATGCTAGTTTAAGGTAAAACTGCGTATCCTAACCCTAATCCTGAAGTATAATTGTTGCATAGTGTTACTTTAAAGCCAGTCCATTCATTAGGACATTTCACACTATTGTTGTGGCATTTAAATATATATATGGGGGGGGGGTTAGGCGCGTGTATGACCAGTTGAATGTCCGGGGGGGAGGGGGACATTCAACCAGACATGCGCGGTGGTGGCCTACTAATAGTAAAGTAAACTAACACTAACAAAGAACTAATTCCACAAGATGGCGCTAAGGTACAGACTATAAAAGGGGGATTTGAACTATGCTAGTTCAGGATTATGCAGTACGTGATATAATGAACATATCTCAACAGTGTTTTGTTTCGGCACAGTCGCAGGCAGACAGCCGAAATTCGTGCTCTCATGCAATCCCAATGAGAGCATCACCAACTTCGTCTGAGCAAAAAGAAAAAAGAAAAAAAAACATGTGCACGCAGAGACTATGGAGGCCGAAATTAGACTATGGCGGGGCGCCATAGTCTCGTCAATGTGTGGGAAACACTGAGAGTAAGCCCGACTCTGTATAATTACATGCCAAAAGTGAATCTCAAGAACATTACAGAGAGGAAGCTCCAGACTATGAGTGAAACAGCCTAGAAAGTGACATTGCAACCCTCGAACTCTGAAAATGAAAGACAAAGCAAGAATCGTGATGACGCCGAAATCAAAACCCTAAAGACAGCACTCTGAAAACGGAAGGCAAATCAAGAAATGTGATAACCCCGGAGCAAAACCCTAAAGACAGAATATTAATTAAATTATTATCGAGTACACGGTAACACTACAGCTCATTGGTTACGTTTGTACACACAATCAGAGCACTCTTATATTATGCCACTACAAAACCGTTTACATCCACACCACTCGTGATTAATGCACACATTAAGTTAACACGCTAAGTTTACAAGGGCTACAACATCTCATGCATGCTATCAGCTTTAAAGCAGCACAACGGATCAATAGCTATTCGCTACCGGTATGCTAGCAGCTAAAACTAACAAAATCCTTTGAAATGTGCTGACTTTGACATTATGACAAACTTGTTACTCAACGACTGTCCTTATACAGTCAAACATCAAGCAAGTGCAACACAAGACAAGGCAAGACGGCAAATAAGCTACTTACTAGCTCGGCAGACAGTAAACAAGTCAGGCTGCCACAGGCAAACTACAGAACAAAGTTATATGCCTATGGACCCTGGTATGGCAATGGCACGGAGGCGATTCTCCATATTAAAAGTCATTGTAGCGCCCCAATTTTTTGCAAGCTGTTTTTTAAGGTAAAACTGCGTATCCTAACCCTAATCCTGAAGTATAATTGTTGCATAGTGTTACTTTAAAGCCAGTCCATTCATTAGGACATTTCACACTATTGTTGTGGCATTTAAATATAAAAGTGGTAGGAGTAAGGCCTTTATTCACAGCATATACAGAGGGGACTGTTAACACTGTTTTAGGTGAATTATTCCCCCTCCACATCCTAAGACAAAGTTATGACAAAGCGAAGGAAATGTCAAAAGATGACTACAGATACACACACTATACGCACATTTGTGCCAACTTGCATGATAACTTATTGTTATATGAGACCGTTGTTGATGTTATTGTTTATAATTTTGTGGCACATCTCATGTCCCAATGCATTATATGAAAATGATAATTAGACTAATGGCGCACAACAGCACAACCAATTATGATTATGAATGGCTGACACTAAATTGCACATATATGATGTAGAGTACCATGGTAGCATGATGTAATCCTATAAGTAATTGCTAACTTTTCATGGTTATAACAATAACATCAAAACAGCATTAGAAATGTTAGTAATGTTAACATTTTGCCCTAAAATATGTGCATAAGATTTGAGAAATATTATACAGTGGATATTGTTTTATGTCTAATATATATGTGTTATGTCTAAGTGCATTAACCTGCAGGTTTGAGCTTGACATCATCAATGTTGAGGTCCACAGTCTTGCTCACCAGAATTGAGTCAACTGTGATTAGAATAAAGAAAATCAGCCACACATACAAACATACATACATAAATCACATTGATAGGTGAAAAATCACCCTAGTTACCTCAGGACTCCGGAGCTGCATGAAAGTATATTTATTAGACAAACAAACAACAACAATTGCAATTGGGCTCCCCTCCCAGCCGAGGCTGACAGTGAAGCCCTGATAAACTCTTCGCACAAAGTTTATATAGTCAGAAGTTTAGCTTTGAGCAGGGATGATCACGTGGTGGATTTCTCACGGCCGAGGCTCCCTGTCTTGCAAGGATGGCAGTTTTGCACAAGGTCGGAAGAAGCACAGTTCCTTTCTTATCTCCTCTGGTCTAAACATGCTCTTGTTCATATGCAGACTTAGTGGCACCTAATATTCTAGTTACACACACAGAGAGAAAAGCCATGCTCCTGCTTTCATAAGCACATAATTCACAGGAATATATTCATACAAGTCACTTGATTATTATATTCTTAAGTCATTAACAGTGTTTGGAAATAATCTCTATCACACATACACATAGGGCTTATACACTACCTCAAAGACATACATACAACATAAATCATATACACATGTGCTTGTATCATAGGTAGCAGCAGGGGCGATTCTAGGGAGTGTGGGGGCCCTAGGCAGAAATTCTTATGGGGCCCTACCGACCAGTGTTCATCACCCTAATATTAGGCAAAAAAAATATGATGCCGACGCGAAATGTATGAAATAAAAGCTTTTTTTTATTCAAAATATTATAACGTGTTCCAAACATGAAAAACACTTATTTTTCACTGGAAGTGGATGATGCTAGACCTGATGTGCAAAAAAAACGGTATATATTAAAGGCACCCAGTGCAACTTTCGAGGCTTAAAAATAAACATTCAATTGCTAGTCTTTTTTACACGTAGTAAGTTTCAATATCTCCATACCATTACATACCGACATTCATACAGCAAACATGAGACGTCGTTGTGTTGTGAGAACAGATAGAAAATCGATAACAACAACATCGCTGCCATTTTCTTTATTTTTTTTAACCTGCAATAAATAAAGCAGGCTTCCAGTCAATGGAAAAATGGCTTCTCCCCACCGGCGATTGTTGTTGTTTACGATTTTCTATCAGTTCTCACCACACAACGACATCTCATCTTTGCTCCTTGAATGTCGATATGTAATGGTATGGAGTTATTGAAACTTACTACGTGTAAAAAAGACTAGAAATTGAATGTTTATTTTTCATTGAATGTTTACATAAAGTTGCACTGGGTGCCTTTAAAGTATCTTTTCAGAGCATGTCATATGTTTAGCCTGACGATGTCATACTCATAATTCTAGTCAGAATATGAGTCTGAGACCGGACTATTGGGCTGTGATTATGGGGCGTGTTTCAACGAACCAGGAAAGAAAATTCCTCTTCGCTGAATTGGATACCTAGAACCAATCAGAGCAACGTAGTATTTCCATCTGATAGATTAAACTTTTACCTGATCCCGTAGGAAGGACGGCAAAAACATCTTTTCAATCGACAAATGCCTTGATCGCGTTTCTCTGTTCCTCTTTCAAAATGAATGCGCTGTCATATCTGTTGAGATGCCTGCTCACGTTACTTAATTAGCACTCAAGGCTAGAAGCTACCATTCGTTTGAATGTTTTTTTTTTCTACGCGTTAGCATAACCTATCAATAATGCTCTAGAGTGCTTCAGTTAAGACCTATAATCCTGGGCAACACTCGTTTTGCGTATACACAACTAACCGAGTCAATGTAGACATATAAAAGTCGTGTAGATAGCTTAAATCATATAAAATATGTCCCACTAAGCTTCCGAGACGGCGCCATCTTTGTTTGATGTATACCGGTATTCTATCTATATCTGTCCATCAACGTATAAAGCCCGCCCTTACAATTTGAATGGTCAGATCACTTTTCGGGGCCGTTTAAACCCTCCCAGCTAACTCGACTCCAGACTGAATCTCCAGACCAAAAATTTTGTGGGCGGAGTTCAGGCTGGTATCCAGGCTATCATATGTTATCAATTGAGGTAAAATACATTGAACTCCAGAGGTGTAAAAAGTACTGAAATGTTGTACTCAAGTAAAAGTACAATTACTTTGATACAATTGTACTTAAGTACAAGTAATATTTCCCATCTAAAAATCTACTCAAGTAAAAGTAAACATAGCAATGGTCAATTATCGAAAAATAGTTGACCACATAACGTTCGGAAGCCCCATTCAAATGAATGGAGCATTCTACAGCATTAAGAAGAGCCGTGTATGTTCATAAAGAATCTTTACAAATAATTAGCAAGCAAACAGGTAGCAGCTACAGTTAACAATTCAAGTGGAACACTGGACTTACGGTTTTCATCATCAGGATTTGGTAGGGGCACTTTATCTGTCCGTTTCGTCATAAATTTAAGTAATGATCCTGACGAGGGAATAGAGATAGGGAAGAGATGTTTCATTTTTCTCCTTGAGCATGGCTTTCATTGCCATCACAGCATTAACAAGATAAAAGCAACATTATGCAAATATTTTATCCTTCAGAATGGGTTAAGTGTGTTGTTGTGTTGCACTTGCTTAATGTTTGACTGTGTTATGAAAGTTGTTCACTAACTAGTTCGTCATATTGTCAAAGTAAGCTAATTTCAACAGGTTTTGCTATTCGTTAGCATCACTAGCGTTTAGCTATTTCTGCATAGGTTTGCTTTAACGCTAGCTGCTATTCAAGTTATTAGTTGGACAAAGTAGCCTAGCCACATTTTTCAATAACAGCAGTCGTCTGTTAATGTTATGCTAAGCCTAAATCATCCACTCCACTCCACTTACCGCTGTCTTTCTTTTTATTTTCTTCGTCTTCTTTTTTCTTCTTCCTCTTCTCACTACCAGATGTTGTTATTGTTCCTCTTCATTTCCCCTCAGCTTCGGGCTGGATTTTGACTGGGCAAAGCCCATGTCAATCAATCCAATCGGAATTTTGATACGAAGTCTTCTTTACCTACACTGCCCTGCGCCATGGAGGCTTGCGTCTAAAGCGAAGAATTGCGTAGAAAACTCTGCACAGTAACACAAGTGTTCTGCTCAGTTCTAAATGAGTTGAGTTATTCCACGTATGCAACCATACTAATTCACAACACACTAAAGAAAAGATGGTGTGGGTCGGGTACCTAGAATCAGGCAATTCGTTGTGCTAAACGTGTAACAGAATTGGGCTACAATTGGGATCACCGTGCCTGTTGGCGTTATCAGTATCTGGACGCAAAATGATTTCATGCACACTTCACAACCGTGAAAAAAACTACCACTTCTCAGTGGTAGTTTTCCTCTCTCCCTTCACCACCACACCTTCCTCCTGCTGCTCGTCTGAGCAGCAGTTAAAAAAGCCGAAAAATCCCATGAATTCACCTGGAAACTTTCCAACAACTATCCACAAGTCAACTTTATCCTATTCTAACTGCTAAACTGCCAAGAGCGAAAACAAGAACCACCAAAAAATAAATAAAAGACTCGGGGGAAGACCCGAAGTAACTTCAGTGTGGGGACCTGAGATACACAGACCACTAAGACTCAGTGATGAGTTTGACAAAGGGCCAGGTATAAATACAAAGAGATGAAAGGTCTGACTCTGGACCAAAGCACATGGAGTCCTTCAGCGGCCTCTAGAGGCCAACAAATGTCCCAACTCGTGACATGCACCCTCTTCCTCATAGACATGTTTATCTATACATTTATATGCTTTTAATCAGTTAATTGCGAAAAAGTGATAAGACGTAAACAAGTTAAACAAAAACAATTCGACACTAACATTACAGACAGTGGACTTAATTTTAATAACATGGCAATTTTCCTAGCTTATGCTAGATTAATCATGTTAGTCATAGTTAAACTCATTAATCTGTAAAACACACAAAAACAGAAGCAAGTACACAAAAATACACATGAGATCAAGTCTCTATATTCACCACTAGAAATACATAAACAAACAGTCTTTGGATTATTTTGTTTTCATTCTGAGTATGTATTCTATTCAGCAATGAAAATAGTTGATTTGACCAAGATGTGATTATTATTTTATTAGGGTTTTAAAAAGGTTTTAAAAGCAAATAATTATGGTAATGAAAGATAAATGTTTTGTTTTGATTTGAAGAAGGAGATTTGTATGTCATTTGCAAGCGGAATTGCCTCCATCACCGCTCTTGTCAGATCATCATGACTATGTGCTCCATCTGTCTTCTCGTCCAACTCCCCTTCTCTGTCCCTCTAGTTCTTTGCAAATCTCCTCCTCTCACACCAGTGTTCACCTTGGTCATACCAACAGTACTCGCACCAGTGTTCATCTCGGCTATACCAACAGTAGTCTGCCTGGGTCCCCTGCTGCCAGCTGTGGTTCCACCAAGTTCTGGGTCCTCTCTCCACCATTCCATCTCTCCCTCTTGTCCTGTTCTGTCCCACTGCTTGGGCCTCTCGGTTCCCCTGCCTCTGTGGTGCCATCTTCATCTCCTCCCTCTGTTGTCTCTCTGTTGGTGGTTTTCCTCTGTTGTCCATCTTCTCTCCCTTCTTGTTTCCTCTGCTGGGATGATAACCAGATTGCTGTCTGGCTCCATATGATGGAAACCACTGGCCACTCTTTTCCCTCTCCACAGGAGCTGGTCTCCATTTGCCTTTGCCCTGCCTGTAGTTCCCTCCTCTTCCTCCCTGCTCCTCTGGCTCCTTTATTTGCCCTTTGTTTTCATCCTGATGTTGAAGATGGCCACTCTCATTATTTGCTATAGTTGTTTTTGCTCCCTTTGTTCCTTTCCCTCTTTTGCCTCTCCTGGTCTTGCTTTTGACTGCGGCTGAGGAAGCACTCTCCTCACCTGCACAGTTTAAAGGAAATTAACGGTTTTAAGGGAGTCATGTTTTGTCGTTTGACTGAAATGTCTTCTCTGCAATTAAGAATACTGCGTACCCTTCACTGGCTCCTTGTCCTTCATCTCCTTTGTAATAACTCCAAGTCTCTGGAGCTCAGCTTGAGCCAAAGGCAGACATATACGAAAATGAATATGTACAGTATAAAGACTTGTATGTGAACTTTAGCCTTCATTTATATGTATATATCATATGGATAATTCGTTTGTAAGTGTTTTCCTTCTCAGAAATCATGTCCCCTGCTCATTAGCACACAATGATGTTGAGCCTTTTTCTCAGTTCTATCTAGATGTGATTTCATACACAATACGTTTGAACTCAAATCAAACTCACTTGCTTAGCAAAGTAGTGAGGGCTCCAGCATTATACTTACAGACAGCAGAGTCCACCTCAAGTAGATAGTCACTGGGCTCAGCCTCAAAGAGAACAGCACTGGACTCCACCTCAAAGAGAGCAGCACTGGACTCCACCTCAAAGAGAACAGCACTGGACTCAGCCTCTATTTGATCTTGTTTCTCCTCTTTTGCTGTTTCCAGGTCTCTGCTCAGATCTAATGCACACATAAGGAAGATAAGTCAGTGAAAAGCTTTATTTGAATAGCTTTGTTGAGATATGTGTTTTGCCCTAAAACTACTTACTCAGATCAGTGTCCACCTGATCCAGAGTATGATCCGGCTCTATTTGGACTGTGCCATCCAGCTCTGCTGACAGATATGAAGTCAAATGTGTGCAGGGTGGTTGATTCAAATATTCATGAATAACCTAGGTAATGCTGTTCTGTTATTTAGCCTTAAACTTACCAAGAGCAGTGTCTACACTGTCCAAAAGATCATTAAGTACAGCCTCCACCTCAGATGTCTCAGCCTCATCTTTTTCTCCTTTCCGCTCTGTTATCAGATATTGATTGGCAAGACACATCAGCACCAATTCTTGAAGATTAACCCAATTTTAACATAGCTGTTAGGTCTTATACTCACTCATACTTGTGTCCACATCATCAAGAATGTTGCTGAGAACATCCTTTATTTCAACTCTAGTTTTCTCTTTTTCTTCGGTCAGCTCTGTTATCAGATCCAAGGGAATATCATGTGAGTAACTTAATCAGCACAAGCACTGGAAGATTAAATATTCTTTGATTTGTCATAACTGAAACTCACTCAGAGCTGAGTCTACGTCATCTAGAATGCCAGTAAGTATGGACACGGCTTCAACTCTCCCTTCTTTTCTTATGCTTTCCTGGTCTGATTTTAAACACACAAAAGTGAAGAAGTTCAGTAACATCAGTGCTGGATCAAAAACAGGAGTATGCACTCTGCTAATTATACTCACTAATAGCCGAGTCAACCTTGTCCAAAATGTCGTAAGGAGCAGCCACCACCTCCTGATTCATCTCCTTTTCAGTTTGTTCTGTCATACTAGCAGTTTTAGCTAGTCCTAAACCAGGTAATTTTCACAGAAATTAACTTTACACTTAAGTGCTTGGATATGTATTTGAGTGGATCTGTGGTATGTCCTTGTACTCACGCAGAATGGATACAGCCTCATTCAGAATTTCATTGACGTCATCCATGTCAGATATGTCATCCAGTATTTTCATGACCATGGCAACCTTCTCCATTCTCTTCTTCTCCCTCAGTGGTCCATTTCCTGTGGAGTCTCCATCCTGCTGCTGTCCAGTGCTCTCCATATCAGCTGCTTGTTGTCTGTCCTCAGATTCGTGTTGTCCCACCTCTGGTTCCACTCTCTCCTGTCTCTCCTGTAGGACCTCAGGCGCCTCATCTGCTTCGCTCTCCCCCCCTTTATTCTCTTGTCTCTGCAGCTCCACTCTCTTCAGTTCCCTCAGGAGAACCTTTCTCAGCTCCCTCTTAAGTTTCTTGTCATTTTTTCGGGTCTTTTTGTCCTGGTCTTCATTAACCTGAATGCCCAAAGCCTTGAGTTCTGTCCTCAAGTCCTCTAATTTGTACTTTTTTAGAGTCTCCTTAAGCTCCTTGGTAGTTTTCCTCTCTCCCTTCACCACCACACCTTCCTTCTGCTGCTCGGATGAGCAGCAGTTAAAAAAGCCGAAAAATCCCATCAATTCACCTTGAAACTTTCCAACAACTATCCAAAAAGTCAACTATCCTCTACACTCCAAAGTCTGCAGTGTCTCAGGAGAGTGAAATGGAATTTAGAGTCAGAGTTATGTTCTATGACATCATGACACTGCTTGGTCACCTTTATGACATAATCAGAAGTTTGATGCCTGGTTACAATAAGCAGGTGAATTCTAAAGTAAAAGAAATGTTGCCAATTTACTGGGGAATCATATTGACACTGGTTATGGATTTAATCACACATTAAGGAGGCATTTTTATCCATGGTGCCTGATTTTTGGAATTCTAAAAGATAAAAAAAAAATTGAATTTTTAGAATCTTATGATGTTTGCACAGTTACGCCTAGCTGATATCAGTAAAGCCACAGTAGACTAGCCAGATCAGTGTTTGCTTTCTTTATTCTCTTAGAATAAAACCATTCTCCCTTTTCTAAAAAATATGTTCACCCTGAGTCCGGTGTGATTCGTGGGTGAGACCACTTGCGGAACTCAAGTTTTATACATGAGACGGCCAGGCTTCTTCAGGTGGTCCATAGACAGAAAATGACTGTGTTATCCAAACCTGCCATTTAAGGTGCATGAATGAATCCTATGATTGATGATTAGAGGTAGAAGTGTTAATTCACTCTAGTTCTTCAGCATGGCATGTAGTGTCCTCTAGGGTTACCTTACCAAAATTCCTTAACATACTATGAACAGCCAGTCTCTATACCTTGGAATTCATTTCTCTCTCTCTCATTCTCACACACACACACACACACACACACACACACACACACACACACACACACACACACATACTCACACACACATACACACACACACACACACACTCACACATACTCACACACACACACACACACACACAAGACCGCGAACACACCAGACACATTTCTAAAAACATTGACGCTTCAAAAACGCCTCGGCAAAGCGCAGGCGGCCTTAATAAATAGCCTGGTGCACCTGTGGAGCAGGGCTGCGAGCGTAGAGGTGGGCGTCTGTTTTCTAACATTTACAAAAGGCAAGGTTTTCTTTTCATTTTCTACAGTTTCTTTACATTTGGTTTGACCTCTGTGCATAAAGCTACTCTGGCACTGAAGGTCACAAGTAAGGGGGAATCCAATACAGCTATTTCAATAAATATCATTTACAGACAATTACACTGAAAACTGTTAACAATGTACACTGTAAACAACAACTGTAAACGTCTAAAGGAAGCATTAGAAAGGACCTGCCTTGGTTTAGCTAACTTTTCTGTGAGGGTTTTGCAATTTAGTAATGTTTCTCTGCATTGTTGCACTGTAGTGCTGCCTGACCGAACACAATTACTCTTGTACTCTAGATGGACAGCCAATACTGCTTTCTGTGACCTTTAGGATCATTCAATATTGTGTATGATCTGGAGAAGGTTATATCAGAACAGACAGATACAACTGCAGGATCAAGACAAAGTACAAATTCACACGTACAAAACTGTATGACTACTTTATGAAAATGTTTTATTTATGTGTTTGACAGAAAATGTAGCGGCCAAAGAAAACAATGTTTAATTATTTGGATTGTAGTCTTAAACTTTGAATCTGCACTTTCACACACTGACACACACATACTCGTGTCCAGTTTCCGATTTCAGTCCGATTTAAATCAAAGATCCGATTCATGTGTCTCCCCAAATCTAGATTTCCTGTGTCCGACTTGAGTCCGACTGGACTCCGATGTAAACCCCTGGATACACGATTCGATTCCGCTGGGAATCGGACTGGGTGCGCATGTGTCTCTCGAATCTAGATTCCAATTGGACAACAACAACTTTTGCACGTGCTTGAGATCCTGCCCACAGACATATACATGCATCATAAACTCCTCAAAAAAAGTTCGGAAACATTTCTTCAGTCGATTATCCCTCCCCTTTAATAATACCAATTGGTATTGTATTGTATATCGTTGGAAAGCCTGATTAGTCACCTTTACAACAAGGTACAATTTGTAAGGATCGTGCATTCGTGGAATGAGCAACACAGCTAACCGTGTGGGTAGCGGCCCACATTTTTTTGCCAAAATCCAAAAAAAAAAGTTTGGAAACGTTTCTTCAGTCGAGGGACCTCAGTAGCATGTGGATCGTGCATTCGTGGAATGAGCAACACAGCTAACCGTGTGGGTAGCATCCCAAAAATGTTTGCCAAAATCCCCTGCAATATTCTTCTGTTGGAATTTAGTGAGATATCGGAATGAGATTCTGGAGCCAATGGCGACCCCATACCTCCAGAATCTGGGACTTAACTCCATCCTCCAGGATGACAACGCTCACCCCCACAGAGGCAGGATCGTCACAGAGTACCTCAAGAACTTGGGAGTAGAGAGGTCCAGACCTAAACCAAATTGAATACTTGTGGGATCTGCTTGGGTGTGCAGTTCGTGCCAGAGTGACCAACGCAACCATGTTGGCTGACTTGCTACAAATTCTGGTTCAGGAATGGGATGCCATCCCACAGGAGGTGCCAAGCTGTTGTGGCTGCGTATGGATCTTCCACATGCTACTGAGGTCCCTGACAGTGTAAAATGAATAAAGTGTAAAAATGGTCAATATGTGTTGTTTTTTCCTTAATACTGTGGGAGAATCATCCAATCCACCAAACAACACAAAACAAGAGTGAATACCAACAGAAGAATATTGCAGGGGGTTTTGGCAAAAAAATGTGGGCCGCTACCCACATGGTTAGCTGTGTTGCTCATTCCACGAATGCACGATCCTTACAAGTTGTACCTCGTTGTAAAGGTGACTAATCAGGCTTTCCAACGATATACAATATAATACCAATTGGTATTATTAAAGGGGAGGGATAATCGACTGAAGAAATGTTTCCGAACTTTTTTTGAGGAGTTTATATGTCTAGGATATGATAATCGCTGCTAGACACTCAGTTCTTGTGCTCCCTCTCATTTTACATCGAAAAGTGTGGCATGGGCAGGAAGAACCGTTAAGATTTTGGAGCGTATCTCAGTGTCAAGCTGGTATGGAACAGACTTGAATTGAAGCAATTGTTAACAGTGTTGTGGGACACTGTTGGTGCGACGAGGGACAACATACAACACAAGAATAGTACAACTAGCTAAAAAAAACTACAAATAGCTAAAATTAAATATAAAGAGTTCAACAAAGTGTGGTGGTATAGAGTACAAGTACTTGGCTGAGGTGCATCACAATAAAAACAGTAACATTTTGTTTATACACTGAGTGACCGAGATGCCATAAGTGCAGTCGAATACAAAGATTAGTGTATTAATATTGCACAATGAAATTCCAAGTTAAGTGCATGTCTGTGTTTAATGTTCTGATGGCCATCAGGGGAAACACTGCAACAGGAGTACCACGCTGACATGCAGTAGGTCAGTACACTTTTGAGAGTGGTGCGTTAGAAGGCCACCTTCAGATTACACTCTAGGTTGTTTTTCCAGAGTACTCTCAGGAGGGAGGTGTAATCGCTGCTGTGCCTTCTCAACTATCGCTGAGGTGTTGCCAGACCATGAGAGGTCATCGGATGAGTGGGCTCCTAGGAACTTGAAGGTGTGGACCTTCTCCACACAGTCCCCGTTGATGTGGAGTGGAGACGGATCTGCACCTTGCCTCCTGTAGTCCAGAATGAGTTATTTTGTTTATGTGGTGTTCAGTGACAGATTTATGTCTGAGCACCACACGGCCAGTTTCTGTACCTCTTCTCTGTATGGTTCGTCGTCTCCTGAGATGAGTTCGATCACAGTGGTGTCAGCAAATTTGATGATGGTGTTGGTGGGAAGGGTCAAGGGTCAGTACAGTCACCTGTGTACAAGGAGTAGAGTAGTGAGCTCAGCACACAGTCATTTGGAGAGCCAGTGCTGAGCGTGATGGTGAAGGAGAGGTGGGGGCCGAGTTTCACAGTTTGTGGGCGGTTAGTGAGGAAGTCTTTTATCCAGGTGAAGATGGAGGGGGAGAGGCCTAGTGCAGTTAGTCTGCCTGATTAGTATGTATGTCTTGGATGATGGTATTGAATGCTGAGCTGTAGTCTATGAAGGGCATTCTTACATAGGTCCTATAGATGTGTCATAATCTGAGGTGATGTAAATTGGCAGTTTTTGAGGCTTGTAACTGTAATGAGGCCGGTCTTCATGAGAGTCAGTTTCGTCGAAGCGTTTGATCGTTTTCACGACTGCTCTTGAGGATGCATTCAAAGTTCTTGAATTTTTTTCAGATTGACTGACCTCCCTGTCTTAAAGTAATGATGGTCTGTCGTTTCTCTTTACTTAGTGGCGTGGTTCTTGCCATAATATGGATTAGTACAGTAGAAGTAGTGATAGGACTATTCACTGTATACCAACCCTACCTCTGCACATCCCATCTGATGGTCCCAAACACATGAAGAAGGCAAGAAATGCCAGAAATTAACTCTTGACAAGGCACACCTGGTAATAGACAACTAATCCAGTTGACTACCTCATGAAAATGATTGAGAGAGTGCCAAGATTGTGCAAAGCTATCATCAAAGCAAAAGGTGGCTCCCTTGAAGAATCTTAAATACAAAATACATAAAAGATTACATTTTTTAGTCTATATCGCCCAGCCAGAATGAATATTTAGTACCCTGTAATGTTCTGTAAAAAGTACCAAGCCCACACTGCCTTAAAACAATGATTAAGGGTATTCTTGATGCTTTTCTCTCCAATTCTCTCCCCTTGTTCTAACTATTTATCTGCTTTTTGCCTCATACTTTATGGCAGGAAGCATCTCTCTGTTATGACTCAGATGGGTCTCCCGAGGAGCTGCAGAGTGATGTCATGTTCAGAGAGGGGGTCACCCTCGGGGGACAGGTCACCTACACCCCTCGTCTCATTGCCATGGACGTCAAAGGTGAGGCACATACAGCGGGTAAAATAAGTATTGAACACGTCACCATTTTTCTCAGTAAATATATTTCCAAAGGTGGTATTGACATGAAATTTTCACCAGATGTTTGTAACAACCCAGGTAATCCAAACATACAAAGAAACCAAAACAAATTAGTTCAGAAATTAAGTTAGGCTATGTCTAATAATATGAAATGACACAGGAAAAAAGTATTGAACACGCTTACTGATATTTATTGAATACTTTGTACAAAAGCCTTTGACAGCTTCAAGACGCTTCCTGTATGGAGAAACTACTTGTATGCATTGCTCAGATGTGAGTTTGACCCATTCTTCAACACAAAAAGGCTTCAATTCTTGAAAGTTCCCTGGGCCTCTTCTATGAACTCTGATCTTCAGTTCTTTCCATAGATTTTCAATTGGATTCAAGTCAGGTGATTGGTTTGGCCATTCTAGCAGCTTTATTTTCTTTCTCTGAAACCAATTGAGAGTTTCCTTGGCTGTTCATTGTCTTGCTGAAATGTCCACCCTCGTTACATCTTCATCATCCTGGTAGATGGCAGCAGATTTTAATTAAGAATGTCTTGATACATTTTTTCCATTCATCCTTGCTTCAATTGTGTGACATTTGCCAGTACCATATGCTGAAAAGCAGTCCCACACCATGATGTTCCCACCTTCAAACTTCACTGTTGGGATGATGTGCAGTGCCATGTCTCCTACAAACATGGTGTGCATTATGTCATCCAAAGAGTTACATTTTGCTCTCATCTGACCAGACCATATTCTCCCAGTATTTCACAGGCTTGTCCAAATTTCGTGCTGCGAACTTTAAACGAGCTTCAACATGCTTTTTCTTCATCAATGGAGTCTTATGTGGAGAGCGTGCATACAGGCCATGGGGGTTGAGTGCATTACTTATTGTTTTCTTTTAAACAACTGTACCTGCAAATTCCAGGTCTTACTGAAGCTCTCCACGAGTGGTCCTTGGCTCTTTGACAACTCTTCTGATAATTCTTTTCACTCCTCTGTCAGAAATCTTGCGAGGAGCACCTGGTCGTGGCCAGTTTATGGTGAAATGATATTCTTTCCACTTCCAGATTATGGCCCGAAACAGTGCTCACTGGAATATTCAGAAGTTTAGAAATGCATCTGTAACCAATGCCATGAGTATGTCTTGCAACAATAAGGTTGCAAAGGTCTTGAGAGAGCTCTTTGCTTTTACCAATCATGAGTTGCTTCTTGTGTGACACCTTGGTAATGAGACACCTTTTTATAGGCCATCAGTTGGGATATTATTTGCACTGACTAGGGGCCAGATTGCCTTTTTTTGGCTTTCCATGCCTTTTTGCACCTCCCTTTCTTCATGTGTTCAATACTTTTTTCCTGTGTTATTTCACATTAATACACATTACTTAATTTCTGAATGTATTTGTTTTTTTCTTTGTATGTATGGATTACTTGGGCTGTTACCACAATTTCATGACAATAGCACCTTTAGAAATATATTAACTGAGAAAAATGGCGACGTGTTCAATACTTGTTTCACCCGCTGATACATGCATGATCAAATTACAAGTTCATTCTACTGTAGAAAGGTGAACCTTTTCTCAAGCTTTAGTTTCATTGCAGCCTACAACATGCTCTTTTTGTGAATATTGTGAAGTATTTATTTTCATCCCTTCTCCCTTAACTCACACTTCCCAACAGGAAGCCTTCAAACATTACGAGAGGAGGGCATTCTGTATGAAGCTGAAAAAAATGCAAGTGCCCATAGCTGGTAAGTGTGTGTGTGTGTGTATGTGTGTGTGTGCACAAATTTCTCGTTGATAAATGTTTTCTGATTGTAAATTACTTTTCTTGTTGTATTTTTTTCTAGGAAAGGACAGATGGTAACACACAAACACACCCCGTCCACCAAGAACTCCTTCCTTCAGGATCTGGACAAGTTGGATGTGAGTTGTGATCAAACATGTATATATATATATATATATAGACTTCACAGCCTACACATTCTTTAT
Organism: Sprattus sprattus; assembly: GCF_963457725.1. Taxonomy (NCBI): domain Eukaryota; kingdom Metazoa; phylum Chordata; class Actinopteri; order Clupeiformes; family Clupeidae; genus Sprattus; species Sprattus sprattus. The sequence goes on along the minus strand of NC_137925.1, from coordinate 36,302,827 downwards.
GACCTACTGTTAAACTGAATGACAAGTCAGACACACTGTATCGCAACTGTTGCTTATTCAATACCCAAGTCAGTCCAATCTTCCATTCTTTGTTTGCATTGAAACCACAAAATACTACACAAGTTTTATTCATCAAGCACACTTTAACCAGAAGTAACGTAAATCACATGCCCTGTCACAACACTAGCTGCATTTCTATCCAACTATTTAATGCAAAATAAAAACAATTCAGTTATGTACCTGAAAAAATTATGAATTCCTTCCTTGTGCAATTGTTTGGAGACTTCAAAAAGTCACATGCAAGTACGCACAGGTATAGTTACTGACACACAACTGGTGACAGCCACAACACACGCTGCATGTTGTACACGGGATCCGTAAATGCCCTTCACAGTACAACATGTTGTGTTAAGCAGTTGTGGGCTACAGACAGCCCAACATGACTGCCCAACCATAGAACCTTACAAGCAGGATACAACAACAAAGCTGCCTTTGTGAGAGTTTCACTGGGGTTTTCAAACAGGCGCCTTCCTTCATCAGTGTTTTATTAAATGATGCTTACAACACTTCCAAAAGGGTGGCATCCCACACTCACTCCCCTCCATACTCATGATGGGTGGGGACACATGCCACTACCACAGACAACAACAGATACACCTCGACATGAGAAGTTTTACAACCCCAAGTAATCTGTGAGCGCCTCAGCCACAACCACTGGCTTTTTCAGCAGCCTCAGACAACTCCTTTAAAGCTTCCTTGAGTGACCGACCCTCGAAAACCAAAATCCAACAGAAGTGTGGTGGTTGATTTAGCTGCAAAGCCTCTAACACCTATCTCCACTGGTCTTGTGTGTGCTTGGCAACCACGTTCCCTTTCTTCCACTACCCGATCTGCATACCTTAGCTTCTTCCTTTTAGAGGCTTCCTCAATCACATCTTCAAAGGGAATCGTTAACTCAATGAAATGAACAATGCACTCACACTCAGAATACAACACCATGTCTAGTCTTATTGCAGTCACAATACACTGTGGAACTGTTATTATGTGGAAGTTGTCTTCCGACATCAGGCAGCAATATTTGGATTAAGATTTGACACTTCTCAGCTAAGCGCTGAGGGCTGTGGTAAAGTCAAGTGCCATTACAGGGCGAAACACCATGTTGCGTTTGAAATCAGAAGTTGGCGGAGTTCTATCATTATTATACGTGTAGTTGTAAAATCACAATGTGTAAAATACACTTTTTGTAAGTACTGAAATTACTATTCAACACACAAGATCATTTAAGTTGAACACATGGAGACACAAAGTGTGCTGTTCACCATAGCGGTCCAAATAAGATCAGTTGCAAATCGGACTCATCAGCCTCATAAAATATGGTAAACTATGAATTTGGAACTCTAATTAAATTGTGTATTATTAACTACAAACAAAAATGACCCTATAAAGGTATTTTGGAGTTTTATATAATCAAAAGCAATTGTTTTACATAAGTGACATAGTTATGATTGACCATATTTCATTACAGTCTGTGTAGGACTTCAACTACAACTTATTTGCTCCTTCTAATGCTTGTGTTTGTATCCAGGATGGGGAGATCTTCTAATGCTTGTGTTCTGTATCCAGGATGGGGAAATAGCTCTTCTAATGCTTATGTTTTGTATCGTAGATGGGGAGATCTTCTAATGCTTGTGTTTGTATCCAGGATGGGGAGATCTTCTAATGCTTGTGTTTGTATCCAGGATGGGGAGATCTTCTAATGCTTGTGTTTGTATCCAGGATGGGGAGATCTTCTAATGCTTGTGTTTGTATCCAGGATGGGGAGATCTTCTAATGCTTGTGTTTGTATCCAGGATGGGGAGATCTTCTAATGCTTGTGTTTGTATCCAGGATGGGGAGATCTTCTAATGCTTGTGTTTGTATCCAGGATGGGGAGATCTTCTAATGCTTGTGTTTGTATCCAGGATGGGGAGATCTTCTAATGCTTGTGTTTGTATCCAGGATGGGGAGATCTTCTAATGCTTGTGTTTGTATCCAGGATGGGGAGATCTTCTAATGCTTGTGTTTGTATCCAGGACGAGATGTTCTAATGCTTGTGTTTTGTATCCAGGATGAGATGTTCTAATAATTGTGTTTTGTATCCAGGATGGGGAGATCTTCTAATGCTTGTGTTTGTATCCAGGATGGGGAGATCTTCTAATGCTTGTGTTTTGTATCCAGGATGGGGAGATCTTCTAATGCTTGTGTTCTGTATCCAGGATGGGGAGATCTTCTAATGCTTGTGTTTTGTATCCAGGATGGGGAGATCTTCTAATGCTTGTGTTTTGTATCCAGGATGGGGAGATCTTCTAATGCTTGTGTTCTGTATCCAGGATGGGGAGATCTTCTAATGCTTGTGTTCTGTATCCAGGATGGGGAGATCTTCTAATGCTTGTGTTTGTATCCAGGACGAGATGTTCTAATGCTTGTGTTTTGTATCCAGGATGAGATGTTCTAATAATTGTGTTTTGTATCCAGGATGAGATGTTCTAATAATTGTGTTTTGTATCCAGGATAAGATGTTCTAATGCTTGTGTTTTGTATCCAGGATGAGATGATCCTGGCAGACAATGACTTGCACCGCTCCCAGCAGGCACAGCACTCAGGTAGGGACTGATACTTAAATTTGAACAATACTGATATTATTCATAATGTGTATTTATTCATTTCAAACATTGAATGAACAAGGTATGATATAAAACTTCCAATCGATAGCTGAGTCTCCACAAATCACCGGCTACTTACTCAATGGGTAGATGGTTCTGCTCTGGGCCCTAACAGCCCTCATTGGGAGTGGACATCAAAGACCCTTCATGAACTCACAGAGCAGAGGACTAATGCCCATTGGTCCCTGTTCCAGCTCTGGTGCTTTGCAGTGTGCACACTACGTTGTCCGGTAGTACCCTCACTATCTGCACCTTAGTGGTGATGCCATGATAGATGTGTTGCAGGTTTGATGGCCACAATATCCCCTGAGCTTGCAACAGTGTCCTTAGATGGCACCTCCAAGAGGACAGACGACACTTGGCTGAACCATGGGTGTCTTGGCCAGTGTATGGCTATCAAAAGTAGCTGGTTCCGGGGGGCACTGTAGCTCACACCTTAGCCTTGACCATATTCGGGCTTGACGCCCACGGAGGACACCGGTTCGAATCCGGCCTGATGTCATTTCTCCTGTCCACTCCCCACCTCTTCTCCCACTCATTTCCTGTCCCACTCTTAACTGTACTATCAATTAAAGGCATAAAAAGCTCAAAATAAATCTTTAAAAAAAAAGATTGTTGCCACCCTGTCCAGAGGCATCAGAATCAGGGCAAAGGATAGGATGGAGTTCCACTTTCAGCCAGCTGTGTGTCAGGACTAGGGATGGGTATCGTTTGGGTTTTTTCCAATACCGGTACTTAACCGATACTTTTAAAACGATACCGGTGCCTAAACGGTGCCTGAACCGATACTTTAAAAAAAAAAAAAGCACTAAACAAGGATTGACGACATTAAAGAAAGGCTTTTTTTATTGCCGAGGCCAACTGTTTTCTTCAAATTGAACAATATATTTACTGTTTAAAGTATACTATGAATATAAATACATACAAAACACTTGGCTTCAAACTAAAGCTTTAAACTATGAATATTATATTAACTGTTAACAACAGTTTATAGTATGCTTGAATAAATATAAATCAATACAAAACACACACACTTTTTACAGACTACAGCTTCAAACTACAGCTTCAAACTTATGAGCATATTTGCCTATGTAGTCAAACATGTATTTGTATGTACATTTTCTGATTTGTTTATACAATCCTATCTTTTATATCTTGTTTATAGTTAATCTTGTTACCTGAACACACCAAGTGCGTGAAAGTGTACTGCCCTTTAAGAGACTATGGCACCAGTTGCTCCGGTACCTACTGTATTAGTTTGCGGTTGCAGATCTTCCCAGGACTCTTGCCTTCTCTCCCCTCTTTACACGCAATTGTTTTGTTGCATTTGCTGCACGTCGCGGTGTTTGAATCTTTTTGTGCGAAATACAGCCACACTTTTGACCGTTTACCTTTCGCTATTTTCTCTGTTAAAAGGTTGATGGCGAGCTCTGTGTTTGCGCTGTTAAATGCTGGAAAAGGGTCCAAGGTTCATATAGGTTGTCTTTATATGTCTGTAGGACAAAAACTTTTGACAATGTGAAAAAAATATCCCAGGTCCCTGTCCCAGAATGGTTAATGGCCAACTTGTCATTGTAACTCACCCCATGGAATGGTTTCTGTAATAAAACATGAACAATGTCCTCGGTTTCCATAGTTTACTTTATTTGCTAATTTGCTAATGTGTTCTCATTGTTAAAATGATCAGATCTTCTTGCTTAACTGTGTCTCTTAGATTGAGCAGATTATCTTTCGTATCCTAGATTTGAGGGGATAACCCCACCCACCATATCCAGGGCTTCTGCTTATTGGTTCATAGCGCAGACGTGACTCCAGCCTATTCGTTAATAGATTTTGGCGCTATCCAGACCCCTAAACTAGTCACACCCTCTCAGAGGAGGGTCGTCCTCCTCTCTGCCATTGAAGTGAACGCATTCCACCAGCCGCCCGCGCAGGCAGAGAAATGAATGGGAGTCAATGGAGGGTAGAGGGAGGAAGGTCCTCCAGCAGTCATTTTCGATAGCGATAGGGGGTGCTAATGTCATCTTTACCCAGGGAAACTAACATTACATATACAAAGGTATTAAAGTTGTCATATTTAAGGGTTTTAATTAATCACAGTAGTCTGGGCAAAGTACACTTTTTATTCTCAAAATGTTAAGGAGGATCTTCCTCCCTCTCCTCAATGGAGAAGCCTCCACTGGTGAAAATACAGTTTAAACCATACAATTAGCGGCGATTCTGGGTGTGATGTGGCCTAACAGCTTTGTATATGCCTATATTAAATGATATATCAAATATAAACAATTAAAAAAAAATACATTTCTGATTTCTCTTCAAATTTCTCGCATGCGCATAGTTTTCATTTAGTAGCTGATATGTCATGCTAAAACACCTCTTGTTTCGTTACTCATATATAATTAGGCGCATTTTACGCATCTCCTCACATCTATTTTTTTTTATAAAAAAGGGTGTATATATTAGCCTGGTATAACAAGGTATAATTAGCCTGGTATAACATTTAACTTATGAATAGACAGGGTTTGGCCACGCTCCACTGGGGATTGCTTCCAGTCATTGCATCCTAATGTGCACTGTAAACCTGAACAAGTTCAGAGAACTCAAAACTTTTGATGTAACCGATTACATAAGAAAATTTGAGTACATATATTATTTTTTTTAAGTAAACTTAACTCAAAAATTATACATCGGCTATTCTGATTTTTTTGTGTTATCATTTTCATAATTTTTGAGTTCTCTGAACTCATATTATTCCAAATTCGTAAAGGATTTAGCCTCGTCAGATATTTGTGTTTCTCTGGGTCTTTCTCAAACTAGTTATTACGCCCTTACAAGTTTTTGAAAGGGTATCTTCCTTACGTTCCAACTTCTTGCACAAGCTCTTACTGTAGAGAGAATTGTCATTGGTCGACCGCCTTCCCAGTGTTGCCACTGCATTTACATTTACATCTGTGATTTAGCAGACACTTTTATCCAAAGCGATTGACAAGGAATTTTGCATTTATAGATCATGAGCAGTTTAGGGGTTCACACTTATACACTTGGTAAGGAGGAGTGGGGAATCGAACCAGCAACCTTCCAACCTCTGGATTACTAAACGACTCCTCTACCTTAAGTCTGCTGTGTCCGTCTCTCATCACAAGAGCTTTGCAATGGTGTTCTCAACGACGTTGATGACGTCAGATACTTAAATTTTTTGAGTTATCAGGCAATGTTAACTCAAACAAATACATTCCAATACAATTAAAACGTCTGCACCTGCTCAGAAAACTAATACATTTTAAGTTGGGTCAACTAAATACCAGGTTTTAAGTACTGAATACATAATGTTAATGAGTTAGTAGAACTGTCTGGGTTTACAGTGTGCGTAGACTTCTGGTTAAGTTAGAAACCACTAGACCAGCCTTTAACCAATCTGCATTGACCACCGTGGGGTTCATTTACTTCCTAGTTCACCACTAGGTGCGTTTCCATTCAGCTCGTTCGCATTAACGATTCGCATTCACGGACGATTCGCATAAAACAAATGCGCATCAGCGACCGTTTCCATTCACCTGAGTCTTTAGTCTAATTTGGAGGAAGAGTTTTGTGCATGCTTGAATGGACGCCCTCCTCTCTGCCGTCGGGACTTTTAATGCTGTAGCATTTGAGTTGTTTTGAATATAATTGCTAGAAGGAGAAGGCGTAGACGGTTTTAACATGTTTTACAAACTCACATAGCAGCGAATTCCGTTCCCCGCAGACGTCCGTACATCTGGGAACGAGCACGGTCTAGTGATTCTTTTAATTTGGTGAAGGCCCACTTCACTGCCCAGCTGTGGGTCGAAAACTTCAGGCTGACCAGGTCAGGATTTCAAGAATTGTGCAACGCATAGGCCCTGCTGTGTTGCCTGAAAGTATTTGCTGCCGAAAGCCTGTCCCCACCGACGAGCGCATTGCAATTGCACTTTACAAACTTGCAACATGCGCGGAATACCGTGTTGTGGGCGAAACGTACCACTGTACAAAGATGTTTATATGCAGTATGCTTTGCCATCCGAGTACAAAGAAATATATTAAGTTACCATACCTGGGCGAGGTGCAAGAGATTGCGAACCGAAACAACCGCGCACACCAGGTCCGCAGGTGTTAGATAAATAAAAAAAATCAATGATCACCAAAAAAAACAATAATTTACAACAACAACAAAAAAGTACGTGTGGGGAGATAACATGTCCACGTAGTTTGCACGTAAATCAAGTTAATCAGTTAGCCTACAATAAACTAGGTAATGATGATGATGTTCAGGGGAAACAACACACCGCAAACATAGATATAGTATATAACAGCAGGTGCATATGCTGCATGAGGTGTGGTGTATTAGCTGGCAGTTTGAGAAGCAGTAGAGGAACATCACATTCGGGGCAGACAGCAGCACGGTTGTCTCTCACTGCAACAGGACATAGTCTACAGTCCAACTCCGAACATAAACAAATACACAAAAGACGCGAATCGCTCGAATAAACTGTTTCCATCTACGTTAAGCGCATTAACTAAATTCGAATAACTAGTTAATCCACCTCCCTCTGGCGAATCGAATTTCTATGCGCATTGGGGAAGTTAATGCGAAACGCACGCGTTTCCAACCAGGATTAAATATTCGCATAGAGATAATGCGCATTAAGACATGGGATGGAAACGCACCTACTAACAGTTCAAACTGATACAGTGGGGAAAATAAGTATTTGAACCCCTGCCGACTTCGCAAGTTTGGCCACTTGCAAAGAAATGTGTGATCTAGAATTGTAATGGTAGGTGTATTTTAACAGTGAGAAACAGAATATCAACAAAAAAATCCAGAAAACTGCATTTTATAAGATTTATGACTTTATTTGCATTTGATGCAAAAAATAAGTATTTGAACCCCCAAGCAAACAGCAATAATCCTGGCTCCCAATGGCCAGTTATGTGCCCAAAAAGCACACAGATTAGTCCTCATTAGGTCTAACAAGGTATACCTGATCTCAACTGATGACCTGTATAAAAGAAACCTGTCCAAAGAATCATACTTCACACCTTCAACCTCACCACCATATGGGCAAGACCAAAGAGCTGTCCAAGGACCGGCAAGCAGCTTGGTGAGAAGCAGATAACTATTGGTGCGATTATTCATAAATGGAAGCAACACCAAACAACTGTCACCCGCTCTAGGTCTGGGGCTCCATGCAAGATATCCCCTCGTGCGGAATCAGTGATCATTCGGAAGGTGCAGAATAACCCCAGAACTACACAGGGGGAGCTTGTGAATGATCTCAAGGCAGCTGGGACCAGAGTCACCAAGAAAACCATTGGCAACACACCACGCCGTCATTTTTTGAAGTACTGCAGCACTCACAAGGTCCCCCTGCTCAAGGAAGCACATGTACAGGGCCATCTGAAGTTTATCATTGCACACTTGAATGATTCTAGGGAGGATTGGGAGACAGAATGTGGTCAGATGATACCAAAATCAAGCTCTTTGGCATCAACTCGACTTGCCGTGTTTGACAGGGGGGGGAATGCTGAATATGACCCCAAGGTACATCATACCCACCATCAAGCATGGCGGTGGAAACATTATGCTTTGGGGCTGTTTCTCTGCCAAGGGTACAGGACGACTCCACCGCATCAGGGGACTATGGATGGGGCCATGTAACGTGGAATATTGGGCTTGAACCTCATTCCCTCATTCCCTCCCATTGAAAACACAACCTTAAAGATTTGGAGAGGATCTGGAAAGAGGAGTGGACCAAAATCCCTCCTGAGATGTTTGTAAACCTGGTGACCAACTACAAGAAACGTCTGACGTCTGTGCTTGCCAATAAGGGTTATTCCACCAAGTACTAAGTCATTTTTGTCAGTCAGTTTTGGGGGTTCAAATACTTATTTTTTGTATCAAATGCAAATAAAGTCATAAATGTTATAAAATGCATTTTTCTGGATTTTTTTGTTGATATTCTGTTTCTCACTGTTAATATACACCTACCATTACAATTATAGATCACACATTTCTTTGCAAGTGGCCAAACTTGTGAAATCGCAAGGGGTTCAAATACTTATTTTCCCCACTGTATATCTTCCTTTTCCCAAACCCTGTTGGCAGTAAATAAACAACATTAACATACTGTTCTTGCTCTGGCTTCAATTCTTCAATGTTTGCTATCATTGCTACTACTGTTTGTATCGTTTCATCTAGCTCTTGCACCGCAACCATTGTTGGAACTACATTAGAAACTACATTTCATCATCACACTTAGTAGGCCCCACTGGTCACTGATTTAAGGCCACTCGGAATGGCCCTGTTTCCTGTTGCAAACAGAGTTTCAAGACTATAATCACCACTCAAAGGGAACTGAGCTGTTAGCCATAGGCAGGTAGAGCCAGGCTATGTTTATATAGCCAAGTGGAAAATCTATATAACAAAACGATCATAAACTATTTAAGGTGTGTAAAACTTGTGTGCTTTACTCTTGTGTATCATCCTTGTTCATTCTTCATTCTTGGCCACTGGAATTTGTTTGTTGTATGCTATATGTAGTATGCTATGTATGTAGTATGCTTACTCTTGGTTGACCAGAATCAGAGCTTGAGATCAGTGGTCTTCTGGCCAAAGCAGCTCGAACCTAGACATACAAGAGGACGTCATGTAAATATTTTAGCATAGTTTTGTCCTTACAAGTGCAGATTCCTATAGAAAAAACTGAAGACACTTCATGGATGTGTGCTTAGCTTATTAATACCGTCAGCTGTCATTCAAAGATGCTTTCAGAATTAATTTGTTTCTGAACAAACAAGCAAACAAAACAGATACAGCGCTGTTATATTCCAAGAGGAAGATCTGACTGACTTTAGTGACTATACATACCCTATTATCCAAGAGGGTCCCAAACACCAAAATGAAGAAACCCTTTTAAAGAGGAATATGCATGAGAAAATGTATAGGACATATACAACGTACAGAACAATATTAAAAGTGAATTCAGTTGATATCATTTATAGTAATCCAAACCTGCAAAGAATCCAAAACTAGTCCAAAACTATCCGGAGCAATCAAGATGCCAATGCCAAATCCCCAGGTAAGGCCAAACAGTGGCGTTAATACGGCCACACATTTTGCAACGACCTTCAGGTTGTGTTTTTCATCATTTTGCTCAGTGTCTCCCACTCCTCTTCTGAGCAGTTTTACCACGACCACAACCATGACACAAAGGTAGAAGGCCACAATGACCCAGACAGGGATCACAAAGGCGAGTAGGGCCTTAGTCTCAGTCCAGTTAAGCCAGCATGTATTATTTGAGTTGATGAGCCATCCCTTCCAGCTGTCGATGCCACAGTTACCACTGCTATAATGAGAGGGCCACCGTAGCCAGTAAAGAAGCCAATTAGCATCATGGCCACCCGGGATGTGTGCGAGAAGACCCACACAATGTGGTACAAGAGCAGTAAGGCAGTTATCAGCATCCAAAAGAACATTGCCAGATAAAAGAAGTGGGCAAAAAACGTAGCTGCAGTGCAGGGCCCCACGTCTGCTCCATTTTCATCCGATACAGCTGCTCCTACGATGAACCAGATGTCAGCAATCAAGAGGGACACAGCAATGTTAACAATGCAGACGTGTCGCATGAAGGCCGTGTCATTCGTTGTCAGGGCACGCCAAACAATGATCTCAATTATTAGGCAGATGACCAAGCTGCCCATTGATATTCCAACTCCAACATATGTTATGTATGCCAAGGCATCTTGGACTTTCTCTGGAATATACGGTGACATGAGAATGGAAAAGGAAGTTGTGTGATTGCACTCGCATGTGACTGTGAAATTCCCATCGAACCTCAGCTCACACCCAAATGAATCCCATCCACCAGTTTTGTTGAAAAGATCAAAGCTCCAAAAGACACAAAGAGGGTTTGCCAATTCAGTATTGTTTTTCTCAAAGGTCAGAGAGATGTTGTCAAGGCGTTGACTTGTATTGACCAAAATAACGTTGCCATTTAGGGTATTGTCTATGGAGTCATGTAAAGTTCTGACTGGCATTACTTTATTAAGGGAAAAAAATACAATGACAGTGGCTGAGGTGTTCCTCCCAGATAGCTGTGTTGCAGGGATTTCAATTTTAGATGAGTTTATTATGAGCAAGTCATTGGCTCCAGTCACCACAGTTTTGTTCAATGAAAGGGTTTCTGTCACAATCTGATATGTGTCTTCATTTGCAAGTGCACCTGTCATTTTTTCCACGGCAAGCAACAAGTTGGAGCTGGCGTTTTTACGAGTTTCATTGGCATCACTGTTTAAGTTATTCCAGACCGCATTTGCACTCGGGACACAAGGACATCCACAGTTTGAAGGAAATTCTGTGAAAATACAATTGAAAAATGAATGGGTTAGAAAAGGTTCTTGGTGGTAAATGCCACCATTCCAGATCATTTTTACAGAAAACACTCTCAATACGTCTTCTCAGCGGCCAATTTATAGCAAAAAATGACTTACGCAATTCCAAACACCATACCTCCATCACTTCCTGGTCCACTTTGATTGCACTGGAAGCTGTTGCAACATTATCAAGTATGGTCACAATCGATGTGACAGTTGCTTGTGAAGAAACAACTTCAACATCATTCTGCTGTGTGGCCTCATTGAGCGCCTCAACAAATGTAGGAAGATCCCCTCCATTTATGCCCTGTTGGGGAAAATGCAGTACATTTGTGGAATGGAAATGGAATGGACAGTTGTGGAAACTGCATTCATTGCAAACATTGTATTGTCAAACCACCACAATTTTAAAGTTAATATTTGCAAACCCACAGCAAATTCAGTTTTGGCTGTAACAATCACAACAAACCCTCGTAAGATCTTGGAGGGTCTGGTCTTAAAATAAAACAAGAAAATCCTCAACAGTTCAACAGAACATTACCTGTGATTGATCTTCCAGGTTTTGGATGACTTTTAAGACACAGTTGTCCTGCAGGAGAACCCATGTACTGTTTGTACACTTATACTGCTTTTGACCAACTTTCTCGTCATCACAGGAAACTGTTTGAATATCTTCTTCTTTTCCAACTCCAATCTCATCGTCCTCACAAGATGTTTCTGCAGAAATCAAAGGGACATCAAACATTCAGGACACACTTGTGTGTGTGCTTTGGGTTATATTACATATGTTGAGTCCTACAAACACTTTTGGCAAAGGCTGTGTATGACAAGGAATGGCAATATGACAATAAAGCAACTTGCATCATTGTGCATGCAATGCTTTATTTGCTAGTGAGCTGGTTGTGGATATGACTCTACCCTATCTCCTGACTTAAATCTTGGCTGAACCCTCCAACAATATTCAGACTGGCAACAGCTGTATCGTTTCAGCTTTGACAATATTATGTTAATCAAAGTTTTTTTTTTTTTAAATGTTCTCAGTTTGGTTCCACTGTAAGCAAACAAAATGCATGTCTGTTATAGGAGAACGTCACAGCAGTTAATACTGGACTAATACATCTTATACTTTATATCTACTGCATTGCGTGGTTAAGAAGCAAACTTGAATGTGAGCTCTTAGCTACTGATAAGCCCACATTTTGAGCTGAACTGACAGTTGACAAAACAAACAATGAAAACAAATGAGGAAATGTACCTTCATTTCGAGCCCCAACAATCAATGTAATGTTTTTTTGTCTGTTTTTGAGTTGGTCCTTTTCAGTGTCAAGTTGGCATGAAAATATCAATGTAGTGCCACACTGAGTTTTTGTGGGATATAAAACTTCAGCACAATGCCCCTCTGAAGGAACTTCAAACGTAGAGAAACAAATAGTAAAAACAATTTAATGATACAAAATAATCACATTACTTACTAAACTTTGCGACTTTGGGTACTTGAAAAGCGCACTTTAAAATAAAGGTATTATTATTATTAAACTGTGACAAAAAATCCATACAAAACTAAAATGTAATATGTTTTGTGAATAAGTGCTGAATTCCCCAAATTAAAAAAAAATTGCATGACTAGGTTCTGCAAAATACACTACTGAAGAGAGTGTAAGCCAGCAATGAATAATAATACAAAAAAAATCAAACCCAACCCCCTAATGCAAAAGATGCAGTTGGCACAACTGAGACATTCGTAAAGGTAAAAAAAGTATTATAATATTTTACCCAAGTTTATGTGTCAGGTACTTTAGGTTTGTTTGTTGACTACTTAAATAGCCCTTAAAAATAAAAAAAATACCCCCACCCATTCCCCTTATACATCCAGAATACATGTTACGTGAATATAGAGAAATATGCAGACCATAAAATCTCACTGATTGACCCAAAATAAAAAAAGAGATATCCTTCTGGTGTTTTTATGGCTTAATATTATTTCTAAGTACATATAGTTGTTATTTGATAAAATTTAGAATACGAAACTTTATCTTTTATCATGAATAGCAACACTGTGATATAAAAAGTTGATATCTCTTATATATTTTATACAATTAAAAAAGCCTGGGGTCAAATTGACCCCAAACAACACCTATGCTTAAAGCATGTGTACAGTACATTGAAAACATATCATCATGTTAATTTTGTGTTTACCCACTGTTGTCCCCATTAAATTAGGAAAAGTCAATAGATATGAAGCAAAACAAAATATGTCAATCATTTATTTAGAGACGTCAAACATTGAACGGGGTCAAATTGACCCCAAACATAAGAGAAAGCTGTAAAACTAAATTTAGAAAACAATATATACAATTATATTATATATTATTATTATTTGATTGTGTGTTAATTAGAAAGGGAACAAATGCCTAGATGAAGATATTTCTGCTTGTGACACTACACTCAATACAACCATTTTGCCTAACCCTAACCCTAACCCTAGATCACTACACTCAATACAACCATTCTGCCTTTCCCTAACCCTAATCCTAACCCTGCGTCTGCAACAGGGGTGAATCCCACTTTTGGGGGGGCTAAGCCCCTAGATAAAACCTATTATTTTTCCTGTGACCCAGCAAAACTAGGGGGCCTGGGGCATACTCCCCCATAACCTTTTTTTAAATTTCCTTTTAAATAGTGCCCTCTAGTGGGTTTTAGGAAGAGTTACTAACACATTTAGATTTAGGGAATGTGTAGAGATTTATAGGGATTTGCAGCTCAAGGGCTCAGATACACATACGCATCTTTTTTCAGGCAGAAACGCTTCAGTAACGCCTTGGCAAAGTGCAGACTTTTCACAGCTAATAATAATCACTCCGCGATGAAAGCGCATTGATGAAAACCGTTCATTCAAAATTCTGACGTTGAAAATGGAACTATTTGTCGTATTAAAATGTTAATTTGTTGACTGTAGAATTGTTTTATAAAAGCAATACTCGTGGGAGTGGGGTAGGTAAGGGATAATCCCACTCCCACTCGTGCTATATCGCTTAATCATACCACATCTACCAGCATCAAAACAGGAAATAAGTGATAAAGTAGTTAAGCCCGCCTGTTGCTCGATCTGATTGGCTGCCTGGGCCGAGTGTGACATTGATGAGCGGTGCGCTTCCCTGCCTTGCGCTGGAAAGTTGAGAATAGTTCAACTTTTAAGCGCACCTAAAAAACGCTTCAAAGACGCAACGCGTGGTGGAGAAGGGGCGCACGCTTTAAACGCGCCGTACCATAGGAATCAATGCATTTGCTCGCGTCCCGTCTTTACAAAAACGCGTATGTGTATCTGAGCCCCAAGTGAGTAGGTTAACGTTGTAGGCTAGAGTTCACTTGCTAGTTATAGCTGGCGGAGCTACTAGGTAGGGTAGCATACCCACAGGATCAATGAACCGGCATGATAAAAGAGAGCAACGACATCTATAATTAACTTGTGATGATTTCACCATTTTGTTTATTTTACTATTTTAAACTTCATGTGCTCTACCTTTATATCCAGCAGCTGATTAAGCCGCTCCAAGTATGTTTACTAGACGTTATCACCGTCTGTCTGCACGCTCGCGAGGCTCACTCTCTCACGACCAAACAGAGTCGTGCGCTTTCCACCACCATCTCAAACAGGCGGGATTCCTGTGCTAGCCGAGATTTCTAACTAAATCGGTTGCTAGGTGTGAATTTGACGATTTCAAAATAAAAAAATATACCGTATATATTTAATATGTAATGTAATGTATAATTGTCAAATTGTCAAATTGCGAGCCCCACACTTATGACACACATATGAAATATAACTGCCGTGTGTCAAGTATTAGACTTAGACTATGTATCTTGACACTGTTCACCTGAAACACACACACACAAACACTCACACACACACGTATGACTCAGACTTAGTATCCTATATGTTAACCTTATGGTGATCCTTATCTTCGGGTTCAGCGTGAGGTTTACGCCAAAGCTTCAGTGATTGACCCAGGGCAGTGGGAAGATAATGGGCCTTTTACAAACGCTGAACACACACACACACACACACACACAGTAGGAAGATAATGGGCCTTTTACAAACGCTGGTCGTTGTAACATTACCATTAATCTCACTCAGGCTCTGGATTCTTGAGCACCTTGACACAATTTCATTGTTTTAGCACCATATAAATAATATATTTATTATCCAAATAAGATTAAATTGAATCTCCACTGGGTGGCAGCATTTCCTCAGCTCTTTCATAGGCACTCCTCACACACACACACCCAAAAACACAAACAAACACACTCATGCACACACACACACCCAAAGACACACACACTCACACAGCCACAAAAACACACACACACTCCTTACACACAACCAAGGACACACACACTCACACACACCCAAAGACACACACACACTCACACACACACACACACACCCAAAGACACACACTCACACACACACTCCTCACACACATACACACACACACAAGGACACACACAAACACACTCATGCACACACACACACACACACACACACACACACACACACCCAAAGACACACACACACACACATCAAACTCAAACTCCCTTTTGTGGAACTGTTGTCCCTCTCTCTTACCGTGATCGAAAATTGAGTATAGCTCATGATCACCATTTTTTCAGGTCATCTCGGTGTGAAAAAAACTATTGAGACAATGACTCGTTATTTCTACTGGCCAGGTAATAACCGTGATGTTGCTAATTATTGTCGAACATGTAATTTGTGTCAGATCACAGGCAAACCGAATCACACAAAGAACAGAGATGCCGCTGTCCACTGCGCGTGGTGCTGAAGTTGTCTCTCCGCTGGTGGCCGTGGGCCAAGTTAAAAAAGGCCAGTTCAGTTAATTGAGGGGAGATTGAACAATTCTGAGATTTTGAATGATTTGTATTCGTTCTTGTCTCATCTCTCTTCCTTTGAACATGACGATCTTATCTCCTTCATTGAACAGCACGAAGATCTTTTCCCCGATGTGCCTCGCCGTACAACAGCGATCGTTCATGACATTGATGTTGGCGCCAAGCGGCCCATTAAGCAACATCCTTATTGCACAAACCAACATAAAATGTTGGAAAACGGCATTGCAGAACCGAGTTGCAGCCCCTGGTGTTTGCCATGCCTGCTTGTGCCCAAAAGTGACCTTTCCATGCGTGGACTCATTTTCCTCATTATCATTAAATAAAGACTTTTCACCGTCACCATTTTCTTGGCCTGTTTATGTTATGTTGTGCCATTTCTGTGAATTGATGGTGTTGTAACACACACACACACTCATGCACACACTTGAAGCTAACACACACACTCATCCACACACACACACACACACACACACCCAAAGACACACACACACACACACACACACTCAAAGACACACACACACACACACACACTCGACACACACACACACACACCCAAACGCCCTTGTTGGACCTCTTTCAGGGCTGTTTTTGGGGCGAAATAAGAATATTTCGTGGGGTGTGAGTAATATGTTTGGTGTGTCTGGGGTAGACACTTCTGACACTGCTGGGTGGGGCTTGCCGTGTTGGTTGATGCTAATTGGTTTAACATGACTGTTGGGTGGGGCTTGCCGTGTTGGTTGATGCTAATTGGTTTAACATGACTGCTGGGTGGGGCTTGCCGTGTTGGTTGATGCTAATTGGTTTAACATGACTGCTGGGTGGGGCTTGCCGTGTTGGTTGATGCTAATTGGTTTAACATGACTGCTGGGTGGGGCTTGCAGTGATGGTTGATGCTTATTGGTTAAACACAACGTGAGTGAAAGACAACAACAAGTGCCATTTTTTTAAACCAGAGAGAATGTTTTTTTTTAACCCGACCTTACGACACGAACACAGCAAGCTTATGGAGTTAGCATGTTGAGATCACTGAACCTTTAACACAGCGAGCCTATGGAGTTAGCATGTTGAGTTAACTGTCACTTATTGTAAGCAAAACATCATCTGGAAAATAAGCTTTAGTTAATCAACACACACGCACACACACACACACACACACTCAACAGTGGCGCTGGTATCTTCATTTATCAAGTATACATGGGGCACACACTAACACACACACACACTCACACACAGAGACATATTACAAACGGTGGTGCCAACACACACACACATTCACACACACTCTGTATCTATAGTATATGTACTGTGATCATGTCTCTGTTCCCGTGTGCATCTTAGAGGCCACACACACACACACACACACACACACACACACACTGTGTATCTATATACAGTATGTACTGTGGCCATGTCTGTGTCTTCGTGTGCTTCTTAGAATCAGGCCATTCAGTCGTCAGAGAGACAGCTTCAACGTGAAACACTGACAACTTGAACCAAACAATCGTAATTTGAAATCTGTTAATGTTTTCTACCACACACATACACACACACACACACACAGAGAAGCGAGTAGAGCTAGAGTCATTCAGGAACACCGAGTCCATCTGTAGCAGCTGCTGAGAGGTTATAATGAGTATGTGTGTGTGTGTCTGTGTTTGTGTTTGAGGAGGAGCAGAGTGATTATATCTGTGTTTAGGGCATTGTGTAAGAGAGAGTGTTTATCTGTGTTTATGTGTATGTGTGTGCGTGTGTGAGTTTATCTGTGTGTGTGTGTGTGTGTGTGTGTGTGTGTGTGTGTGTGAGAGAGTGTGTGTGTGTGTGTGTGTGTGTGTGTGTGTGTGTGTGTGTAGCACTCTGTGGGGGAGTATCCTCTCTCCATATGTCTCCTAACTGCAGCAGCTGTTTGTCTCTGGTAGGCGTGCGGGTTTGGCTCCCGTGTGTTTGTGTGTGTGTGTGTGTGTGTGTGTGTGTGGGGATCTGGGGATGTGAGTTTAAGTGCTGTCATTCGCCAGCTCACTTGTGTGTGATGAACTCAGATAGCCCCTGATAGCAGACAGTGGGCCGGGTCTGGGCCGGCTGTGGGCCGTGTGCGGGGCAGTGAGTCAGCGTCTCCTCTGCAGAAGAGATGGGGTCTGGCCCGGCTGTGGGCCGCGTGCGGGGCAGTGAGTCAGCGTCTCCTCTGCAGAAGAGATGGGGTCTGGGCCGGCTGTGGGCCGCGTGCGGGGCAGTGAGTCAGCGTCTCCTCTGCAGAAGAGATGGGGTCTGGGCCGGCTGTGGGCCGCGTGCGGGGCAGTGAGTCAGCGTCTCCTCTGCAGAAGAGATGGGGTCTCCAGGAATCGCTCTCAGAAAGCCTGTAAAAGCTGCCAAATTAAACTTTCATTTGTGGGGACCATTTAAAAGCCATTAACTTTCAGAAGAGAGAGATGGGAGATGGGAGATGAGGGAGGCTCTTCACAATCTCACACAGCTGTCACACACACACACACACACACACAAACACACATCTGAGCACACACACTGCTGTGACACACACACACCTAAACAAACATAGCTGTGTCACACACACACACACACCTAAACATACACACAGCTTTGACAAAAGCTCATGTTAACACACATATCTGCATCTCACACACCTGATTAACACACCTCAACACACACACTAGACACCACAGACCTAAACACACACAGCTGTTACACTCACCTTAACACATATAGTTGCATCTCACACACCAGATCACACACCGCTGAAACACACACAGTTGTGACACACAGACCTGAGCACTGCAGCTGTACCTGAAGACACACACACTGCAGTGGCGCAGCTGCAAACAAAACACACAACACCGCGCCACCTGTACTCACACTGCGACCTTTGCCCTCGAAGATCACCGCCACACACCTGACTCACATCTACAGACACACATCCTGTTCCTGTATGTGTGACAAAACAAAATCCATTCACCTCATCTAGAACGTACTACTGCAACATTCTTTACAGCATCATCCAAAGTCTTAAATAAAGCCTAGTACATCTAGAACATTCTTTAAGGCATCATCCAAAGTCTAACATTCAGAACTCTGCCCACTCACCCCTGTGACCGCATCAACCCAGAGACCACATCACCCCTGTGACCTCATTACCCCTGTGACCGCATCAACCCAGAGACCACATCACCCCTGTGACCTCATTACCCCTGTGACCGCATCAACCCAGAGACCACATCACCCCTGTGACCTCATTACCCCTGTGACCGCATCAACCCAGAGACCACATCACCCCTGTGACCTCATTACCCCTGTGACCGCATCAACCCAGAGACCACATCACCCCTGTGACCTCATTACCCCTGTGACCACATCACCCCTGTAACCTCATCACCCCTGTGACCTCATCACCCCAGTAACCTCATCACCCCTGTGACCTCATCACCCCTGTGACCTCATCACCCCAGTAACCTCATCACCCCTGTCCCAGAGAACCCTAACCTTACACTGCTGTGCTGTGTGTCTTCTGATTATTTGTATTGTGAGATTAATGCTTTGTGGAGGGGGTACACAGGTGCGCTTTACTTAGAGGCACAGATGCTGAACCCTGAGTTACCGCCAGATGCAGCCTGGGTAACCACTGCAGAGCTACAGGTGAGTCAGAGCTACAGGTCAGAGCTATAGGTGAGTCAGAGCTACAGGTCAGAGCTTCAGGTGAGTCAGAGCTTCAGGTGAGTCAGAGCTACAGGTGAGTCAGAGCCACAGGTGAGTCAGAGCTTCAGGTGAGTCAGAGCTACAGGTGAGTCAGAGCTACAGGTGAGTCAGAGCTACAGGTCAGAGCTATAGGTGAGTCAGAGCTACAGGTTAGAGCTACATGTCAGAGCTACAGGTGAATCAGAGCTACAGGTGAATCAGAGCTACAGGTGAGTCAGAGCTACAGGTCAGAGCTACAGGTCAGAGCTACAGGTGAATCAGAGCTACAGGTGAGTCAGAGCTTCAGGTGAGTCAGAGCCACAGGTGAGTCAGAGCCACAGGTGAGTCAGAGCTTCAGGTGAGTCAGAGCTACAGGTCAGAGCTATAGGTGAGTCAGAGCTACAGGTCAGAGCTTCAGGTGAGTCAGAGCTTCAGGTGAGTCAGAGCTACAGGTGAGTCAGAGCTACAGGTAAGAGCTACAGGTCAGAGCTACAGGTCAGAGCTACAGGTGAATCAGAGCTTCAGGTGAGTCAGAGCTTCAGGTGAGTCAGAGCTACAGGTGAGTCAGAGCCACAGGTGAGTCAGAGCTTCAGGTGAGTCAGAGCTTCAGGTGAGTCAGAGCTACAGGTGAGTCAGAGCCACAGGTGAGTCAGAGCTTCAGGTGAGTCAAAGCTACAGGTCAGAGCTTCAGGTGAGTCAGAGCTACAGGTGAGTCAGAGCTACAGGTGAGTCAGAGCTACAGGTGAGTCAAAGCTACAGGTGAGTCAAAGCTACAGGTCAGAGCTACAGGTGAGTCAGAGCTACAGGTCAGAGCTTCAGGTGAGTCAGAGCTACAGGTGAGTCAGAGCTACAGGTGAGTCAAAGCTACAGGTGAGTCAAAGCTACAGGTCAGAGCTTCAGGTGAGTCAGAGCTACAGGTGAGTCAGAGCTACAGGTGAGTCAAAGCTTCAGGTGAGTCAAAGCTACAGGTCAGAGCTACAGTTGAATCAGAGCTTCAGGTGAGTCAGAGCAACAGGTGAGTCAGAGCTACAGGTCAGAGCTATAGGTGAGTCAGAGCTACAGGTGAGTCAAAGCTACAGGTCAGAGCTATAGGTGAGTCAGAGCTACAGGTGAGTCAGAGCTACAGGTGAGTCAAAGCTACAGGTCAGAGCTATAGGTGAGTCAGAGCTACAGGGGAGTCAGAGCTACAGGTCAGAGCTACAGGTGAGTCAAAGCTACAGGTCAGAGCTACAGGTGAGTCAAAGCTACAGGTCAGAGCTACAGGTGAGTCAAAGCTACAGGTCAGAGCTATAGGTGAGTCAGAGCTTCAGGTGAGTCAAAGCTACAGGTGAGTCAGAGCTACAGGTGAGTCAAAGCTACAGGTCAGAGCTATAGGTGAGTCAGAGCTACAGGTGAGTCAGAGCTACAGGTGAGTCAAAGCTACAGGTCAGAGCTATAGGTGAGTCAGAGCTACAGGGGAGTCAGAGCTACAGGTCAGAGCTACAGGTGAGTCAAAGCTACAGGTCAGAGCTATAGGTGAGTCAGAGCTACAGGTGAGTCAGAGCTACAGGTGAGTCAAAGCTACAGGTGAGTCAGAGCTACAGGTGAGTCAGAGCTACAGGGGAGTCAGAGCTACAGGTCAGAGCTACAGGTCAGAGCTACAGGTGAGTCAGAGCTACAGGTGAGTCAAAGCTACAGGTCAGAGCTTCAGGTGAGTCAGAGCTACAGGTGAGTCAAAGCTACAGGTCTGAGCTATAGGTGAGTCAGAGCTACAGGGGAGTCAGAGCTACAGGTCAGAGCCACAGGTGAGTTAGTGCTACAGGTCAGAGACACAGGTGAGTTAGAGCAATGGGGAGATGTGAACTGGTATCTGTTATGGACATTCCTGATCATGCACCTGCAGATACTTTCCACTGGAGGGCACTATCTATGCACAAACAAATACAGTCCCCCACACACACTTACTTGTACATAAAAAGTATGTATATAAACAAACAAACATTTAAACACAATTAAACACATACAGGCACACACAGACACACACACACACACACACACACACACACACACACACACGCACGCACACACACACGCACGCACACACACACACACATTCCAGTAAGACTAAGTTGTTATATGGGTTCAGTATTCAGCTCTGTTGTGCTCTGGTTTTAGTTACTCCATAGTTACCACAGTTACTCCATAGTTACCATAGTGACTCCTCACACCAGCAGAGACAGATCAGAAACATTACCAAACCCGTCACCCGACACCCACAACACAAACCCCACTCCCACATAACACACCTATGTTTGTGTGGAAGAAAGTAGCCCGCTCTTACATACACACATCACACGCACGCATCTGATGTATCCCAGAAGCCCTCTGCAGCCCACTGTTCACCGGTCATGTAATATATCCCAGAAGCCCACTGTTCTCTGGCCATGTCATTTATCCCAGAAGCCTCTGCTACATTCTCTAACTGAGTAGTAATGTGATCCTGAAGTGGACTGGCTGAGTTCTCTAACCGCGCCGTCATGTGATATATCCCAGAAGCCTCTGCTGCAGTCATGTGATCCTGAGCTCTCAGTTATGGGCAGCTCTTCACTGCACTTCTGGGAACAAACTTACAGGCAGACAAATGCAGTGTCACACTCCAGTAGAACTTAATAGCCTGTGTGTGTGTTTGTGTGTATGTGTAGGTGTGGGTGTGTGTGTGTGTATGTGTGTGTGTGTGTGTGTGTGTGTGTGTGTGTGTGTGTATGTGTGTGCGTGTGTGCGTGTGTGTGTGTGTGTGTGTGTGTGTGTGTGGAGCAGGTTGTCAGGGGCATTTGATCAATAATGGCTCCAGACTGCATTTATTTCTGACCCTCACTCTGCCTCTATTGATCTTGATGACCTGCATTGTGTGAGTGTGTGTGTGTGTGTGTTTCAGTGTGTGTGTGTGTGTGTGCCAGTGTGTGTAGGAAGTTCCCTGCTAGGGCCAGGCAACATTAACAAAAACGAATTACGAGGGAGTAGGAAAAATGGGCAGACAACATTGGAGAAGAAAAATTAATCAATAATAAATCAAAAATACATTGAAAAATGAAAAAAAAAGGAAAAAAATAGGACTCTCACTCCGAGAGTGGTGGAATGGCGAGGCACCGAGGCTCTAAACGTGGCAATGGTGGACCGAACGCTATTCCCAAGAGCGAGCCCCCGGGTGACGTAACCAAGCTCATTGTAAGGGGCCGGCTACGGTCGCACACCCAATAAGACTGAAAGGGCAATTAGGCCGCCTGCTGGAGCCACATAGGAAATATGCTCAGAGAGGTAACAGTGTGTGTGTCAGGGTGTGTGTGTGTGTGTGTGTGTGTGTGTGTGTCAGTGTGTGTGTGTGTGTGTGTATGTGTGTCAGGGTGTGTGTGTCAGGGTGTGTGTGTGTGTGTGTGTGTGTGTCAGGGTGTGTGTGTCAGGGTGTGTGTGTGTGTCAGGGTGTGTGTGTCAGGGTGTGTGTGTCAGGGTGTGTGTGTGTGTGTGTCTGGGTGTGTGTGTGTCATGGTGTGTCTGTCAGGGTGTGTGTCGTGGGGGCATGTTTCTGACTCACTCTGACTCACTGTATGTTTATTTCTTTGTTTGTTTGTTTGTTTGTTTGTTTGTCTGTCTGAGCACATAAGCAGCTTAAATAGATGCAGTTTGTATACAAGTGCACATAATCAGCGCTAATGGATGCTTCTCCGGTGAAAGAAATGAAAGGCCTGGTTGCTGTAAGCAGCAGAATGAAGAGGTCATGCCACTCAAGGTCAGGCCACTGAAGGTCATGCCACTCAAGGTCATGCCACTCACGGTCAGGTCACTCAAGATCATGCTACTCAAGGTCATGCCACTCAGGGCCAGGCTCAAGTGCGTTATCCAAAATGTGAAAAATATAGACAAAAAGACAGAGAATATAAATGAAAATTTAAAAAGCTGTATATGTACAGTCAATAGTGCAGTGGCGTATACTATGTTCCTGACAGTACAGATGTATTATCCTACCCTGAAGAAAATAGAGAAGAGCATACATATAGCTCACCAACCAAACTCCCATCCAAGAAGCTCTCAGCACAGAAGATTCCAACTTCTACTAAGCTATCAGGTAGCTGAACTCCCCCTTATTGGCATATACCACCACAGGCAGACAACACAGGGGCGATGTCATGTGTCTGAAGAAATACACATTAAACAAAGTTAAGGTCTAGTTATAGGTCACATTCACCAATGAAAACCTTACACTATAGTTAATTGAATTTGCGAGGGCGAAACCATGTTAAAAGTATAACAAAAGTCAGTTGCGTCCACCATTAGGACGCGGTGAGAAACACACCATTGTGCATTTGCCGTCACTTTCTCCCCTTCGCTACACACACACACACACACACACACTCATGTCAACAGACCCCATCACAGTCATCTGCACACACGGAGAGACGTCTACACACAAAGAAACGTCTACACACACACACAGTCTAACGCCAACAGACCCTATCACAGTCATCTGCACACACAGAGAGACGTCTACACACACACACACACACACACACACACACACCCTAACCCTGTCCAGGACAGAGATCTACTACACTATGCACTGTTCCTTCTTTGCCTTTATGATCCATCAGCAGAGCTGGTGTGTGTGTGTGTGTGTGTGTGTGTGTGTGTGTGTGTGTGTGTGTGTGTGTGTGTGTGTGTGTGTGTGTGTGTGCAGAACTGGTGGTGGGGACACTCCATAGAGTGTAGGGGAAACATTGATAAAGGGCCTTTGCACAGAGATGTGTGTGTGTGTGTGTCAGATCAGGAAAGCCTGATCTCATTAAGGGTGAGTTGTGGAGCACAGCACCTTATCTTCTTCTTCTCTCTGTGCTGAACTGACGCTACAGATGTACAGTGCAGAAACATATATTCTGCCCTCAAGTGCAGTTGCAAGTGGATTATCCCCGTGGATTATACCCTGCTTGGGGTGGGGTTGCAGTGGAATAGACCGTGACTCAGCAGGTTTGGTGTGGAGTAAACAGTGACTCAGCAGATAGGCAATGGTGTGGGGTAAACAGTGACTCAGCAGATAGGCAATGGTGTGGGGTAAAGTGGTGACTCAGCAGAGAGGCAATGGTGTGGGGTGAAGTGGTGACTCAGCAGATAGGCAATGGTGTGGGGTAAACAGTGATTCAGCAGATAGGCAACGGTGTGGGGTAAAGTGGTGACTCAGCAGATAGGCAATGGTGTGGGGTAAAGTGGTGACTCAGCAGATAGGCAATGGTGTGGGGTAAAGTGGTGACTCAGCAGATAGGCAATGGTGTGGGGTAAAGTGGTGACTCAGCAGATAGGCAATGGTGTGGGGTAAAGTGGTGACTCAGCAGATAGGCAATGGTGTGGGGTAAAGTGGTGACTCAGCAGATAGGCAACGGTGTGGGGTAAAGTGGTGACTCAGCAGATAGGCAATTGTGTGGGGTAAAGTGGTGACTCAGCAGATAGGCAACGGTGTGGGGTAAAGTGGTTACTCAGCAGAGAGGCAATGGTGTGGGGTAAACGGTGACTCTGCTGGGAGGGTGTAGTGTGGGCTAAAGCAACCAGCCCTGATGAGGAATGGTGTCTGGCGTCACCTTGTCAGTGTTCTAAAAGAGAAGGGAAGATAATGTGAGCCGTGGTGGCAGCAGCCTGGGTGTAAATCTCCGGCTGACTGTGAGGACGTCCTCTGATGGAGATTAGGATCTCAGGTGAGTGCTTCATGACTGATTCTCCTCCCGTGCCCTCACACGCCAACGACCGCAGATAAAAGCCCCACGAAAACTTGTATTTCTTGGCTATCGCCGCGTTGACATTTCACAAGTTGAGTCGTTACACCCCATATGGGTCTGCCAGCTTGCTCCTGATTGGTTGGGGAACGTCTTACATCACTCTGGAGTGAAGGGCAAAGCTTTGGATCCCAAGCAATG
The DNA here is from genome assembly GCF_963457725.1 of Sprattus sprattus. Lineage (NCBI taxonomy): Eukaryota > Metazoa > Chordata > Actinopteri > Clupeiformes > Clupeidae > Sprattus > Sprattus sprattus. The sequence continues at coordinate 36,277,215 of NC_137925.1, read as the reverse complement.
TTTTAACAGCCAGTGAACGGCTCCTCTTACTGTTTAAAATAGGAACACACACAGACACACCCACACACATATATATATATATATATACAGTATATTTATATATATATATATGTATATACAGTATGTAAAATATACCTCAGCTCTCTCGCGCCAGCAGAAAACAGCAGCTGCAAAATCTCTTTCATCACCAAGTGTGTGTGTGTGTGTGTGTTTGTGTGTGCTTTCATTAAAACTTAATTTATTTTTTTATAAGGGCAACACACATTCATTAACATTCCTGTGAATGTGTCAGAATTAGCCAGCTGGCTCCTTTTCAACTGCAGTCCTTTGTTTAGATGTTTTTAAAATTGATGAGGTATTGATAAGGTATATGTGTGAGGTATGTGTGTGTGTTTGCCTGTGTGTGAGGTATTGGGGTTCTGTGCACTCTGGGGTTACAAAGCACTTATAAAGAGACACAGATTTTGCCAGAGATAAATAAACAGGAAATAACGTACTAACCGCACTGGCACCGTAAAGTATTGACTGATGTGTGTGTGGCTCTGAGTGTAGGTGGTAGTAATGTGTGTTAAGCATTGATGTGGTATTGACTGAAGGTGTGTGTGTTTATGAGTTGATGTTAATAGTGTGTGTTAGAGGAAATCTGATCAACGTCTGCTCTCCTGCAGCTGTTATGGACGTGTGTAGGGCCTGATGGGTTTCAGTGGGTGCGTGTGTAGGGCCTGATGGGTTTCAGTGGGTGCGTGTGTAGGGCCTGATGGGTTTCAGTGGACGCGTGTGTAGGGCCTGATGGGTTTCAGTGGGCGTGTGTAGGGCCTGATGGGTTTCAGTGGACGTGTGTAGGGCCTGATGGGTTTCAGTGGGCGTGTGTAGGGCCTGATGGGTTTCAGTGGACGTGTGTAGGGCCTGATGGGTTTCAGTGGGCGTGTGTAGGGCCTGATGGGTTTCAGTGGACGTGTGTAGGGCCTGATGGGTTTCAGTGGGTGCGTGTGTAGGGCCTGATGGGTTTCAGTGGGCGTGTGTAGGGCCTGATGGGTTTCAGTGGGTGTGTGTAGGGCCTGATAGGGTTCAGTGGACGTGTGTAGGGCCTGATGGGTTTCAGTGGGTGCGTGTGTAGGGCCTGATGGGTTTCAGTGGGTGTGTGTAGGGCCTGATAGGGTTCAGTGGACGTGTGTAGGGCCTGATGGGTTTCAGTGGGTGCGTGTGTAGGGCCTGATGGGTTTCAGTGGGTGCGTGTGTAGGGCCTGATGGGTTTCAGTGGGTGCGTGTGTAGGGCCTGATGGGTTTCAGTGGGTGCGTGTGTAGGGCCTGATGGGTTTCAGTGGGTGCGTGTGTAGGGCCTGATGGGTTTCAGTGGGCGTGTGTAGGGCCTGATGGGTTTCAGTGGGCGTGTGTAGGGCCTGATGGGTTTCAGTGGGCGTGTGTAGGGCCTGATGGGTTTCAGTGGGCGTGTGTAGGGCCTGATGGGTTTCAGTGGGTGCGTGTGTAGGGCCTGATGGGTTTCAGTGGACGTGTGTAGGGCCTGATGGGTTTCAGTGGGTGCGTGTGTAGGGCCTGATGGGTTTCAGTGGGTGCGTGTGTAGGGCCTGATGGGTTTCAGTGGGTGCGTGTGTAGGGCCTGATGGGTTTCAGTGGGTGCGTGTGTAGGGCCTGATGGGTTTCTGTGGGCGCGTGTGTAGGGCCTGATGGGTTTCTGTGGGCGTGTGTAGGGCCTGATGGGTTTCAGTGGACGTGTGTAGGGCCTGATGGGTTTCAGTGGACGTGTGTAGGGCCTGATGGGTTTCAGTGGACGTGTGTAGGGCCTGATGGGTTTCAGTGGACGTGTGTAGGGCCTGATGGGTTTCAGTGGGTGCGTGTGTAGGGCCTGATGGGTTTCAGTGGGCGTGTGTAGGGCCTGATGGGTTTCTGTGGACGTGTGTAGGGCCTGATGGGTTTCAGTGGACGTGTGTAGGGCCTGATGGGTTTCAGTGGACGTGTGTAGGGCCTGATGGGTTTCAGTGGACGTGTGTAGGGCCTGATGGGTTTCAGTGGACGTGTGTAGGGCCTGATGGGTTTCAGTGGACGTGTGTAGGGCCTGATGGGTTTCAGTGGGCGTGTGTAGGGCCTGATAGGGTTCAGTGGGCGTGTGTAGGGCCTGATGGGTTTCAGTGGGTGCGTGTGTAGGGCCTGATGGGTTTCAGTGGACGTGTGTAGGGCCTGATGGGTTTCAGTGGGTGCGTGTGTAGGGCCTGATGGGTTTCAGTGGACGTGTGTAGGGCCTGATGGGTTTCAGTGGACGTGTGTAGGGCCTGATGGGTTTCAGTGGACGTGTGTAGGGCCTGATGGGTTTCAGTGGACGTGTGTAGGGCCTGATGGGTTTCAGTGGACGTGTGTAGGGCCTGATGGGTTTCAGTGGGTGCGTGTAGGGCCTGATGGGTTTCAGTGGGTGCGTGTAGGGCCTGATGGGTTTCTGTGGGTGCGTGTGTAGGGCCTGATGGGTTTCAGTTGGCGTGTGTAGGGCCTGATGGGTTTCAGTGGGCGTGTGTAGGGCCTGATGGGTTTCAGTGGGCGTGTGTAGGGCCTGATGGGTTTCAGTGGGCGTGTGTAGGGCCTGATGGGTTTCAGTGGACGTGTGTAGGGCCTGATGGGTTTCAGTGGGTGCGTGTGTAGGGCCTGATGGGTTTCAGTGGGCGTGTGTAGGGCCTGATAGGGTTCAGTGGACGCGTGTAGGGCCTGATGGGTTTCAGTGGGTGCGTGTGTAGGGCCTGATGGGTTTCAGTGGGTGCGTGTGTAGGGCCTGATGGGGTTCAGTGGACGTGTGTAGGGCCTGATGGGTTTCAGTGGGCGTGTGTAGGGCCTGATGGGTTTCAGTGGGCGTGTGTAGGGCCTGATGGGTTTCAGTGGGCGTGTGTAGGGCCTGATGGGTTTCAGTGGGTGCGTGTGTAGGGCCTGATGGGGTTCAGTGGGTGCGTGTAGGGCCTGATGGGTTTCAGTGGACGTGTGTAGGGCCTGATGGGTTCCAGTGGGTGCGTGTAGGGCCTGATGGGTTTCAGTGGGTGCGTGTGTAGGGCCTGATGGGTTTCAGTGGACGTGTGTAGGGCCTGATGGGTTTCAGTGGACGCGTGTAGGGCCTGATGGGTTTCAGTGGGTGCGTGTGTAGGGCCTGATGGGTTTCAGTGGGTGCGTGTGTAGGGCCTGATGGGGTTCAGTGGACGTGTGTAGGGCCTGATGGGTTTCAGTGGACGTGTGTAGGGCCTGATAGGGTTCAGTGGACGTGTGTAGGGCCTGATGGGTTTCAGTGGGCGTGTGTAGGGCCTGATGGGTTTCAGTGGGCGTGTGTAGGGCCTGATGGGTTTCAGTGGGTGCGTGTGTAGGGCCTGATGGGGTTCAGTGGACGTGTGTAGGGCCTGATGGGTTTCAGTGGGTGCGTGTGTAGGGCCTGATGGGTTTCAGTGGGTGCGTGTGTAGGGCCTGATGGGTTTCAGTGGACGTGTGTAGGGCCTGATGGGTTTCAGTGGACGTGTGTAGGGCCTGATGGGTTTCAGTGGGTGCGTGTAGGGCCTGATGGGTTTCAGTGGGCGTGTGTAGGGCCTGATAGGGTTCTGTGGGCACGTGTAGGGCCTGATGGGTTTCAGTGGGCGTGTGTAGGGCCTGATGGGTTTCAGTGGGTGCGTGTGTAGGGCCTGATGGGTTTCAGTGGGTGCGTGTGAAGGGCCTGATGGGTTTCAGTGGGTGCGTGTGTAGGGCCTGATGGGTTTCAGTGGGTGCGTGTGTAGGGCCTGATGGGTTTCAGTGGGCGTGTGTAGGGCCTGATGGGTTTCAGTGGGCGTGTGTAGGGCCTGATGGGTTTCAGTGGGCGTGTGTAGGGCCTGATGGGTTTCAGTGGGCGTGTGTAGGGCCTGATGGGTTTCTGTGGGCGCGTGTAGGGCCTGATGGGGTTCTGTGGGCACGTGTAGGGCCTGATGGGGTTTTGTGATGTTTCGTCAAAGACGAGATTAGGACCTCTCTCTCCTCTCTCATGCATCACTCATCACTCTCTTTCTTTCTCTCCTGATCACTCAAATCCCTCTCTCTTCTTCTTTTTTTTTTTTTTCTCTCATTCATTTTTTATTTCCATATCACAGATATACCATCAACCACATCAGGAAACATGTTATATAGATACAGATATACACAATCCCCCCAGAACCCAATCTAATTCTTGTCCCAAATCTGTTATGTTTCTATCCCAGGATTTCATTCCTGGTGTGGGTGTTTATTTTTGGGAGTTGAATCTATCATAGAGGTATGATACTATTTGCTTTGGAGAATGTTGTAGCCAGCTTAAGATGGGATGCTCCTTTAACTCTGACCCCCAAGGAACCCTGTAGGCCTTACAGGCTGATCTTACTCTAAAATAAAAGAAAAGAGAATGTTTATCAATATTGTATTGAGATATCAACTCTTGAAAATTAAGTATTGTATCAGCCCCATTGATGTCCTTGTTACGAATTGGAGGTGTTGAACTCAAATGCACGACTTAGACACAACAGGAGTAGGATGAAGATTATACGTTTTACTGTCCAGGGTTCGGTACACAGTAAGCAGTCAAATGGCAGGCAAACAATCCAAAGGGGGAAGGAAATAGAGGAGTCAAAAACAGTCCAGGGTCAGCAACACAAGGAACTTACTTTAACACTGTGAACACGGAGAGCACACAAAGGAGACACAGAGAAACAATACATAACAACTATGACGAACCAGCAACGAGAGACAAGAACACAAGGACTATATATACACACACACAACAGAAAACAAGGGACAGGTGAAAACAATCAAGGCAGGGCAGACAAAGAGACACAGGCGGACTAAACGAGGGGAATTAACAAGTACAGATAACGAGGGACAGGTGAGAACAATCAAGGCGAGGGAGACAATGACAGCAACGAGGGCACATGGCAAACACAAACAAACACAGGGACGCACATGGTGAAAAGCACATGGTGGGAACAAGGAAGCACAAAGACTAGACAACAAAGATCACATGACACACAAGTGAGACAAACTAATAAACTGTTAGGTTCCGTAGGGAGGGAAAAGAGACCCAATAGCAGACCCAAATTGCTGGCAAAACTTGTGTTTATTTGTCCACAACAGGTTACCAAAAAGGGTTCAAAAAGTCAAAACATAAAAGATGCAAAAAGTCAGAGTCCAAAAGGTAACACACAAAAGATCCAAAAAACAAAGCAGGCAGAGCAAAAGAGAAAAATACAAAAACCAAGAACTTATCTCACACCGGCAGATAATCAGGGAAGGTGGAAGAGTTAAACTCTAGAATCACGGACAGACAGACAGAGTCTTTCATACAGACTTTAAGTGACGATCAGACATGGAACACTGGGGAGACTGAACTTAAATACTAGAAGGGAGACATGCAATTGGTGGGAAACAAACAGGGGACAGGAGAAACTAATTAAGACAATGAGTACTGAACTGATTAACGGACAGGTGTGGTAATAGGTGACAGGGAAATCCAGGAAGTGACAGAGGGCAGGTGGGGGCGGAGTCTTAGGACAAAACAGAAAACACATGGCATAACAAAAACACAAAGAGCACATGTAAAAACAAACGCAGGGAAACACATGGAGAACACACACAAGAAACACGAGACAAAACAGGCAAACACAAAATGGACCGAGCAGGATCCTGACATAAACAGCACAAGCAGAATAACAAGGGAAGGGCGTGAGGATACAGACACGAGGAGACAAGGGTAAACAAACACAAAAGAAGGAACACGTGAGAACACAAGGGATACATACAATGAAACAAGACAGGGACCGAGCACAGACCTCACAGTCCTGCAGTGTGTTGATGCCCCTAGCCTCCCAGTGTTTGTTAATGAAAGGTTTTCCCCCAGATAAAAGGTGATTGTTATTCCATAATGGGGATGATTTACACCATATGTTTTTGAAGTTAATAAATGTTTCTGCTGCCCTGAACACTTGAATCATATGTGCAAAGTACATTTCTTGATATGCACGCCTGAAGAAGAGCTGACCATTTTAACTGTGGTCGTTTACCATTCCACACATAACCTCTTAGTAAGTAACCTCTTAGTAAGTAACCTACAATTTTTTCCAATATCCCACTGGAGGTGCAAGTGGGATCATTGAGCTAATAAAATTAATGCGGGGTAAAATGTTCATTTTGATGACTGAAATACGGGCAGGTACCGAGCTTGGCAAGTGTTTCCATCTATTTATATCCTCCTCTATATTTTCCAGAATTGTTGAATAATTTAGTTTCGCCACAGACATAGGGCAAGTATTTATTCTAACACCTAGGTATAGGACCACATTTATGACCTTAATCTTGGCTGGGAGAGATATCTTATCTTTATCTGTGTTACTAAGCATAAGGGCAGATTTTGAAAGATTGACCTTATACCCTGACAGGTATCCAAAACGATCCAGTGTTGTTAAGACACATGGCAGCGATTGCTGGACATTTGCCAAATAAACCAATGTATCATCAGCATAAAGTGATATAGAATGTGATGTTGAACCAATTGTAATAGGGGAAATCGTGGGAGTGTTTCTGATCAAGTGTGGGTCCCCCTGTCTTGTACCCCGTTTTATGTCAAATAACTCTGACATACCTCCCCCGACACACACTCGGGCTGAAGGATTGGCATATAGTGTTTGAATCATTTTCAAGAATTTATCACCAAATTTGAATTCTTTCATGGTCTTCCAAAGAAATGGCCACTCCAGGCGATCAAATGCCTTTTCAGCATCTAGAAAAAGCAGGCCACTGTCAGGTGGTATTTTATGAGATGCACTAAGTATGTGTAATAACCAACGGATATTATCACAGGCCAAGCGCCCCTTGATAAAACCAGTTTGATCTGGGCTAATAATTTCCCCTATTACTCTCTCAAGTCTTCTGGACAAAACTTTGGAAAATATTTTGAAATCAGCATTTATCAAAGATATTTGGCGGTGATTTGCACACTCCAAGGGGTCCCTACCGGGTTAAGGAATGACTGTGATCAGGGCTGTGTTTAAGTCCCTGTGAAAGGCACCCTTTTCAATAGCATAATTTAAAGTGTCCAACCATATTGGTCCAAGAATGTCCCATAGTTCAAGATATAGTTCAACCGGTATCCCGTCTAAGCCAGGAGTACGGCCCCTATTTGTAGCTTTTACTGCATTAAGTAGTTCCTCTAATGTAATGGCCAAATATAGATCCTCGCTGTCCTCTGCTGTCAATGACGGAAGCTCTAGTCCACCAAAGAAGCTGGAAAAGTCATTTTCCGAAGGTGTGGGTTCACCTGTATAGAGGTCTTGATAGAATTCTTTAAAAGTCTCAATTACTTCTTCTGTTGATGTCACCACACCCTTCCTAGCACATCTGATAGCTGCTATCGCTTCCTGCTGCTTGAGTGTCAATGCCAGCAAATGACTTGGCCTGCTGCCTTCTGCGTAATACTTATGCTTTGTTATGTGTATCATATATTCTGCCCTTCGTCTTAGTAAGTCATTTAATTCTGACTGTTTTGTTTTAAGCTGATTTTCTGTTGTTAAATTGTAGTTTTCCTTAAGGTCATTCTCCAAGAGCCTACATTCTTCCTCTAGGGTGCTTATTTTTTGTAATCTACTTTTATGTAGATAGGAGCTGAACCGTATTGCATTATTCCATATGAACCCCTTGATAGATGCCCAAACCACCGTCCTATCTGAAACACTATCTTTGTTGAAATTTATAAATTCCTCTAGGCCTGATTTTAATTGTGTTATAAAATGCTTGTTTTTTTAACAAAGAAGCATTAAACCTCCACCTACTGTACCTATTCTTTATTCCTCCATAATGAAAAGTGGACATTACTGGGTTGTGATCAGATAGGTGCCTGGGTAAGAATTCTATAGCTACTAGGTGTGAGAGATTGGATGAAACAAGAATGTAGTCTATTCGTGAGAAGGTCTTATGCCTCGTGGAGAAAAAAGTATAGTCTTAAACAGAGGGGTTGTGCACCCTCCACACATCAGTTAGATTCAAGTCAGATATAAAGAGGTTAAGTGCTTTGGAGGCTGAATCTTGGGATCTTGATACAGCTGAGGAGGACTTATCATGATTGCAATCTATAACAGCGTTCATGTCTGACCCAACATACAGTTGATAATCATTCAACTTCAGTAATTGTGAGGTGACTGAGGGAAGGAAGTCAGGTTCAAATGTAGTTGGGGCATATATGCTTACAAAAGCAACCTTTTTACCCTGAATAGACGTACAGCAAAATGCCATTCGTCCTCCATTATCGGAGCCAATTTTTTCAACTGTCAGGTTGATACGACGTCTCATTAAAATCAAGGTTCCTTTTGTGCGAGTACCATCAGCTGCAGCTACCATTGGTTTATAGAATCGATTTTGAAATCTGTTAACATCTTCGGGTTTTAGGTGTGTTTCTTGAAGTAGTGCAATATCTACTTTTTTTCTGCGTAAGAAGTCTAGTATTTTAGAGCGTTTGTAGGGAGAGTTAAGACCTCTAACATTGAATGACATAACAAAAAAGTCTTGGGATGGTACATTGGTGGTGGAACCCATCCCTAACCCCCCCTGCCCTGCCCTCCCCCCACCCCCCCTACCATCCCTAACCCCCCTCCCATTCATCCCCTTAGAATGTGCCATCCGTGAGTGTCACTCAGCAATGTCAAGCACTGAACACTCAATTCCCCCCTCTAACTGGGAACATTGATGTTATCTCCAAAATAAAGAAATAAAAATAAGTAAATAAATAAAAGGAAGAAAACATATATATATTGAATAAACACATATAAACCCAACATACTATATGTAAACCCTGGTGCACCTTTATATAGTTATAAACCCTGGTACACCTATAACACCTGTTACACCTATAACAATTTATAACTCAGTACCTTTCTCCAACAGGAGAGGTTAATTAAAGATTTGGGGCCGTATTCACAAAGCCTTTTATCTTACCACTAGGAGTGCTCCTAACTCGCGCTAAAACATTTTACGTAGGAGTAATTTCTTAAAAGTGATTCACAACGCCTCTGAGACCTACTCATACTAAGGATAATACCAACTCTTAAGCTTAAGATAAAAACTCCGTTGCTATGGATGACGTCAATTCTCATGCATGAGTTTAGAAGCGGTGCGCACGGTGATTGGTTGCTGACAGGCGCTCTCATTGAAAACTCAGTCCTAACATCCCCCTAACGATCCCACTAAATCAACAGAAAATAAGAGAATAACCTAGGCTTCAAATTAAGTCATATTAAATAGTAATGGACAGTGGACTTAGCAGAATGCACACGCATGATGACAAGTTTGTGCATCCAACGAGAATGACGCTTTGCACGTTAAGAGAAAGAGAAATTGCCGAAAAAACACGGAAATTGCATGAAATCAAGAAAGTAATAATTAAAGCGCCCTGCAAACTATTAGGTAATCAGCATATTTCCAGCCCTTAAACACTTCAAATATCAGTCCATACGGCTCTTTAAGTCCTCCTGTCATAATGGAGCCGTAAGAGAAAGCCGAACTGGTCCCAGGACCAACTGCTCCTGTTGGCTCAGTGTGTGCTGGAGAGGAGGGGGGTTATAAAAGCTAAATTTGGCTGTGGGGTGACCACAAAAAAGAAGCGTGAGGCATGGGAGGACATATGTGTTAACGTGTGTCGCTCTGTCGATGACTGCGAGAAGCGGTGGTATGCGCTCCAGTCACAATGTAGGATGGAGATTGCGGACTTTAAAAGAGCCGTCACGGCTACAGGTAAGTCTTTTTTAAAGATGTATTGCATTCTTTTGTGGACCGTATTTGCAGGACTTCATTTAGGGAAAAATAAGACAATTAACAGAGGCTACAATGATAGGTTGTATGACGTTGTTGATTAACTTAACCCTTTTATGTGTTGGGGGAGGATCTGCACCCAAACCTCTGTCCCCAGTGGCATCGGTGGTCTACAATGTAATCGTGTTGGACACCAGCATAACTGGCCTCGAGGGAGCAGTTGATCCTGCAGTCCAACTATTAATGGAGATTGAGGGGTAGGCTGTGCAATAATTGCAATAGGCTGCATGAAAAAGGTTTTTGTGTAATCTTTAATTAACCCATTTAAGCCGGGAAAGCATTACCGCTGTTCTACCATTAAAGCCGGGAGCGCTGTTGCGTCATTCTACCTTTAAGGCTGGGAAAGCGTTTGTGTCGTTTTTTCTGTATAAGGGGGGTTTTTGCCCAAAGTGTCGGCCTCTGGGCCAATGAAATGCATCAGAATAGACATGTGATAGTACCTCAAATGTTTTGCCATTAGTAGTTTAAAAAAAAATCGTTGGCTTTCTCGCTTTGCTAAGTAACGTCTCCTCCGCGACAGCCAGGATTATAGCTCAAAGTAAATTAGGCAAGGAGTGAGTTGTGAGTACTGGTAGTTACAGAATATGGTTATCTGTAGTTGTTAACGATTGTTACTTGCTTAAATGTAGGTTTACTCGAGGTAAATGAAAGGGAATATGGTATCATAGAGGGCTATATTAACACTAAGCTAGCTTGCTATGTTGTTAAAACTTTCTCCAGTGAGCGACTGTGAACGAACGAATTATATCGACAACTCTCTATTCTTTGCATTACTATATATTCTAGTATTTCAAAACAATAATCAGTCCCTATAGAATGTTGTTTATAATCAGTTAATGCTACTGAATCCTCGTTTGACTTTATTATAGTGAATGCTTTGGTTGCCTTCCATTTCAGCCCAGCATACAATATTTATCAGTTGATAAATAAGATGTACTTGAAATTTGTTTTGTTTTTTATTTGAATTATTCCTGTTGTTTCCCTTTTAATGGAATATTTGACACTAAACTAGTTCATCTGTATCTCAGTGATAGTATCCAAATGAGCATAAAAATATCACTGGATTGTAAAAACTACATGGACAACAAAATAGTTATAATTGTTGATCAAAATCTTATTCCCTTCTGCTCATAATACAACAAGTAAACAACTCAGAGGTTGACACTGTCAGGTCCATTCTCCATCCATAGTGTCCAAATGAGCATTAAATATCCCTGGTATGTAAAAACTACAAGGACAACAAAATAGATGTTAATCGTATTCCCTTCTGCTCATAATAAAACAAGTAAACAACTCAAAAGTTAAAACTTTCCCTATAAGAATTATATATTTATAATTATATAGTTATATACTTTATTTCACTTTGTTATATACTTTGTCATATAGCTTATTACATTTTTTTCTACTGTTTCGTGCTGATCCTGCACTTTTACATATTTTGTTTACTTTTGAGAAGGTGTATGTAAATATTGTAAATATTTGTAAATACAAATTCAAATTCTCATGAAAGCCACAGGTGTAAGCTCTCAAATACTTTTTGAATTGTGTTCCTATCTGTTACAGGGGCTGAGAAATCAGTAATGTAGTAGGCGTTGACACAATTGCTGAATTTCTAGAAAAACTTCAGGTTTTGGGGGCTTTTCTGAAATCGCCTATAGGTATTACAGGCATTTTTTCCAGGCGCTTTAGGCCTAAATGGGTTAACAAATGAAAACCCAATTCCCAAAAATGTTGGAAAATCTTCTCCAATCTCTCTCAGGGGAGAACAATCAAGTCAACGTCCTCTCCCAGCTGCCCGTCCTCTCCCAGCTGCTCTTCCTCTTCCAGCTCTTCCTCTCCCAGCTGCACCTCCTCTCCCAGCTACACCTCTTCTTTCAGCTGCTCCTCTTCCTGCACCCCCTGCCTCCCCGCCTGGTGCCAGTACATCTCTAATTGAGAAGAGGACACAAAGGGAAATGGGCATCTTAAAATAAAAAAAGAGAGTCCTGAAACAACAACACAAGCTCTTAAAACTCAAAGCTGAATTTTACAGGCTTAACATTCAGAGGCTAAAAGAGGACAGCAAATAAAAATATTCATTAGACAAATGTGTGTTGATTGATTTGTGCAAGATGTATACCTAAAATGCGTATTCACAAAATTATCCCTAAATGCCAGTCCACTGTGTTCTCCGACAAATTCACCATCATCTTCGCCATCATCATCGTGGTCATTGTCATCTGCCTCCTCCTCATCCTCTGGCAGCGGGATGTTTCTGCGTTTGCAAAGGTTGTGCAGAATTGCGCACGAAGTGATTACGGCACTGGCCCTGTCTGGGCTAAGCCTCATTTCCCCGTGCAGGCCATGAAAGCGGCGTTTCAGCTGCCCGATTCCTCTTTCCACAACATTGCGTGTTTTCTTGTGCGCTCTACAATTCATGGAAATAAACGGTATACAAAAATTAACAGAATTAAAAAAGAAAAGGCGACAAAGAGCAAATACGATTTTGTTCCAAGTTTGTCCACATGAGCGTATTTCAATTGTGTCACCAAAATAGGCCTCATGCGTATACTTACTTACATGTTGTAGTTCAACTGTGCTCGCGGTTGTGGATTGAGGAAGGGTGTCAAAAGCCATGTCTTGCATGGATAGCCACTGTCACCCAACAAGTGGCATCCAGCAGGTACATGGTGGCGCTCAAAAATCTGGCGCAGACCGCTCTCCATTAAAATGCGTAAATGAGTAAATCCAGGCCACTTCGCAACAATATCCATGATTGTGAAATTTGGATCAAACACTATCTGTCTATTAATTGAATGTACCTTTTTGCGGTTTACAAAGACGTCCTCATCTCTGGATGGAGCAATTATTTGAATGTGTGTTCCATCGAAGGCACCCACGACACCGGGCATTCCTGCAATCGACATGAAATTGACCTAGATCCTTTGAAGTAGGCGATTGTCCAAAGGGAACTGGATAAACTGTTGTACAATGTGTGGTCTACAGAGTGCGGTGATTGTTTGATGAATGAATCGGCTTACTGATGATTGCGATATTCTGAAGTCGTCTGCATTGCAAAGTTGCATTTTCCCCGTAGCCAAAAATCTTAATGTTATCAAACATTTAACTTCCGGACTGATTGGGTTGTTTCGGTTAGTTGGAGACGTGATTGCATCCCGCACTAATTCTAGTAAAATGTTGATGCCTTCACGGTTTAAGCGATATCTTCTCAACAATTCAGAGTCGTTCATTGTCTCCAACACGTTGCGTCTGGCTTCAGCCATTGTAAGACTTTTGGTGAATAGGTCTTAGTGACTTAGGAGTCCTCATGAGGAGTTTTAAGCTGTCCTAGACTTAGGTGCTACTTTTAGGGATAAAATATTTTGTGAATTGCTCTGAGTAAAAAAAATTAGGAGTCCTACATTTAAGACTGACACGCCCATTATTTTTAGGAGTTTCTCCTAAAATCGCCACTTATAAGCTACTTTTAGCCCTAAGATTCTTTGTGAATACGGCCCTTGGAATCTAACCATGATATTAACTATAATGTTTTATCATTGCAAATAGTCTTATAAAAATAATAGGTCTGCTGAAAGAGTGTGGGATCATTTTGGAACTCCAAACCAAACCAAGCCAAGATATATTTTTGGAAACCTGAAATTATTCCAACTGTTGCCCTAATAGGCTGAAGTTAAGATTCACTCTCGCCACCGTGTACCATGAAGGTTACATAACTAACCAAGCTAACTGAAAATAACTATACTAATGTAGTTATTGCATCACCCTTACTTGCAGTAAGTAAGTAAGTAAGTAAGCTTTATTTATAGAGCACATTTATATACAGCATAAACTGACCAAAGTGCTTTACAATGACATAAAAGGCAAATAATACAGTATAACAATAATACAATAACAGCCCACATAGGCAAGAACAGGGGGTTAACAGTTCAGGGGGAAAGGAAGGCCAGGGAGTAAAGGTGGGTTTTTAGCCTAGACTTGAAGGCAGAAATAGAGGGGGCGGATCTAATGTCCTGAGGGAGCTGGTTCCACAGACGTGGAGCGGCAACAGCAAAGGCCCTGTCTCCTTTTTGATTGAGCCGTGAGCGTGGCACATGCAGAAACCCTTTGGTACAGGATCTGAGGGACCTTTGGACTGAATGTGGCTGTACAAGGTCAGTGATGTAGGCTGGGGCCAGCCCATTGAGTGCCTTAAAAACAAATAATAAAACTTTAAACTGTATCCTAAAATGAATGGGGAGCCAGTGCAAGGAGGCCAGAATGGGGGTGATGTGCTCACACCTCTTGGTGCCAGTTAAAAGACGTGCAGCTGCATTTTGGACCAGCTGTAGACGTCTGAGTGAGGAGTGGGGGAGGCCGAGGTAGAGGGAATTGCAATAATCCAGCCGTGATGTTATAAAGGCATGAATTACTATCTCCAGGTCTTTATGAGTTTATGTGGCGAGAGTAACGACCTTGAGTTCTGGCAGTTCGCAATGGATTGGAGAGGGTAACATCAAACAAAATAGGCTGATGGTCAGAGAAAGTGGCATCCTCAATCACAATATTATCTACAGAAAAGCCATAAGATAAAATAAGATCAAGTGTATGTCCCAAATTATGAGTAGCTTTATCTATATGTTGAGTAAGACCAAAGGCATCTATTACACCACGGAATTCTTTAACCATGGGTCTGTCTGGACAGCAGACGTGCATATTAAAGTCACCAAGTATGAGAAGACGATCGTGCAATGACACAAAATGGGAGAGAAACTCAGAGAACTCTGTTATAAAGTCTTTGTCAGGCTTAGGGGGCCTATAGATGAGTACACAAACCAGTGGGGACATAGCAGATTCTACAATTACGCATTGCAGTTCGAAAGTGGAGAAGCTCCCTACAGAAAGAGTCCGCAATTTAAGATTATCTTTGAAGACGAGAGCTACTCCGCCTCCTCTTCCAGCGCACCTCGGTGTGCTAATGAACGAGCAGTTAATAGGGCAAAGTTCGCCGAAGACAGAAGACTGGCCAACTCCAGCGCTGATCCAAGTCTCGGTTAAAAACAGGAAGTCCAGATTGTGATGAGAGAAGAAGTCATTTAAAACAAAAGTTTTGTTAGACACAGACCTGCAGTTGACCAGGGCAGCTTTTGCTGTGGAGTGAATCACAGTCTGGGGGTGACGGCAGAATTCCAGAGGGCGGATGTTCAGGGGATTCACCCCACCGCTACGGATCCGCAATCTCGGACGAGCAGAGCTGACAGGTGTTTGGGGTCGGTGCGGGGTGATGGATAGGCCTACATGGCAGGAGAAACTCGGATCCCACGAACAACGAGCCAGGGAGAGATCATTCCTAATACAGTAATACAAATTAGCGAAGTACAGATTATCCTACCCATTCAAACAAAGTTCTCATTGCGCCGTCTCTGTCTCCTGTTTCAGTGAAGCAAGTGAGTCCAGCTATGCGTCGTCTTCTCCATCCGCTAGCAATGTATCTTTCCAGGCTTCGTTCGCTTCCTCCGCTGAGTTGAATGACATCTTCGAGCCTTTGTAGGTTACTTTCAAGATCGCAGGATATATGAGATATGCATCTATCCTCTTCTGCCTCAGTTTAGCCCGAATCTCCTTGTATCTCTGCCGTTCTTGCATCGTCCCGGGGCTGTAGTCAGCGAAGAACTGTAACTTGGTGCCATCAGGTAGAGTTGGTTTCGCTTTCCTCGCTCCCTCCAGGATAGCCTGACGGTCGGTGTAACGTAGTAGTCAAAAGATCATGGTTTGCGGTCTTGCCGTGTTGTTCGAGTAGATCCTGTGAGCTCTGTCTATCTCCAGCGGTACAGACCTGTCTAGCTGTGGAATCCAGATAGGAAGCATTTTATGGAGGTAACCTCTTGGATCATCTCTCTCATTTCCCACTGGTAGACCCACCAGCCTCACATTATTCCTCCTAGAACGGTCTTCTAGTTCGTCTAACTTTTTTTGTAATTTTGTAACCTCCACAACACAGAAGCTTTCTCAGTCTTGCGCAAGCTAACCTGTATAGTATCTATTTGGTTGAAGACCGTACTAAATTTCTTAGCATGAATGTCAGCCTGCTCTTTTAACGACCGGAGAATATTGCCGTTCTCTGCCATGTGTTTCTGTATAGGATCCAGAGCTTTTTCAAGCGATTCATTTAGCATCAATGCAACAGTTTCTTGAAATGTCTCCATCTCAGCTGCCATAGCTCGCTTGATTAGCATGGCAATATCCTCTGCAGAATCGTTAGGTTGTTTGCCTTGTTTGTTTAAGTCTTTCTTGGACGAAGGTTGTTTTTTTTAATGAAAATAAAACTTTTTTTTGTCCAAAACGTATATCAGTGTGGTCTGTTAACACTTTTAAACAAAATAAAGAGGGGGTTTCGATTAAGAGCTTAGTGCCTTGCGGCCATCTTGCCTCGCGCCTCACCGGAAGTCCTCTCTCTTCTTCTTAAATGAAAACATGAAACTCTTCCCTCTCTCTTTTCTGCTCATTTATACTCTGTAATGAGACACGCCTGACTCCTGTGCCTGCGTAATACAAACTGGTTTATTTTCAAAGAAGCGCGGGATATATACATACCGCCTGTGTTAAGCGGCGGCGCCCTCTAGCGCCGCGGTATATCATTACATCTCCCTTTTTCTGAACATTAAAGATTGAATTACAAGGAAGTAAGAAAATCAACATTCAGTAACCGTAGAACACCCTAGGCGAACATATAAGATATCAGGAACCATTAAAGTAGACCTAACAGTAAAACCATAAGAACTAATCACATTAGTCCAACTGTAAATGAAATAATATTAAGCATATCAAAGGGTTCATTTCGGTTCTTCTTTCTCTCCGAATTATTATTATTATTATTATTATTTTTTTCCATTCATTAGGGGTCTTTGTTTCGGTCTCTTTGTAACCTGTAAGGGAATAACATGTTAATCAGGTGAGTTTTTCTTTCTTACAGGTCCAGTCTATCTCTGGGTTTGGGTTTTCTGAGTGTGTGTCGTCTCTCATTTGAGTTGTTGTTCTCCCGTTCAGTGTGAGTGTCCTTTGCGCTGGTATCTTCAGCCGTTTTGATGAGTTCCCTTCTGTTTCGCCTGTACCGTTTTCCGTCTGCATGATCGTGGCTCGGGTGTTGGATGTATCACTTTAGCTGGCCTCCACTGCTTGCCGTCTCTCAGTCTCACCGTGTCTCCGGGGGTGAGGGCTGGCTGTGTGCGTGATCCTCGGTCGTAGAAGTGTTTTTTTCTGTCTTGGTTGATCTGCATTCTGTCCCGAACTCCTTCCATCGTTCTCGGTTTTAGTAGATGTTGTGCTGTGGGAAGTCGCGTCTTCGTCATGAGTCCCATAAGCAGCTGCGCAGGTGAGGGTAGGGTAGGAGGGGTGTATTTCTGTAATCCAACAGGGCGAGGTGGGGGTCTTGTTTGTCAGCTTTGGCTTTCTTAAGGAGGTTTTTGACTATTTGCACTGCCTTTTCTGCTTTGCCGTTTCATTGGGGGTATGTGGGTGATGATGTGGTGTGCTTGAATCCATACTCCTCGCTGAATGTTTTGAATTCTGTGGAGGAATACTGAGTGCCGTTGTCGGAGCAGACTTCATCAGGTATGCCGTGTCGGGAGAATTGTTGCTTGCAGATGTTGATGACTGCTTGGCCTGTTGTGGTGTTCAGTTTGTTTACCTCGATGAAGTTCGAGTAGTAGTCCACCAAGACGAGGTAGTGTTCGCCATCAAGCTCGCAGATGTCGGTGGCTATTTTTTGCCATGGTCTTGCGGGTATTTCATGTCCAATCATGGGTTCCTTTCTGTTCTGCCTCTTGTATGTGTCGCATATTGCGCATTTTGAAACCGCGTCTGTGATCTGTGCTTGCATCCCCGGCCAGAATAGGATGTCTCTTGCGAATCTTTTTTTTTCTCGATCCCTTGGTGGCTGGAGTGTACTTTCTTCAACATCATCCTTCTCAGCGTGGTTGGTATGACTAGTTTGTTGCCCTTGAATATCAGTCCATCTTCTATGGTCATTACGCTCTTGTAGTCCCAGTATTGTTTGGCCTCATCTGGCGTATCTGATTTGTTTGTCCAGCCTTGGAGAATTAATTGCTTCACTGCTGTGAGTGTTGGATCCTTTTCTGTTTCTGTGCGTATTTCCTGTAGTCTCTCTGGTGCTATGGGCAATGTCGTGTCCTAACAAACACACACGCGGTACCAAATGAACAGAAGCTTGATTTACAGATGCTGGTTTCAGTGCGGTTTAATTGAGGAAATTACACCACAATTAGAGAAAGACAAGACCGGTAGTATTTCTGCCCACCTGAGCTTCGCGGGCTCATATTTAAAAACATGAACAGACACTCCCATCTTCCTCAGGAGTGGTTGAACTCCTCACCCAATGAAATTACCTCATCTACTCTAACTCCATCCAATCAGAAGGCTGTCTAATGACCCTCCCCTTCTTACTCATCTTTACACGGTTGCTGTGTGTGTGTGACTAAAAACCCCTTAAACTAATTAAATGAATTGTTATATTTCTTCTTACTTACTTACTTAATTGTTACAATCCATCAGCAAGCACATGACTGCGCACACTTGAACATCATCGTTATTTTCATTTTCGTCAGTCTCTTTTAAGAAGTTTCCTCTCAGGGCGTCGGCTACGTACAGTTCCTTTCCTTTTTTGTACTTCACTGTCATGTTGTACTTCTGAAGCCTAAGTAGCATTTTCTGGAGTCGCAGTGGGGTTTCGGCCAGTGGTTTCTTCATAATTACCTCCAAGGGTTTGTGGTCAGTTTCGACTTCGAATGTTCGCCCGAACAGGTATTGGTAGAACTTTTCACATCCAAACATGATGGCAGCCAGCTCCTTTTCTATTTGCGCATATCTTTTTTGGGTATCGGTGAAGGCTTTTGAGGCGTAAGCTATGGGGCAGCATTCGTCTTGGAAAAGCACGGCTCCTATTCCGCAACTGGATGCGTCCACGCTTAGCTTGACTGGCTTCGACGCGTCGTAGTATCTCAGTACTGGAGCCTCGGTGACCATTTCCTGCAGTTTCTCGAAGCTCCTGTCGTGCTCCTCCATCCAGATCCATTCTGTGGTTTTCTCCAGCAGCGTCCGGAGTGGGGCGGTAACGGTGGATAATTGCGGTAGGAACTTCCCCAGGTATGTGATCATCCCAAGGTAAGTTTGTAATTCAGTCTTGTTTGTGGGGTTTTGCATTTTGTTGACTGCCTCCACTTTTTTGGGGTCTGGTTTAAGTCCGTCTGCTGTCAAGATGTGTCCCATGTATTTCACTTCTTGCGCCCCGAATGTGCATTTTTCTGGGTTGAGTTTGATGTTCTTTTCCCTGACTCGGCTCAGCACTCTTTTCAGTCTTTGGTTGTGTTGCTCTTCATTTGTCCCCCATACGAGTATGTCATCCACGATTACTTCCACCCCCTCCATGTCCTCAAACATTTCTGTCATCAGTCTTTGGAATATTTCGCCGGCTGTGTTTATTCCGAATGGTAGTCTTTTGTATGCGTATCGTCCGAAAGGGGTGTTGAATGTGCACAGCGCTGAGCTTTCCTTGTCCAGCTTTACCTGCCAGTAGCCACATTGTGCGTCACGTGTGCTGAATACCTTGGCTCCTGGCATCCGGGCCATCACCTCTTCAATCGTCCTCATGGGATAGTGTTCACTCTCGATAGCGTTGTTCAGGTCCTTGGGGTGCATGCATATGCGTATCTTCTGTTTTTCTGGCTTCCAAACTGCGACCATGCTGCTCACCCACTGCCTCGGTTCTGTTACTTTCTCGATGACGTCTAGTTGTTCCATCTTTTTCAGTTCCGCCTTTATTTTCTCTCTCAGGGCGACGGGGACCCTTCTCAGGGCATGGATGATGGGCTGTGCGTCTGCTCTGATCTTGATGCGCTGTTCTCCCTCGAAGCGTCCCAGTCCCTTAAACACGTCTGCGTATTCCGTCCGTATTTCTTGACTTTGCCTTGTCTTTATTTCTCTGATGCGCTTTATGAGTCCGAGGTTCACACAGGTTGTTAGGCCCAGCAGTGGTGTTGCTTTCTGGTTCAGCACCTGGAATTCAACGTGATAAACGCCGCTTGTATTCCGTGAGCAGTTGGCATTTCCCCATTGGCTTCAGGCACTGTCCTCCGTAAGTCACTAGTTTTGCTTTAGATTTTTCAATTTGAGCGTCTGCTTGTTGGTAGATGGATTCCGGTATGACGTTGCATTGCGCGCCTGTGTCTATTTTGAATCTGACTTTTTTGTCGTTAATGACGAGGTCCACTTCCCAGTCTTCCCCACTGGTTGTCTTCACCATGTCCACGTACATTTCGTCTGGGTCTGATTCGGATTGTTCTTCTAACCGGTGCACTGGCTTTCTTGTCCTGTACGATGCTGTTTTGGACATGCATTTGTTCGCGAAGTGGTTCATCTTCCCGCTGTTCTTGCACTTTTGACCGTATGCCTGACATTTCCCCTTCTGATGGTCTCGGCCGCAGTATTTACAGTCCTGAATTGTATTTTGCCTATACGGGGTGGCTGGTGACGTCTGCTGATTTTTTTCGCGCTCCCGTTTGATTTCGTTAACGGCACATTCAGCTTGTGTTTGTGTGTTTAATTTGTCCAATTGTATACGGCTAGCTTCTGCAGCTCGGCATATGTCAATAGCCTTGGGTAAGTCTAGGTCGGTTGTTCTCAACAATTTTGCCCTTACGTGGTCATCCCTTATTCCCACAACAATTCCCTCCTTTATCAAGCTGTCACATAGTTGTGCGCACTCACATGACCTTGCCTTTGATCTCAAGTCCGTAACGAACTGGTCGATGCTTTCGC